>NW_024040152.1:23629143-24041318 GCF_014851395.1 Micropterus salmoides | reverse complement strand
TATATATATAAATGACATACACATATGGGTGGTACTCAAATCATCTTGTAGCCTCACTCTACTAAACATGGTGCTTATGTTAAAGGTGGGAGCTACTGAGTCATTGTTGATACTACATACAACTGTGATGTTTTGTTTTTGAAAATAGCACTTTCGTTGTTTCCGTTTATGCGTGACATGAGTCTTAAAGTGCCTGAGGCAAACATCAAATACAGTGATAGTCCATTTTAACAAGCTATCCATTGAGATGCCATCTCAAATAATTTCTTGTCAAATTATACAACTAATTGTGTCAATGTTCCCAATATCCTTAATGGCTAGAAAAAGCTTTCACATAATTCACTGTTTCCATGTGCTGCAGACATCCTGAGCCTGTCAGTACTGTTAAGTGAATAAACCAAAACAGACTGTTCTGTACTCATTAGTTAATCCAGTCTAACCATACTATGATCTCTTGTCTGTATTTGTAGGAGTTAATATTACATGTAAACTGTGTAACATTATATCATGGATGAGACCTTATATGTGTTTACATCTGTGTAATTTAACAGGTCCTCCAAAAGCCCCATCACCAGCAAACGCATCGCCAACATCATAGAGTTTATGACCTTTGAGGTGTATAAGTACGCTGCACGGGGCCTGTACGAGGAGCACAAGTTCCTCTTCACTTTGCTGCTGACGCTGAAGATTGATATGCAGAGCAACAGGGTCAAACATGAGGAGTTTCTCACACTCATTAAAGGTAAGAGGAAAATGTGCAGGGTTTTTTTCTCAAAGTTCTGTTGTACTTGTACAGATGAAAGCATGGATAGATTTTTCAAAAGCTTGCCAGTTGGAGGTGTTTCATAACATAATAAAACACAGTAAATCATTAAACGCAGTTAAACATATAATTTCCATTACGGAACACAGGAGCTGTCTTCTCAGCTTCATTGCATTCATAAACTACGTTGTCAGAAAGCCAAACCTTGAAACAATATGCAGATGTATGGAAATGATAATATGAATTTAACAGCTTCTTGTACTACAAAGGAAATGTATTTACTGTACTTCTGAAGATTTACTTTGGCATATTCATATATGCATTACTGTACCAAAATATAATAAATGGAACCTAATTTATGCCTACAGAGAAGGAAAATATTTTCAAAAATCTAAGAAAAAAAGATTATTATACAACACAAATCTTTTTTTTTTCTTATTGTATTTGAAGTTTTCCATCCAAAAGAAATGTTTTCCATCCAAAAGAAACCTTCCACACCTTTGGTCAGTCCCTTAACATGTACTGTATAATATCATCCCTCCTGCCTTTGTTTTCGAGATTGTCATTGTGCCCAGCCATGCTATGTGTCTCCTTCTCGTGTGTTTGAGTCCACAGATGTGCTAGATTGGACCACCAGCAAACTTATTTCTTCAGCCTCATCAGCTCTCTTTCTGAAACGTTTCAGCTCCAATGCATGAGTCTGAAGTGTCTGGGACAGCTGTTCATTGATTATCCTTTCCAATGTTATCTGTAACTTTTTTAATTGCTTGACGAAGGTCAACGTCAAGTGCACCAGTCTTGCAGGCAGATGCTAGCTGCTTGGCACCTGGTGGCAACCAAGGTGAACTTTCAATGCATTTGCTCTTGCGTGATTTCTTGGTATTTCTTTACACCATGTTGTCAAAATGAATCATTAATATGAGCATCTCTGGGTTCTTTCTATGTCTGATGTGGAAACAGAGAGAGATTAAAGAGATAGATGCATGTGAAAATATCTGAAACAATCAGTGCTGTTGTGCAGTGCTCAGAAATGTGTATTGCCTGCTACGCCGGCATTTCAAAACTCAGTAATGTTCTTTAAAGCTAAACTTACTGACTTTGTTATTAAGTCTAGTAGTTCTCTCAAATCCTTAAAATTTCCTTAAGCGCAATGGTGTGAAGTGGTGAGTTTGAAAACATCCACCCAGAGCTGTCAAGAAATTTAAGAAATTGATGGAAGAAAGTAGGCACAGAAATAAAATAAAGTGCTTTATATTTCAGACTTAAGTATATGCCAAAGGATTGAGCTGCTGTAAAGTCAGCAGTAATATTTGGGGAAAAGTACAAGTTTCCAGGGAAAAAATGTTACCGTGTTTCATTTACCAGTCTGTTATGTCTCATTCTCCGAGACTGATATATTGGATAGGATTTTTCGAAAATATATTTATTGATTTGCAAAGGGTCAACCAATTAAAGATGAAACTGCATGATAAATATGGCCTTTTTTTAAAAAATGACCCCCAACACAAAACATATTTTCCACACATGCAGAAAAACACAACAACAAAATAATAACTAAACAAAGAAAGAAAATGAGGAATCAATTTTTACAAAAAAGACATAAAGGTAATCAGGCATAATGAAGGGATAGTGGCATATTAAACACTAAGACCTACATGGAGCTGTACCTCGAGATCCTAGACCATGCTAGTCCACAGAGACCACTCCGAAGAGCCTGGGCCCAGTCATCTCCAGTATAGTCCAGAAAAGGGTTCCAAATATGAAGAAACTTTAATTGTTTGTCCTTGAAGAGGCTTAAAGCTTCAAAAGGTATAAGTTCCTGGTCAGTCTTTTTCTTAAATATATTATTAGATATGATTTTAGCCAAAGAAAGACAGTGTACCATATATACAAAGAGATTGCATTCGAATGTCAACATAAAAAGAAGAGATGCTACAAGTGTTGTACAGCTATGACTCACCTCAAAACAGCCTCAAGGCTGCCATCTGTTTTCTGTTTGCTCTTTATTCTTTATTCAGAATATATAATTATATTTCCTTAGCAGAGATAGTTTTTTTTTTTAAAGCTCATCTCGAGGTTTACACACATTTCAGACATATTGGGATTGTAGCAGTTCACTGAATCAGAAATATGGAGTGCTCCTCACCGCAGGGATAAAAGCAAGCTATAGCAACTGGCAAGGCCAGAAAAGACAAGACAGTCTGCTGCATGCATGCAGCTTCACCATCTGTCAGCTTCGACCTGCTGAACATGGACTCACAGTATGACTTTTGTGTATATTTTTGAAGGTTCTGTATGTCTGGATTTTAATATATTATTTTGTATGTTCTTCTCACTGTTTGTGTATACGTGGTTGTGTGTGTTCTTCTTCTTCTTCCAGGAGGTGCATCCTTGGACCTAAAGGCCTGCCCTCAGAAACCTACTAAATGGATCCTTGACATGACCTGGCTCAACCTCGTAGAGCTCAGCAAATTGTGGCAGTTCTCTGATATACTGAATCAGGTACAACAAACAAGCACAACCTGATAAATTTTGGCATGCCCTGCCAAGTGTAAAATACTTTTCTTTAACTGAGACTTTTATCTATTAAGTCTGAAGATAACAGTGCTCATCTCTCTCTCTGCGCACAAATACACACACACAGATTTAGCAGTGGTCTCTAGGTGCTTATTAAGTATTTTTCACAGCTCTCCTTTGCTCTAGTAAGCATGTCAATATCAGTCTCATCATGTCTCGCTTCATCTCTTTCTTTTATACACATCCATACACACACACACACACACACACACACACACGCACACACGCACACTCACACTCATGTGTGAGTGACGACCGACTGTCACTCACACACAAATACACACACGCTTATGGGTGACAGCCTGGTGGATCCCATGGAGGGAAAAGCTCAGTGCTCTGTGAAATGAGCTTAGTTTGGAGAAACTTCCAGTTACTTTCGTCACACACACGCACGCACGCGCGCACACACGCACGCACGCACGCACGCACGCACGCGCACACACGCGCACACACACACACACACACACACACACACAAATATGTATGTGTGTGCACCCTTGTATTCCTTCACATACACAATTACACATGTGTATTTTTGTGTGGATGATTAACAGGGAGAGGTGGATTAACAGTTCTTTATTTAATGAAATCAGGCTTCTAAGAAGAACAAGGCAAGGACATGATTGTGATGTTAGTCCCCTACCCAGAATAGAGACAAAACCATCTGAGCCCCCTAATGACTGTCTACACACTGAAAACAGTAGTGAACTGCACGCAGGATGTAGATTTATAGGACCATTCTAGCCTTGTGGTTCAATAAGTTCACTCAAATCCCCAGAAATGTGCTCAGAAATGGGCATGTGGGACATGAATGTGTGACACTCTCCCCTCTCCTCTATCAATAACTACTGTCAATGTGCTCTTCAGCAAAGCACTTAACACCTTAATTTCGTGGAGCTGCTCAATGACAAATAGACAAAGACTGTCAGTTGTAAATGTGTTCATCTATAGAGTATGAATGTAAAGCAGGTGGTTGCTTCACTTCCTTAAATATGTATGAAGGAAGACACACTTGACTTCAAAATGCTTGCTTTCTTGCCCATGTATGATTTTACTGGGTTTCTATAAATAGACTGTATATAAGAAATGGACGTGGTTTGTTGAAGCCACAAGTATGGCTGATAGTGCGCCGCCATGTTGAGTTTTTGCAACCAAGCGGCACCGGACGTGACCATATTTGGACGAGACAGTTGTGTGCGGAGCTAGCAAGGTTGCTTAGCTAGAGGCATCTGTAATTCACGTTAACTGTCATTTTAACAGAGCTGACCGTTTTGTCTAGCGAACAACAGTCTTAAAACTAAATGTAGTCACCAGGGAAATATTGCTAATGGCGGTGTGTCTTTTAAATCCAAAATAACTACTAACTTACTATAACGCAAAACGAAACACATCGTACAAATGCACATACTAAGGAAAAACAGTGTGCTTCTTCCATTCAAGGCCTGTTCTCTGTCCAAAAGCGAAAAACAAACACTCCAGGTTTGGAAGCTGCTTCATATTTCACTAATAAACTTAAAATATGCCAAAGTTTTAAAAAAATACAGTCGGAGTTACGAGATTACTGACCAGCTGCATCTTAATACCGGTTATATAAAGTATCAGGTTATTGCAGTGCATGTACTGTAAAGGCGATCTCTGATTTCCTGCTTTAACCTGATTTCTCCCAGCAACCTGGTTTCCTGCATGCATATAAACACAGTTATTAACAGGCTAGGTGAAGTCACAGTATATTTGCACATGTTGTGCCATATATATCACTTCTTGAAAGCACATGATGTTTACATGGATTCAATACGAACTGCTTTCCAGGCAATTGGCGCTAAGTGCAGTAAGTGTCAGTTCAGAACCTTATATTTGCAATGATAGGAGTATCTTCCATGTTGAAGACTTACTTTTGGTCTTTCCTTTTTTTCTTTCTACTGCTTTTCTTTTTGCTAGTGATAGATTTAATTCTGGCTGCTTTGACAATCAGTGCATTTGTGCATGTGTTTGCCTGTAGTATATTTTGACTTTTTTTCTTCACCTGTCCAGATTTGATGTAATGGGAAACAATGAAAGGTTTATTTGTTTTTATCTGTGTATTCCTGTCAGAGCTCTTTACACATTTCTTTCAGATAAGCCGTAACGAGAAGCAGTGGAAGTCATGGTTTGATAAGGAGGCCCCAGAGGAGGAGGTGGTTCCAAACTCTTATGATCAGGCTCTGGACTGTTTTAGACGCCTGCTCCTCATACGCTGCTGGTGCCCCGACAGGACCATTGCACAGGTTAGAAAAGACATGTCTGTGTGTGTCTGGTTACGATGTCCAGATACAGGGATGTAGTGGCGAATCAGCTCCATTACAATGCATTTGTTTTCACTTTCATAATGAACAGTATAGGTTGTGTAAATCTATGCACAGTTGCTGGGTTGCATCATAATGCATTTGCAACAGTATGATCTCGATCTGTTAACATAAACTTAACTTCAAATGAATTAATTACCATGAAAGAAATACAGCAGAGTAGACCTATAGCAGCATATTCTTAATTTATTGATAAGTCAGGGCTGGAAAAGAGATGCTGGTTTATTTAAAAAATGCACTTGTATTAATGAAACTGGGTTCAATAAAAAAAAAAGTCTAGAGATCTCTTAATCTACAGTAATATCTCTCTTGGCTAAGTTTTTCCTTGTGAAGTGGAATACATTTAGTTAAACATCTCTCTCTCTCTCTGAAGCTTACTGAGCCTGAATGTCTACAATGGCTAATGGACATTCATTTCTTACTGATGGGTAGTTTTTTGGTCCACTGCAGACGAGCCTGGAGTGAACATATTTTGTTGTACTCACAAACAGCCCAGCAGTTTTCTTCGTTTGACCCCCGGCAGCAGTCTTTACTGTTTACTGAAAAGAGTAAGCTAGTTTAAAAAAAAATAAAAAAATCCATGTAACCATTTCAGTTCCCAGCGTTACAGAAAGTAAATGCATTCCAATATTTCATTGTTAACATTGCCTGCAAAGCTGAACAAGTATAATGTTTTAAGACATTTGCATTATAAAGCAGGAAACAAACACATCTACTCTTTCTAATTTCTTTCCCTGTCTCTTCCAGGCCCGTAAATACATAATGGACGCAATGGGGGAGAAGTACACTGAAGGGATGATTCTTGACTTGGAGAAAATGTGGGAGGAATCAGACCCGCGAACGCCTCTCATCTGCTTCCTGTCAATGGGCTCAGATCCAACCGACTCCATCATTGCATTGGGGAAGAGGCTGAAGATTGAGACCCGATATGTCTCCATGGGACAAGGACAAGAGGTCCATGCCCGAAAGCTTCTGCAGCAGACCATGGCTAATGTGAGTTGGTGGTGTGAGGCTACTACTATTTTTTCATCATTTGATGTAGCAGCAGAACAGCTGTTTAATGCATTATGTTGAACTAGACAACAAGTCTCCCAGAAAATGTGTTTTTAAAATGCCCTTAAGCATTCTGATCTCTTGCAAACAGACCAGCTATTTCAGAGTTAGTCACACACAGGATCTTTTTCTTGGGGATCTTGACTACATCATCACTTTGCATTCCTTGATATGGATGAAAACCATTACTCTTATTGTATGTCCCCAGGGTGGCTGGGCCTTACTCCAGAACTGCCACCTAGGTCTGGACTTCATGGATGAGCTGATGGACACAGTGACAGAGACAGACTTTATCCATGACAGCTTCCGCCTTTGGATAACCACAGAGGTCCACAGACACTTCCCCATCACCCTTCTGCAGATGTCAATCAAGTTCACCAATGAACCACCGCAGGGCCTCAAGGCGGGGCTTAAGAGGAACTATGGAGGTGGGGCCAGTTTGGTTCAGTACAGTTTAGTTTAAAATAAAACATCATAACTCAAAGTCTCAAAGAGTAGGATGAAAGTGGTGAGGCTGGATTGGAAATAAATATACACCCTGCCCTGAATCAATACAATGTTCCAGTCTGACAACATTGATAGGCATAAATATGGCAGAAATCAAGTAAAATGAAAAAGTAAAAGTAAACTGATTGATCCTTAGTTAATCATTACAGGAGGACTACCTGTGTGTGTGTAAGCCAGACAGAGGAAGTGACACAATGATGAGCATGCAGAAGGTGTGGTGTCTTATTTTTGATGTCTACATTTGTAAACATTTGTGGATTCACACACATAGTACACACTCACACACATACAGAGCTTCAAGAAGTCACATAATCATAACTGAAGGGATGTGTATGTATCCTAGGGAGACAAGATGATAAACACCTGTTTGCTGCACCAAAAGCCTGTAAGGTTCAAAACATTTTAAGCTAAGCTATATCTAAGTTTTTATTCAAGCCTTAAAGAGAAGAATATTTAATATGTATAAGGCAGCCGTCTTTGCCAGCCGTATATGAAAAAAGGATGATCCTTAAGGGCAATTGAGAATCTGGGTACACACTTTTCTTCATCTCTTGAATCATAGCTGCAATTAAAATTTGTATTTCTTCATCTGATTAGGAGGAATAACACTTGTTGTGGCCAGTGCATACAGACTATTAACTAAATTTTCATGGTTGGCTGACTTTTTCCATTTTCCCTCAAAGCAGTACTTGTTTTGCTAATTTCCACTTTCACATGTTGCAATTCCCAAATGGTGCAAGACTGAACCACCTGGATTTGGGAGAAAGCAAAGCTCACACATAGGACTGCCTATTAGGTTGATATGGAGATATTTTCTAGTAATTCCACATTTTTGAATCCAATATGTGGATTTAGATGATAATTGTTTATGAGATTTATGAATTATTATGTAGATTAAATGTGGGAATTTCACTTTCAGCTGGAGTTTAACTCAGATTTCATTCAAACTTTATTAGATTTTTGAATGAAAGCCCTTTGTGACATTTCCTGTCAGAGATTTCTCAAAAGAATTGCCAATTTGCATTATGCTAAGTTTACTGCGTACAGTACTGCATATGTATCATCCCTGGAGTTATGGAAATTGCTACATATTAAATTTTTTAAACCAATTTAAAAAATGGTTCACTCAGCAAACATGTAAGTAATATTTGTTTCTTTGGCTCAAAAGTCACCAGCTTGGAGCGTTTTTAGTCTTTTTTAAAATTTTGTCTTTGAAAGGGATTTCCAGTAACAAACTTTCTTCCGCTGGAAGGCTTTGGATCACAGCTCCAAATGTTTACCTCAAAAGCTGATGCAACCACAATAACTTTTCTGTACATTTTACTTTTAGCCTCCGGTTGAAGAGGGCTGCTCATATGTTCATGTATTCTTCATCAGGTATAAACCAGGACCTTTTGGATGTCAGTAACATGGTGCAGTGGAAGCCAATGCTGTATGCAGTGGCATTCCTCCACAGCACAGTACAAGAGAGGAGAAAGTATGGGCCGCTGGGATGGAACATTCCCTACGAGTTTAATCAGGCCGACTTCAACGCCACTGTCCAGTTTGTTCAGAACCACCTCGATGACATGGACATTAAAAAGGTAGAAGAAGTGACACCTCAAGCGCATAACAAACTACAGTATACACCACCAACAGTAAGATTTACTGTAGTGTACTGCATCAGATTCAGGAAATATTCACCTTATGCACTGCACAAGTCTTAAGGGGACTATATGAAAGTTTTTCAGTGAAATTAATCAAATTTTCATTGCCTTATCCTTATTGTCAATGGGCTCAAAACTTACTTAGAAATGAAGCACACGTCTGTTTTCTCCATTGCTTGAATCAGCCACTATTCTGCTTTTAATGTCAGGACTCCGCTCTGTGCGCGCTCTTGAGCCTCTCTTAGATTACAGCGACGACACGGCAACTAACGACATGCAGTCCACTAACACCATAAAACAACCAGCTCACAGCAAAACACAGGCTCCACGTATGGACACAAAACAACAATAAAGGTTTATGTGCTGAAGCCCATTAGACCAAACAGGTTCAGATGATGTCGATTAAGAACAAAGTGAGCATTAGTAAAGCTGGAGAAACACAGAGAAAGTCACTTTAGCTCGCCGGCTAACGGCGAGCAGTTGCAAATGTTATCCGGTGCAAAGTTGTATCACTTTCCACATTACTTCACCAAGTAACGCGACCCATGTTACTATCCTGTGTACCACTGTTGATTTAGCCCGCAAGAAAGGATGTAATGGTAAAAAAGCAAATGTGGAGTGATTTGTTTACTAACGTTAGCCTATAGTGATGCAGCCAGGAGCAGCCAGCTGACGCTTAGATTTGTTGTGGTTTTACCAATACTCAGGTACACCGCTTCTCCACCTCTCCATCGCTGTAACTAACATGACCCACATAATATACAATACTGCAACTTCACGGCGACAACAACCCATAGGAAGAGCCATGCCCTAACACTACAGTAAAGTTACTTACTGCAGTCTTATTATTATAAAGTGTGACACAATCTTGTTATAATATTCAGTCCAGCTCACTAACCGTATCCCAATACATTTAGCTGTGCTGATATTGCTGAGCCTCCAGTGAAAGATACACAGATAGTAAAGAGAGTTACTAAAAGCAGCAGGCGAGCTAACAATGTAGCACGTCAGCTAAATGCAGTAAATGTATCGTGATCATGTAACGAGCATGGATTAGTTCAACCTGCAGCTGATAAAACTATTACTGTAACGTTGCAGTAGGGGTTTACCTGAGTTTCCAGTATATTGTGTGAAGCTGTCTCCCTGCCCGTCTATAGCTGCTGTCACTCTGCCTTTTTTCCGGGAGGATTGTGCCGATATGCAGCTGGCAGCACTGAATGAAGTCACGAGGCGGTGTTGATCTGCCTCTGAGATGGGAACGTTGAAGTAACAGAGCCTGAACATGTCTGAGTGAAAAGCCACAGCCTGCATCCTGGTGTTCCTGCGTTTATTGCAGGATTTCTGTATGAAAGCGGTTGTGTTTCGAGTTGTGCTTGCTCACGAGTTCAAGCGAGCACGTGTATGAGCACATGCCTGGTAGCAATCTTAAAGCCGCGCCGCTAGTGGCCGCTGGAAACTCCATAATGCCCCTTTAATGAATCCCTCATAATTGTCGAGGGTCTCTCACCTTTTCTTAGCCCCCTTTAAGAATGCATTATGGATTTGCGCTTCTAAATTATTATGATAAAAGGAAGGAAAATGTCCCTCTGGTTCCATTTCTACAGCTAGATTTGACAAAATAACCTTACCATATCTGCAGTGAACCTCTCTGAGGAGTTGATCAATGTTGTCCTCAGATATGAAAGACATTTATTTCGTGAAATGTTTAGCAGAAAAGTGCCACATCCAACTTTCATGAATGTGCCGAACAGAAATAATAACCAAGTGCATAACATAAGCTTTGGCCTGTTAATATTTCACACATTGAATCGCTGTCATCTTGTATCCCTGTTTCATATCTCCTCAGGGTGTGTCCTGGAACACAGTGCGATACATGATCGGAGAGATTCAATACGGTGGTCGTGTGACTGATGACTATGACAAGCGCCTCCTTAACACCTTCGCCAAGGTGTGGTTCAGTGAGGACATGTTTGGACCTGCCTTTAACTTCTACAAGGGCTACAGCATCCCGAAATGTTCCAGTGTTGACCAGTATCTGACATACATTCAGGTGAGTCACATCCAGGCGGATGATGGTTGACTGCACATACTACAAATAAAAACAGCAGATTTTAAACCATTTGTACTCCTGGACATGTCACATCAGTCTCTATTAAGAGCTTTCTTGTATCATCTATCTTTCTACATTTTTTTTTAAAATTCT
Organism: Micropterus salmoides; assembly: GCF_014851395.1. Lineage (NCBI taxonomy): Eukaryota > Metazoa > Chordata > Actinopteri > Centrarchiformes > Centrarchidae > Micropterus > Micropterus salmoides. Next base: position 24,030,227 of record NW_024040152.1, on the reverse strand, counting down.
GCACTTGACATGTGATATTGCTGTTTGTTTCAGTTTTTCCCCATGCTGTCAGCTTTCAATGACATCACAAACGGTGAAAAGAGGAGGTTTCTGCAGGAATCTGATACACTGCACTCTTGTCACATCCAGATATGCCATGTGTGGTTTTTGTATAAAATGCAAGCATTATTACAGATTATGTATGATTTATTAGTCTGGTGTGTGTGTGTGTGTGTGTGTGTGTGTGTGTGTGTGTGTGCATGCATGCGTGCGTGCATCTGGGGGCAGTTCCAGAGCTAGTTTCATTAAAGTTAGTTTCATTATGATGGATGCTCAGGGCTGCCAGGCTATTCCTCTGCACCGCCCTTCAAATAGAGGATGACAAACACAGCCTTGGAGAGCACACATACACAAGCTCAAATATGCACAACATTCAAATGCACATACTGTGTACACACAAATACATACACATTCACGCTTTAACTCCACAGACAACCGGAACACAATGTGTCCCTGCATGTGTGTCCACGTGTCTGTGTTTTTAAATGAAATGTAGACAGACAGGAACAAAGTTAAAATTCCCTAAGAGAATATAAATGACCACAGTGTGGGACAAAGGATATTCTGTCCAGCACCCAGTGTGTCTCTTTCTTCATCACCTCCCATTTGTCTCTATATATTGGCCAGGCTTTCCTCCTGATTTGACCTATTTGAATACACAGCGTGATGGATGTTTGAGGGAAAAACGATCCAGTATTGACATAAATTACAAGCGTCTTTATTTCCACAATGCAAACTCTCAGCTTTTCTCCATCAACAAAGAAGTCTGATAATATAGAAACAAAACTTTTTCAGCCAAGGAGAAATAAAAATCTTTGCCAAAACGTGCTAACATGCAAAGATGAAACCCTATTTTCAGTCGTCACTTCCATGTGCTAAGTGCAGTTTCACGCCATTACACCATTCTTGATGTGTTAGAGGCAATTAGAGGTTTCCCTAAGACGAAACAAAGTGTACCACATATTGGATCTGTCTTTGCTTTTGAAGGGCTTTGCTCGCATGCCATTATTGATCATAATGAAGCTTTGCAGCTGTTAGAAAGTAAGTTTGTTTAAATTTCCCAGTTTTATAAGGAACCTCATTAGTAATGCTGCAGTAACAGATGGTCCTTCTTCCTGTCATCATTGAGAAAGGCACAAAGTGCAAGATGCCTTTGAACCAATTAAAGCAGCCCAACTCGGCGCCTTTGATAGGCAGATTTTCAGTATCAGCTCACTTCTTAAGTAATTTTAAATAACTTTGGCCCTGATTTTAATCCAGAAATGTACATTTTACCCATATTAGAATGACAGCATTTTGTGCCTTTATTAAATAGTTATAGTGGAGAGATGACAGAAAATAAGGCAGAGAGTGATGCAACAAAGGTCACCAGTAATTAGTGCCGCTAGTAGTTGTGTACATTCAAGTCTGCACAGTCTCTTTGATAGTAAGAATTTACAGTAACACACAAAAACATTTAAAAACAACCTATCAAAGCACAACAAAGCATCAGTCTGTCTTAATGCTACAAACACATAAAGCCACATTGGTGGTACAACCACTCATTATCATAGAGCTCAGTTTCTAGCAGTAGGACCTTTGGCTTGGTCGTAGGGGTCACTGAGCGCAATTAGCTGTAACTGTGGGTGGGAACCCGGTGAGTGGTCCCGTCAGTGCCCTAGCAATTCATACTAGTTTTTTCAGATGTGTGCCCCATTGGACCGGGAGGGATAGCATGAATGTCTCGTGTGTTACATTCCCACTGTGACGCTCTTCAGTGGAGGATGAACAGAAGCAGCTAGTGACACTGTGTGTATCAGAGGAGACACTTGGCTGCCTACACTTTACCCTGGCCAACAGTGGCTTAGCAGTGACACAAACTGAAGTGCTGGAAAATAGGCATGAAACTGGGGAGAAGAGAGGCAACCAACCCTCAATACCATAAAAAAAGCCAGCACATTAAAATCTGTCCCACTTTGTTGGAGACTGTTTCACCTATAAGTTCAGCCGTCAGAGAGAGGTGATAAGTTGCTCCGTGGGGGCACTAGGGCCCTCTTACAGCACTTGTTGTGAGAGTACAGAGAATACATCTTGGCTATTTCTTTCTGAAAATATTTTCACAAAAGCTATGCGAGCCAAAGTAACCTCTGGTTCAATAACTGTTGTTGTTTTTCTTTTACAGGGCCTCCCAGCCTATGACACTCCAGAGGTGTTCGGTCTCCACCCGAACGCAGACATAACCTACCAGAGTAAACTGGCGAAGGACGTACTGGACACCATCCTCAGTATTCAGCCTAAAGACAGCTCATCAGGTGGAGGAGAAACCAGAGAGGCTGTGGTGTCCAGGCTGGCTGATGACATGCTGGAGAAACTACCTCCTGACTACGTACCTTTTGAAGTAAGCCTGTGTGTTATAACTTGTTAAACAACTTGATATGTTGTTTAACTGTGTGTGTGTGTGTGTGTGTGTGTGCGTGTGTGTGTGCGGGCATGATAAACAGCCTGAGGTGAGTGAAGCACCATGTGTGCTGTTCAAAGTGGCTGGTGTGGTATAGCCAGAAAAGTGTGATGTGTGTTGTTGAGGTGATGGAAGGTTGTGTGACTGAGACAGTGATAGACGGAGAGAGATGATGACCAGAAATAGAGGGCGGGTGCGAACATAGCTTTATTTTATTTTGAGTTTTCTCTTTTTTTTTTTTGACACTTAAGAGAAAGTGAGGTGAGAAGGCGAGGCGTAAAGCTCGTCATGGAAAACTTGTCACTGCGCACCACACCCTGTGTCTGCCTGCCTGTGTCTGTACAGGGACAGGGACAATGTATTGTAATCAGCACAGTGCGAAAGATGCTGCCAAAACTTTCAGGAATGTAATCTCTGATTGGCTGGACCACAGCACGGCGACACAACAGTGTTTCCGCTAATAACGTTGTTGCCACACAGCAAAATAATCACTAAAGAAAACAATACCGCTTTTCCTGCCATTCAATTTATATTAATATAGTTTTATATTACAAAAATGCTGTTGCTAATGTAAACGCTGCTCTGTGAGCATCTACATGTGTGACTCAACACTGTCCTGTACAGCAGCTACAAAGCCAGTATGCGTTTATTTACGTAAACATAAGGAAATAGTCATTTTTGAAAAAATCTACTTTTTTCCCCACTTTATTGAATAAAGAAACTGCCAAATATACTGAGAAAAGAAAATTAGGAACTAAAATAAACAAAATAAGTTATAATAAAATAATGGCTAAAAGTGTGAAAGGGGGTCACTTAAAATACAACTTTTTTTAAAATTCAAAAATAGGAGATCTACATTTGTGCAAATACTATTTTTCCAGTCATATCAAGTTGTTTAACAAGATATTCAGTATATCAGTATTTGTGGTCATGTTCTCAGTCTCAAACAGAGCTTAACAATGCTTCAGTAAGAACAAATTTTACTGCAACCACTACAGAAAAGATGAACTCGTAACAACTAGGAATTCACATCAAGTACACTGTAAGAGGATTCCTTGTGAGCTATAAATAAGAACAATAGATAATGTTGTATTTGAGACAACATTTTAGACAACATGCTGTTTGTTAACTCTGTCCATCCATCCATCCATCCATCTTTAACCGCTTATCCGGGGTCGGGTCGTGGGGGCAGCAGCTCCAGAAGGGGACCCCAAACTTCTCTTTCCAGAGCCACATTAAGCAGCTCTGACTGGGGGATCCTGAGGCGTTCCCAGGCCAATGTGGAGATATAATCTCTCCACCTAGTCCTGGGTCTTCCCCGAGGCCTCCTCCCAGCTGGACGTGCCTGGAACACCTCCCTAGAGAGGCATCCAGGAGGCATCCTTACCAGATGCCCAAACCACCTCAACTGGCTCCTTTCAACACAAAGGAGCAGCGGCTCTACTCTGAGCTCCTCGCGGATGGCCGGGCTTCTCACCCTATCTCTAAGGGAGACACCAGTCACCCACCTGAGGAAACCCATTTCGGCCGCTTAACTGTGTATTTGATTTAATGTTAAAAAAATAACTTTTTTCAACCTAAATATACTTTAATGTGATAAATAATTTTCTTCAATTTTATACATAGCTTGTAAAAAGTGTTTGAGCCTTGAGCCAGTTGAAGGTACCGTACCACCTGCATCTCATTTTGTACCAAGAAAAACCGAGGAATTCACAGAATCCATCTCACATTCTTTTCTGTTCCTTAGCATTAATAGTAACTATAGAAACCTCACATCCTGCGTGCAACTTGTACCTGAAGCATGTGAACAGACCCCCTCCCTTTTTTTATTATCCAGAAGATAAAGAGAAAAGCTTATTCAACACTCAAAAGTTTCAAATGGAACAAACTAATCTTTATATTAACAAGTTACATGTATAGTGGAGGTAAATGGAACTGTAGGTACATTTCCAGATCGTGAACATGTCTTTCTCTATCTACATAGCAAGTCTGTGTGTGCTCATACGTCTTCAGCCTATGCATTATGAATTGTTCAGGACATGCATTAAAGTTTCATCTCCTTATTTGATTCAATGAAATGCAACCAGGTGAGGGAGCGCCTCCAGAAGATGGGTCCTTTCCAGCCCATGAACATCTTCCTGCGTCAGGAGATCGATCGGATGAAGAGGGTCATAGTTCTGGTCCGAAACACCCTGACGGACCTCAAGTTGGCCATCGATGGGACCATAATCATGAGCGAGAATCTGCGGGATGCCCTGGATTGCATGTATGATGCGCGCATTCCTGCACGCTGGAAGAAGGTTGGTTAAGAAAATTGCCTGGAATTAAAATACTTAGACTGAACTCACTGTGCCCGTAATGTGGCGTCACTCATAGTAATTTACTTGCAGACTTTCAAACACATCACAACAAAAGCAGATCAGCACTCTTCATCTATTTGCCTCTGTCAGTATCACCTGCATTGACCATGTCGTCATCTTTTTAATTCTACTGAAAGCTTTTAATGTCCACTGCTTTCAATAAGGAATGCTAACAAGCCATTTTAGGGAGCCTTCAGGCACAATTTAATATCTCAAAGATCTTTTTATTACTATGCAGATATAGTTTCTCTGATGTTATTTGTTGTCCTCAAGTAAATCAAAGGTTTGTTTCCAATAACATCAGATATGTCCTGCTAGCTAAAAGAAAGCTCGTTATCATCGTTCAGCCTCTAATTTCTTTTTTAGGCCACACTGATGCTCCTAACTTACCTTTTATTTATATAGCTACTTTACTTTAAAAAAATGTAGCAGACAAATCCATTTCTGTGATGAATGAATCTCTCAAACTTAGTTGACAAATTTGCTGGAATATTGAGAGAGGGGGAGCAAGAGGAAAACAACAAAGAAGAATGACTCGTCATGACTTTTCCTGTATCTCATAGCGGAATTGTTTGGTTGGCATTCAAGCCGAGCTCTCACAAACATTGCATCATTAGAATAATATAGACTCGAATGTCTTCCTGGCTGGGATCCAGAGTTTTTTCTACCTGCAGTGCTATCTTCTTTTGGCCCATTTGCCTCCACTCTGCTCTGCTTTGTTGTCTTTTTTTTTTTATTCTACCATGCTGAATTCTTTCTTTTTCTCTTGCCACACTGTCTTCTCCTGTGATCCATTGGGATTTCAGTTTCCTGTGTTGCGTTGTAATGTTTTGTTCGTGTCGCTGTTTGTCTTTATTTTTCAGGCATCGTGGGCCTCCAGCACCCTGGGGTTTTGGTTCACAGAGTTGCTTGAGCGGAACCGGCAGTTCCAGGCTTGGATCTTTGAAGGGCGGCCCAACTGCTTCTGGATGACAGGCTTCTTCAACCCGCAGGGCTTCCTGACAGCCATGAGACAGGTACGCACGGCATCAGGCTACCCACCTACTTAACCACTGCGGGGGAGGGGACCAGATGGCACGCAGAGGGAGAAGCAGGCACACGGCCACATTGACACTCACACATGCATGTATACACACACACACACACACAGGAAAGCAAGCACAATCACACTGCACACACTCTGTTTTCCAATTTATATTAATGTGCAGGGATTGAATACCACAGAGGAATGTTTAACCGTAATTCATCCAGATCTCAAGTCATGTCCATGATGTTAGGACTCATTGTTCTTATATATTATAAAATCCAAAAATGTATCTAGATTTATAGGGAGCATAAAAAAAGACATTGGATTACATAATATGCATCTCAGAGCAAGCACTCTTTAGTTAACAATTTATATGTTATAATATATTTATACTGTACTTTTTCTTTTAACTTGAGGCTCAGCTAGTGCATTTGCATTTCTCCCAGTTTTTCAATGTAAGCATTTTCTGTCTTGTCCTTTGTGCCTTTTTTGCTGCAGGATAGACGACAACTTTTAAAATTCTGGTGAAACCAGTACCAGCGATCTGGGGAGCAAAACAAAAAATGAGCCTTTGACATTGTGTTAAATATGACCTCTTATCTTATACAAAGAGGATGAGCTGATGTTTAATTTCCTACAACAGGCATCCAGTTAACTCAAGGACACAAACTTCATGAGTTTCATGAATGATTGGAATTCAATACAGATGTTCACACTTTAAATACTTTGTTTATACTGGCCAATAAGGCTTCCACCCTTTTGGGGAGCTCTTGCTTTTATCCTGAGACCTACAACATCTATTTGAATTTTTTTAGTATTTAACACATTGAGGTCTTTTTATACAGTAACACTGAGATAGAGACGCATGATGGTGCAGTGGATAAGACACTGTTTTTGTGTGAGACATCCCTAGTTGCTCCAGAGGCATGCGACCTCTGACATATACAGCAATTGTAAGTTGCTCTGGATAAAAGACAAAAAACAAATCAATTTACTTTGCAATTTGCGCAGTAGTAGGAAAAGGACATCATTTATTATTGGTGTCAGTTTTGCACATCTGACTGCCTTCTAATGTAATGCATTCCATTGTAGAAAATCCCAGTTGCCTGCTCAGTCAGAGAAAATATCATGGATGCAGATGTCTGTATTTTACTGAGCAGGGATTTGTTGGACGTCTGTGTTAGTTCCCAAATATAGCCATCATTTCCTCTCACTGAGCTTGTACAGTATACTGCTTTCTCGGGAGAGATGCTGCAGCTTTTGTAGTGGCATCACAAACCGTATACAGGGTGCTTTGATTCTGTGTAAGCCTGAAATTCTTGGCATGTTTTTATAATCTGTCCTCTGTGCGTCTGTCCTTCGTATTTATCATTCTTTATCTGGTCAATTTTGCCAAATAAGATTTTTTTTTCTCCTTCAAAATGAGCATAAAATGACTGAGGGGATACACACACACATTTAATTTATTTAGTGTGCACTCTGCTCTCGCTCTTTTTGAGTTGTATTGGATTTATTTTCTTTCTGTTGGCATAGCATCTCACAAAACGACGACATTGGTGGAGTACACTTCTCTACCCTACTCAGTGCTTTTTTTTATTGTATTGTCTCTTTTACAGCCTTGTTATGAAAATAGATTTTTTTTGCGTGCAAAACAGATGCCAAATGTCAGCTCTGTCATGCATGCTTACTGCCTTGTCAAACTGCCCACATTGCTGCATAAACCTATGGATTTCTCCATGCATCTGCAGGAGATCACCCGGGCCAACAAGGGCTGGGCCCTGGACCGCATGGTGCTGTGCAACGAGGTGACCAGGTGGATGAAGGACGACGTCACCCAGCCCCCCGCAGAGGGAGTGTACGTCTACGGCCTGTACCTGGAGGGAGCCGGCTGGGACCGCCGCAGCTGCAAACTCATCGACTCCAAGCCCAAAGTCCTATTCGAGATGATGCCCGTGATCAGGATGTATGCTGAGAACAATGGTGAGCTTTACTGTGTGAGAGTGGATTTTGATGATGAGTCTGAATTGAAAACTCTACTCTGACAATGTAAAAGCTTTAATCCTGGCTCTTTTCTGTATCAGGATCAGTCTCTGTCTCTCCTCCTCAACATTTACATCCTACGCAATCACTCAGAATGGATAGACGTAACATTTAAATGTCAAGCAGACTAAGTGCTATTTATTTTGTCTGGGAATAGATTACCGGCAGTATGTGGCACAGTGTTTGTTCTGGATAAGACCAGACTATATTCAGGCAGGCAGCAGAGACGGGCCCCATTTGGATGCCTGCAAGCAAGGCTGCCTGGGAAATGAATTAATGATCCAATGATACGTGTAATGCGGTTTGTTTACACCATGTCCCCTCCCAGCTTTTCCCACAAGAAGCCTGCCTGCTGGGTGTCTGTGTTTGTGTGTGTGTCAGTTCAACACATGTGAGTCTTGAAAACTGCTCTACTTAATTGTGAGATTAATTTGATCCCTGTGTATATCATCGCTGAAGACTGACTCGACAATGGCTGCTTTTTTGCTTGTGAAAATTAGGGTTTTTATGCTGATGGGTGGGCTGTTGAAGAACACTCAAGTAGCGCTCCAGCATGTTGTCACTGACGGGCTGACAACAAACCAGCTACCAAGCTTACTGCTTAAGACCCAGCACGTAAGGTGGTGCTGTGGGAGCGGTGGGACATAACCACCTGTTCTGCCAAGAGTTACTGATTGATTTGAGCAGGATTTTTTCGCTGTGTTAAACACAGCTGGGTCTCTCATTGGCATCTCCACACTGATTTAAATGTTTCATTGACTTAAAATAATTTTATGTATAAAGATGTTTTAATTATGACTTTAACGAAGAGACAATTGTGCCAGCTGTTGCTGTTTTCTATTAGTTTTTATCAAAAATGAGTTGCTGTGTTAAGAGTTTCTTCTTTAGCAGTGTGCATGAAGTGACACTTTCCTGTGTTTCAGGTGCGAAGGATTCGCGCCTCTACTCCTGTCCAATCTACAAGAAGCCAGTTAGGACCGACATGAATTACATCGCAGCTGTAGCCCTGAAGACTTCCCTTCCTCCAGAATACTGGATCCTACGGGGTGTGGCACTCCTCTGTGACGTCAAATGATCGCTTCATGTTGAGAAACACTGACTGGTTATAAAAGAGGTGGTATTACGGTTTTTGGCTTTTTCCCTCTCCTTTATTGAGTTATATATCTTTTTTGTGCATGTACTAGGTTAGTAAAGTGAAAAAGCTCAAAGTCCACCCCAAAGGGAGTGGCCATCTCGCACAGAAAACACTGCTTGAAAACAGCTCGTTTGTAGTCCAGCCTTTACTTCCCTTTCTTTTGACGTCACAATGAAAATACGTGTCATAATGCTCGTCCGACATGCCCTCAAAAACACCGAGTTGCAGCACACCTCTCCTCTCCCTTCCAAACACTAACTACCCTCCAAGCAGTCAATGGACATGAAGTTGTTACTGTGATGTAGAGACAGAGCTCAGTTAAAACTTTATGGATGAAAGATACTTTTGTTACAGATTAATAACTGACCACTCTGAAACTCTTGCTCCAGTCCAAATTGCCAACCTGGTCAGCAACATGTAGCCTACAGCTGAATCGAAGCTGTTTACCGTCTTTTCGCTGACCCGCCTTTCTCTGCTTCCGATTGGCTATTACCGGCCTTTCGCTGACCTGCCCTTCTCTGCTTCTGAGCTAGTAGTCCTTAACTAGGAACTGCGCGTGTGCAACTCCCAACAAAGATCATTTAGAGACAAGATCTATCACTCCATAGCTAAAACAAAGCCTTCAACACAGGGTGAAAAGAGGAATACAGCAATGTGCAGTATGACAATAAATATGGTGTTTTTTGAAAATGAAACCATGTAAACCTGTTCTGATACAACGCCTAAATAGGCTTTTGAACCTGAAAATGAGCATAATACCACCTCTTTAACTTCCCATCAGTCCTGTGCCCAATGTCCTAGAGCATGCAGGGTAAACATCTGTTACCATGGCTACCACTATGTTGTTTTTTTAAGACTCAGCTGTGTACTTTGTTTCTATTACAAAGTAGGAAGATGTGACAGAGTAGGGGGGCCAGTGCTGAAACATGCAGTTCATGTTACTGTGCAGATAATGTCAGGAGCTGAGGTCAAATAATGTTTTTAGTCCAGTCAACACAAGGTCAAACATCATGTCAGTGTTGTCCGTTTTACTTTTGGTCAAAGGAGACAAAGACAGCTGTAGTGTAATAACTGAAGTTCAGCTATAAATGTCTGAATTCCTCATCTTGTGTAATTTCTGTATTATTAGAGTTTGGTCTTCTGCTAGCTGTGTTTGACATGTAATACGTACCATAACAGAAACTATTTTTAGATCACAATGAAGATGATAGTCAGGTTTTCTTTTTTTTTCTCCTTACAATTATGTCCAATATGCAAAGGAATTATCTTTTTATTCACCATATTGAGTGTACTTACCCTGGTTGTCTCTATTCCTACTTTTCAAAACTGAAATGTTTGCCTCTTAAAATGGAAACAGCAGTGTGAAACTGTGCTGCTTCACTGAATGATTCAACTTTGGCCCAGATAAGTCTAGACATATTATATCTGTCCATCTGCTCACCAGGAGCATTGCCCAATGTCAAGTATGTACCATGTTCCTAAAGACAAAATCATATTGAACCAGAGTGGACTCATTCTAGATCATGGGAGCCACATATTTGATTGATCAATCCAGTGTGCAGGGATATTTTCCCCATACTGTGCACTTCACAGGACACCCCTGTCATGTGTTTTATATTTTTTTAAAGAACCAGGGCCAATAATAGCACTCAATAGAACTGAAATACATAGAAATTTTAATGAAGTTTTTACAAAAAACAAAGGCATCATCAATACATCAAAACACTTTTTTGGTAGTATTTTCTTTTGTTACAAAACCACCGTACCATATGCACTCTAAAGCTACCCTGTACACAGATCAGGCTTGGGTTTCCCAAATTATAATCTTGACACTAAAATCATCTTTATCCCTTTGTTATCCAGTAGTTTGACTCTAACGGCTCTGATCCTTTCAACCTTGTCTGAACAGCAACCGACACCTGATTTTCCATTTTCAGCAGGCATTGCCAAATCAGACCTATGGCATAAAGACTAATATTGTTAGTTTTGTGTAAACAGTCAATGAAGACAAGATAATTTAAGTGCAAAGACAGCTGTGGTGAAACTTGGCCCTGCATGAATATCACAATATATTCATAGATTATTTTTTTATGCTTTTTCCTTGTATGGGCCATCTGTAAAATACATCCAAGACTTCTTGCTTCTGCAAGGTTGAAGAGTTATATACACGTATGTATGTCTCCTTGTTGGCTGCCTGTTTTTACACAGGACCAGCTTCTCCTTTGCAACAGGGGTCATGCACTTTTCCTTAGTAACATCTGTCCTTAGATTTCATTCTGATATCAGATGTTCCTTCTGATGCCTTTTGTATCACTTTAAATTAAGTTGGGGACACGCAAACTTCCTTATATCCATAACACCAGCATGTCTTTAAATAAATTACCATTGTTTACTCTCAAGAGGCCTTGATGTTTTTGTTTCCACTCTTGGTTTCCCTTCTTTTCACTGTATAGTACATCGTTTGAAATCCAAAATGTACTGTCACATGAACAGAACATAGATTCTGTTTTCGGTGTACCTGGCTGTAAAAGAGTATTTTACGGCAAAGAGACTGCTAAGGGCCTCCAAGAACTGAGTCAGAATATTAATTTAGACCATTTCAGATTCTCCACTGTGGCTTTTCTAAATCCAACATTCTTATGACATTATATTTCTGGGGTTATTGCCTACTTGCTGTACATGCTACACTTACAGTTACATAAGTGACAAAATGTATATTACAGCTGTGGCATAGGTAACTTGCAATGCAACATTAAAATCAGATTTTTATCTACCTCACAGCGCAGATCTGATTCCTTCGTGCCTCACACTTTGTTTCGGTTACAACAGCATTGAGGACATCTGTTCTTTGTGCCTGTCTAAAGTCCAGCATTATCTGAGCCAATCTTACGGCATTACATTCCCTTGGGACAGTGAGCGGGTCATCTCTGTGTGAACAAAGTAAGTCTTGAGCTCTCCTTTGCCCTTGACGTTGATGATGCCTCTACAAGAGCACATGTAGCCCAGGGTCAGAAGGATGCGACTCGTCTCCTCCGTCACCTACAGGGAGAACCAGATGGGTAACGTCCATTTTGCTTATCTCACACGATTGAATTAAATTCCTGCTGGCAAACATACTCAGCTCTTCAAATGAATACATTTTCAAGAGCTGAGGAAAATTCTCAAGTAACAAGTTCTTGTATACTTGGCATGCTGCTCAGCATCACCAGAACTCTTTTGCATTTTAGCAGACAAAATCAAGATTTAAGTTGGATTTGAAGTATGTGTCTAAACCCTAAACTTTGCAAAAATACGTGTCCCACAGCTTCTGCATTAAATTCAATTTGTATATTAAAAACTTAAAAATAACAGAGCAGCCTACTGCAGTTTCCAGAGAACGAAGTAGTACTTCTGGGATTTAAAATTAGGAAACATCAGTAAAATCAACATAGGATGGGAAATAGCTGTGCACTACCTCAGAACTGCAAGTGAAAGCAGTTTGCTCTATCAAATGTGTACAGGCTTTGAAGTGTAATACAGTCCTCTGAAGACTGAATGAGACCCACAGCCACATGCAGGTGAAAAACCATTACGTCTTATCAGCGCTCAGGTGGGGTGCGATGATAAGATTTAAAGGAGTCACATGACGTTGAGACTGCTACCACAAACAGCATGAGTAGAGGGGATGAGTAGTTTTATCTTTACAACGTCTACATACAAAATGGATCAGTGCTTCTGCTGCTTTGTGTTTGAAGTTGACAGTTTCAATGTGATGTTGGGCATATACAAAGAATGAGAGGTTTATTCTTGAATGCATCACAGAAGATGGTCATGGCTGGAGTTATTCTGTATTATTTTTAGCCAATGCTGTGAAAAAAAAAAACATTTTCATAGGATGTGTTGACATGCAGAATATCACTGGACATATCCCTTAATTACCTGTATTTTTCCTAGGACTCCAGTGCTGTCCATTCGGCTGGCTACATTCACTGTGTTCCCCCAGATATCATATTGTGGTTTTTGGGCTCCAATGACTCCAGCAATCACTGGACCATGGTTGATACCTGACAAAGGACGCGAAACAATCAGTGAACATTTCAGCTGTATATGTACAGGTTGTACTCAATAACTACATGGTCACATTTATGTTTTTTGATCTGAATGGGGAAATTACAGAACACAGGACACATGTTAAGAGACTTTTTCAAAAACGAAAATAAGGTAGCTACATCAGGAAACAGCAAGCACTTGTAAAAATGTCTTGTTTTTGATTTCTGATGTCACACTTGAACAATGTTGTTGGAAATGTATAAAAAAATCAATTTGACACAACTGATTAATTATTGAGTGCAGCCTGAGAGCAGCTCCAAAACGGTAAGAGTAAGAGACCTGCTGCTTTCAGAATAAACAAAAGGTTTTCACAAGATTTCATCAGAACATGAGATAAGTGGGGAAAACTAAATGTAGCTGAACTCTTATTCCCAACATTCTCAGCACCTCTGCTGAGCAGGCTCTGGAGCTTTTTACAGCACTGAGATGACCTCTATTCACTTTGGCTTCTGAGTCAATCTACACAAGTGCGTAGGCAGCAAACACAGGCGCACGGCCAGAGGTTTGGGCCGGTCCCAGTGGGTGGAGTCTTGTATCTCTCTCTGATGGTAGCGTTTTAGGCCTATCTGGAAGCAGCAGGGATGTACAGTCACACACTGCTGAGTTAATGGAGCATCCCATGCTGTGATCTTCAAAGACAGGTTGAAGGTATCGAACTGTGACTCCAACCACACGCAGAGAGCTGGGACTTGCCCGCCTGCTTTCCTCCTCTATTCTCCCTCTGCTCTTTAATCCCTCTCTGCTGCCATGTTGCCATGACTATACCTATGTCTTGCTGCGAACAGCAGTTTATTTGGTTATTACTTAAACATGTACAAATCTCTCTCTGTTTCTATCAAGATAATTACATTACCCCCACGGCATAATGGTGCTCTAAAATAGAAAAAAATGTTATGCATAAAGGCTACAAGTCCGTAAACAACTTATCAACGGGGCATACAAAAAAGTAAACCGTGTTCTATTTTGAGGGAGTGATTCAAAGCAGCATAATAATAAGACATGGTCTCTGCCAATACAATATCAAGTCTGTAAGAGTTGCCACTCTCATCCAACAGCAGGGATATTGTCGCGCTCTCATATTTCATCTAATTCATCTGCTGCATTTTGATGTCGGACAAAGTCGCTTCCCTGCTGCTGAATTCTATTATATTTAAAGCACTTCACATTTTCCATGCTCACTATGTACTGAGCATCTTGCGGATGATGATGATGAATTCACGCTGCAGTCACTTTTTGAAAATGTTATGGTACAACAGGCAAAATGCAGTTAAACTGTGGGTAAGATGTTATTTGGAAAAGTTGTTGAACTCACTCTCACGGCACTTTTAAATGTCGCTTTCATGTGTAACTCACCAACTCTGAGTTTGAAGTCATTGAAGGAGTGTTTGTTGATAACATCCAGCTTCCCCACCAAGGCAAATGCAAACTCTAACATGGTCCCTATGTGCATGTACTGCCTGTCATGCTCCTGCGTAAAACAGTGAGGAACAGAACCAGTAACACATTCACTTCTAGTTAAATGTGATTTTGCTGCAGTCGCACAAAGTTCTGAGAAGTGACGTCAAAGACTTGGGGAATTAGATATGTTTGAAAATAACAAAAAGTATGTGTGATTTTAGTGTGTGTGAGTGTGTGTGTGATAGAGAGAGTGAGATGAGCCTACCTGTGATGTGTACTCAGGCCCAGGTGATGCGTTCAGTCCAGTGGCAGCCATGTAAGTGCTGCCAATGGTCTTGATCTTTTCCACACCGCTGAATTTAGGCTTGGACAGCAGCTGCACACACAAATGCAATCACAGTCCACACAACAGTTAAAACAAATGAGAAGCTTATAGAGGATGTACATGCAGCCATGTGCATATATGTAAAAAATATTCTTTATGCAGTTCCCCCCTGTCTGCCTGCCACTGAAAACCTCACAGAAAATTCAGATAGCATTACAAGAGGTTGTAGCTTGCACATGAGATGCATAATTCAGTGTCCGATCATATAGTGCTAGAAAATCACTGAACCCTGCTGGAGGAGATACACCCTGCTTTGTGTCTAGCATTCACGGTCCATGCGTATGATGCTGTGAAGTTTGGGAGGCTTATTTACCTCATCAAAATCAGCAATGATCTCGTTGAGGAGCCTGAGGCACTCTAATCCTTCTTTGTTGACGTCAGATTCGGTGTAGAACTCTTTAAAGTCTGGGATGGAGGCGAACATGACACACACCAGGTCATAGGACTGGTGATACAGATCCTGTATGACAAAAAGCAGCGGACAAAAGACAGACATTTAGCTTGCACAGCTGAAAAACAGTGGTCTAAAACTGATAAACCACAGACTTAATATGGATGAAATGCAGATGAAACAATTCTGATGTATTATTTCAAGCTAAGCACGATGAAATAAATCTCTGATTTGAATCGTGAGTGTGTTTAAGCTAAAAAATTACTTGACAGCATTCTCAGACTTCAGTGGGAAAACGGAAGCAGGCAAAACAAGTGATAAACCATACAAACGGCAGTGAATCTAAAATCCATTACACCAGCAACTTGCTCCTGAATCCTGTTCAATTGCAGGAATAGAGTAGTCGAGTAGAGACTCTTCATTCAGATTTTTTTTTGTAGCAAATGCA
The DNA here is from genome assembly GCF_014851395.1 of Micropterus salmoides. NCBI lineage: Eukaryota > Metazoa > Chordata > Actinopteri > Centrarchiformes > Centrarchidae > Micropterus > Micropterus salmoides. Next base: position 24,014,478 of record NW_024040152.1, on the reverse strand, counting down.
GTATCCCCCATTTTAAACTACCATGACCTCCAGGATGCCACGTCCTCTAAACTTTCTAAGATGTAAAACTTTATTTTTCACAGTTCGCACTGTGAGAAGCACTCAGGGGATATAACAGGATTCAGAATGATAAATGAGGAAAATCTCACAGGCAAGTCAGTAAATTCATCTAGTCAGTGTCTCCCAATGTTTTGTCATCACTGTAAGTAATTAATCATTCCTATACTAAATCACAGGAGCCAGTTCCATTTTAAAAGTTTTCATTTTGAACAAAGCACTACCTGAAATTTCAAACTCTCTCCAAAAAAAAAAACAATTACCAAAATCAAAGTACTTTCCATTCACCACCAAGCATTTTTTAATGTACTTTTAGAACCTCATCTCTCTACTGTACATTCTGGGTTTGGATACTTAACATTTCCTGCATAAACTCTTCCATTAAACTGATTGGCTAAAGCCCAACTAAAATATCCAATGTATGTCTTATAATATTAATACCCATTCTGATTTTTAAGTAGATCAAAAAAATCAACATAATTAGTAGCAAATAAATAAAACATGTACATAATTCAGATCTATTGTATTGACTTGAAACATGGATTATCTTTGAGGTAAGCTGCTTTTGCAATGCCTCATCAGAGCTAATGAATTAATGTAATGGATTTTGCCATTTAGCCAGTGGCACTGCAAGACCTCTGTGAAACCACAATGCATCAGTCCTACAGCCGTTTGTCAAAACAGAACTTACATCATCCTTCATATCCCTAAGAAGAGAGGACATAATAAATGCCTACCTCATTCTTCCAGTTGCGCGCCAGGAAATGTTCTGCAACGTGCGCAGGCAGGACATTCTCCAACAAAACCCGGTTGAGGTTCTCCATCGTTTCAATCTCCTCGCACTCCTTCTTGAACTTGTTCTTCCACAGAAAGTCTAACCTACAGTAATATTCATTCTGTTACAAGAGGACACAGAGGTGAAGAGACTGAAGGTACAGCTGTACTGCTTGCTTCCATCAAGTCACAGAGAAAAATAGACACAATAGAAGTGTGGATTTCACCAAGGATTAAAGAAAATGTGACGTTGAAAAGAACGAGCTACACCTTTGTTCCACATGCACCTTCCATCAAGAAAGACAGAAATACAGTGATGGTTAAATCACATAAATGAATAGCTACAAAAACATGATTACCAGCATTATATTAACAAGACTTTTCAAAGAACACAGCGCTAGGAAATCCTAGGGCTGAAAGATTTGGGGGAAAAGTTTTCAGCCCGATGTTGTGATTATGATTTGATTTTTTTTAATTGTAAAAGTTTTGCTAAAGTTCAATATTCACTGCCAGTCTATTTTTGACTGAAGCGCCAAGCAACACAGAGCAGATGAACTAGAACGGCATACAAAATCTTAAATTAAATAAAACACCTTTTGCTCATTCCCGATCATACATCAACAGTTAAAAACAGACAAAAAAAAAAAAAGAAACGTTTTACTACCTAGCTACTTAACCATGGTAGAAGCACAAAAAACAAGGACAACTGAACAAATAAGCAAAATCTGAACAAGTCCGCAAAGTCAGACAGGCAAAACGCTCTTATTCTGAAATGCTCCAAGTGGATAAGTAACGTTAGCCTGCAGAGAGCGGAACGGGCTCACAGAGAGCTGTTGTCCGTAGTGGAAGCACACAAAATGACAAATTAACAACACGTCAACAACGTAGGGCAGGCTAAACGCTCCGCTGCTGAAACACTTCCGTGTGAGTTGACGCTAGACAAAACCGCGGTACAGCTGTGTCAGTTCGGCTGGCGCCATTATCCCACGTTTTCCTCTAGTTTCGTTTGTTGTAAAATGTACACGCCCTGTGCCAGCTCTGATTGGTGAGTAGGACCCATAGGAGAAGCATTGCGCTTGTGATTGGCGAGCAGGATTGTCATACAAGGACGGAGGAATGAATGAATTTATAACTGCACGAGTGTTTAAAACAGGTCAGATGCGCTGTATAATTAAGCTACATTTTAATCGGCATCTTCATGTTTAGCTAATCGCGTTCTTTCAAATCGCAGTTTCGATTTGAAAACGATTAATTGTTCAGCCCTAGGCAATCCAGAGAAAATGCTTCAGGGAAGGTAAGGAATGAGTTTCTTCAGTGAGAATATTGTGGGTACAATTTGTAACATTATTCTTGTACAGCCTTCTATGATTTCCCTAGTAATATCCATCATCAACTCCTCACTGTGCACTGGTTCCACCCTGTCTGAAAGCTGCCATAATCAAACCAACACTGAAAAACCCTGGTTTAGACTGCAATGATCACAACAACTACAGGCCAATTTCCACCTTACCATTCATATTGAAAAATCTGGAAAGGGTTGTTGCATCTCAACTACAGACCTACTTCAGTAAAAACAATCTCTTGGAAAAATTCCAGTCTGGCTTCAGACCCAGACACAGCACAGAAACTGCCCCGACTAAGATCACCAACGAGCTCCTCCGTGCAACAGATTCCGTTCTACTCTCCATTCTCATCCTCTTGGACCTCACAGCATCTTTTGACACCGTATCACTTCTCATCCTCATGGACCGCCTGGCCAATATAGGAATTGGGGGCACTGTCCATGAATGGTTTGCTTCCTACCTCTCAGGAAGGTCACAATATGTACAAATCCAAAACTACAGATCAGAAACCTCTGATCCACAATGGAGTACCGCAGGGTTCAGTGCTAGAACCACTATTATTTATCATCTACCTCCACCCTCTTGGCAACATCTTCCGGCACTACAACATCCATTTTCACTGTTATGCTGACGTTACACAGCTCTATCTGTCTACAAACCCCAGCTCCACACTCCCCTCCAGTACACTCATTGCCTGTCTACATGACATTCAGACATGGATGACAACAAATTACCTACATCTCAACAATAGTAAGACTGAGCTACTGCTCATTGGTTCAAAACCTACTCTGTCAAAAACCAACACCAGCTCACTCCCTATTATATGGAACCGCCATACCTGTCTCCACACAGGTTAAGAGCCTCGGTGTAATATTGGACAGTACCCTCTCTTACTCCAGCCATATCAATAACGTATCCCGGACTGCTTTTTTACACTTACAAAACATCTCCAGACTACACCCTACTCTAACTCAACACTCAATGGAAGTCCTAGTAAATGCCTTGGTCACATCACGAATTGATTACTGCAATGCAATTTTAGCAGGCATTCCTAACAAAGTCATTCATCGACTGCAACTCATCCAAAATGCTGCAGCAAGGATCATAACACGCTCCAAGTCCACAGAACATATCACTCCTCTGCTGATTCAACTACACTGGCTCCCTGTATCACAAAGGATAAACTTTAAAATATTGTTACTAACATTCAAAGCCCTCCACAATCTGTCTTCTACCTATCTCACTGACCTCATTCAGACCTACACTCCATCTCGTTCCCTGAGGTCTTCCACAGCAAGTCTTTTGACACTACCAACCATCAACCTCAGTACAATGGGTCAAGTCAAGTCAAGTTTATTTATAAAGCACATTTAAAAACAACCAGAGTTGACCAAAGTGCTGGACAAGTTATACAGAAGAAGACATAAAAAATAAAACCAGATAAATTAAAACAGGCCAAACAATTAATGACATACAGCAATAAGATATAGGGCCTTCTCCTATGCTTCACCCAAACTCTGGAACTCTCTCCCCACACATCCGTACAATGGACTCTATTACACGTTACAACGTTAAAACTGCGCTCAAAACTCATCTTTTTAAACTAGCATACTCACTGCAATAATGTACAACACTGATTCCCATTTTGACCATTGATGTTTTAAATTTTATTTTTCCTGTCGTTTTTTTTTCTATTTTTATGGTGCTATGTACTTTTGCGTCTTGTTGTAAAGTGCCATGAAAGGCGCCATCAAATAAAATTTATTATTATTATTTCCTGTTCCTCCAGATTATGTGAAGCGCTCACAGCTCAGGTGCTCTATGATGATGACTCTTATCAAATCAGTTCGTCATGCGCTGCTCAGGAACAGGCTTAAATAAAGATGCATCAACCAAAGGAGAAACATGTCTGTAAGATGATCTGATGGAAGAATGATCAAGCAGAGACAGTGTTATGATTTGATATTAGAAATACAATTACTTGCTACAGTCAGAGACAGAGAGAGGGGGAGGGTGGCACAAAGACAAAGTGTGTGTGAGACTGAGCAGATATTAATAAATGGCATCTGTTATTTTTTGCTGTACAGACAGTTGCACCTGGTGCCTTTTCATTGAGCTGGGGGACATTAGCAATTTGTCTTCTGCAAATATCCACTCAAACTCAGTCTACTTAATATTCATCCCTAGATTTGTGGCTCGATATCAAAATCCAGCAGCACTTACTGCAGGAAGTATATTACAAGTTCCCAACGGGGATTTATAGTGTCTCAACAGTTGTGCAAAATAACCCTTTTATATTTATTTAAATCACACAAAATAATGCATACAGCACACACAATGTACTGTTTGTCCACACTTGGAATGCCCAATTATTTTATTAGTATGAGTTTAGCGGTGGCATAACTGGTGGTGCTTTTGTTTACACCTGCATATCCACTCATGTAGTCAGTATGCTTTTTCAGATCAGTCCCTCACAGAGGGAAAAACAGTGTGCAGCAACCATGCTGTTATTTCAGTCCAGAGTAGAGCCCAGGGGATCAGCTGCATCCCATTTAATGATAAGCTCTGATATAAAACAGTGTTCTGAAAAATAGTGTATAAAATAGTGTTCTGCCCGTGTCTCCTCTCACTGACAGAGAGAGGATGGACCCTTCAAGTCTATTCTAAACCATACAACTAAAGTATGTATGCACAGAGTCACACATTGCATGCACTATATTGCCTACATGTACTGTGTTATCTACTGTATACCATTAGCTTAGAGTAAAAATGTGCACATCTGTGTAATGAAAATGTACAGAGTGTGACGCTGCGTTGATTAATGTTACTTTAAATACATGCAGTTGATATTGCTAGCTAAGACTGTACTGTAGCTCCGGAGCACAGTGGTGCCCCAGTTCTGATTCACTCCCAAGCACACTAAGTACCCTGCAGTGTAGCATAACCCCAAAATAGCCGGACTAAGAAGCACACAACTCTCCACAACGGCCAGTATCTGGTCCCTGCAGCTCCTTGCTCGTACAGCTCAAAAGGCCACGTGAGTAGCTTCAGACTTGGTGCATGTAAATCATTGCCCAGAGTGGCTGAAGGGAGGCCAGACAAACTGGTCTCATGATGCCTCTCTTGCACAGCTGCAGAAAAAGCTTGCATTCTCTACTGTCTTTTTCACCTGTTCAAGAGTCCATCTAGAAGCCCTCCCCCTGTTCTGAGGCAATAAAGGTAGATAGAAAGATATCAATAAAGCACTATCAGGAGTCAAATTTTGTCTGTATCTAAATCTAGATCTAGTTGCACAAAAGAAACATACATGGTGAGGACCCCAATGACCCGTGTGCAATCCCATGTTGCACCGCTTCTTGTGAAGTCGGGCATTACATCAAACTCAATCGTGTTCATGCCTGGGAGACTGTTAAGGGTCTAAGCGGAATGCCTCGCCAGGAGGAATGTGAGAGGTATGTAGATGATGCAGCATGAGCTTAGCAGCGACAAAGACCATTGTACATGGGAAAAATAGCCACTCCACATTGAGAGAAAACAAGAACAAATAAACAACTTCAACACGGTGGGGGAAAAAAAAACAAGAGTGCAATGGTAATGTTGATGTAAGAGCAAAGCTGCGGAGGGGAGAGTGTGCACAAGGCAGACAATAACGTCAGTCAAACCATTACAGTGTGGACTTACCTGTCTGGCAAGCACAAGCAGAGTGATGAAGAAGATAAAGAGGGAGATAGAGCCCATAGTCTTCAGGTCTTTGAGGACGCCAGGCCTTGAATGACAGAGAAAAAAAGGAAGAATGCGTTAGTGTGTGAAGAAAGACAGAGAAGACAAAAAAAAGATAAAGACAGTGATAAAGAGTGAAATGTACCCCCCCCCCCCCCAAAAAAAAGATAAAAGCCAAGAAGGGGATGCGAGTAAGAACATTTAATTAAAAATTCAGATTGCAATCAGCAGCCTATGACATGTCACACGAGTGGTTAGCAGACCATTTTATTCCCAGCTGTCACTCGGTTAAGACTGTCACTTCTGCTTTTGCTGTGACAAGAGCTTGTTTACTATTTGCATTCCGGTGGCTGAGCTTCCCTGCCGGGGTGCGTTCACAAGAAACATTTTCCAAGATGCAACAAACACTTAGACAGTGTTCACGATCTGCAAAGATTAAGCACTATAAATACACGGCAAGCTCTTGTGTTTCCACCATCATAACCCAAAAATTAGGACACCTGTCCAGGGCAGGATTAGGAACCCACCAAGCTACAGCTATTGTTTATTTATGTATTGTACTGTGCATGCATACATACAAATCTTGCTGCTGTACATGTTCATACACCTTAAAAGCACCATACTGTCTAAGCAATGTTAAAAATAGATTAAAAATGCACCTATAAGATAATTTAAAACTGCATGGAAACTGATTTTTCTTCATAGCACTCAAGTCTGGCAGTGAATGTGAAAAGATTCAAACAGGACTGTTGCATCCTAATTTCTGCAAGCACATTTAGCATATTAATGGACATTTACTCTTATCTAGGGCAGAGCTCAGCAGACAACAGAGCAAACAGCCTGTGAGTTCTGCACTCGCCTGGTTCATTATCGAATCAATTTTCTATACACAATCAATGGCAATGACTGAGGACAGACTGTTTCACATGAAGACAAATCGGAGATGGAACACACACAAACGGGAAGCACGATTTCATTTGTTTCTGATGAAAACTAGTAATAGTTAATAGACCCTGTGGGTCGCTGTGGGTTCCAAAAAGTTTTGTTCTGAATATTACATCCAAAAGACTTGTATTTGCAAGTAGGGCTTCCAGCAATGAATCAGAAAATGTAATTTTCGAGGTAAAACCACAATGGGTTCTGTTATAATGTACAAAGACGTATTACATTATTGGCTGTCTATGTAGCTCCAGGATTTGTCTGTACATATTGTCATCACTACAGTCTCTCTCGGATGCTCTGTTTAGGGAGACTTAATATTTTTTAGACTAGAATGTTCCCTGTTTAACCAATGTCAGAGGAGAATTATTAAAATGCTGTTTCTGTCTATCCAGTACAGAGACAAGTTAGGCTAGAGTTGTTAAAAAACGACAGCAGCCTCATTCTGTGAAAAGTGAAAACATGTGTATTCCAAAAAACTATAAATCTATCTCACATACAATGATGTACGTGTTATCTATTTTTCACATGTGTAGAAACAGAAACCAGATATTGTAGCTTTAAGAGCTGTGGGGTTGTTAATTGAACTATGGGCACAGTAAAAGCGTGCAGCATCTTTGTAATTCACATCCTGACAGCAAGGACGCCAGGTTTGCACACTGATGATGTAACTTTACTGTCAGGAAAACCATTTGATTCATTTACTGTATAAAACAGTGAAATTTCTTTCCACTAAATGCCTTCTAAAAAGGCATGGACTTCAGGTGTGGACACATGACTGAAAACAGCTAATACTCGTAGCATGTTGTACTATTCCTAGATATCTGAGAGTTCAGATATATAATAAATATCTGTCTTTTGGTTTCTGATTTTTTTTTTTCTCAAAGGAGAATACAGGATTGTGATTTACAGAGCACATTTGCAGTTGCAGAAAGAAATGTAATTAAATTTCAGATGGACTGTCAATTTAAAATAATAGATAGTATATTTCAAATAAAATCCTCTATACCCTCAATAATTACTAAAGATATAATAACGCTTATTTCAGTTACACAAACCTGATCATCATTCAGTACAGGCTGTGACATGCCACTGACATTTCATTGACCTTATAGAAAATAAGTGCCCTCTCTTTACACTAAAGCTGTAGGGAAAACACTGACTCGATGCAACATGACTGAGAAAGTGCATTTATGCAATTATGAAAGGTTTGTTTTTTGGTTTAATCGGTCTAATCAGTTGTTAATACACATTGTCACGATTTGCTTCTATTGCAAGCAACACCTTTAAATGACCTCCCTATATGTAAAGGTAGAATAATAATAATAATAATCCTTATTTGTAGAGCACTTTTCAAAAACAAGTTACAAAGTGCTTTAACAAGTGTAAAGAATAATACAAAAAAAAAAAAAAGTGAGGGGTCTGGAAAATTATGCCATGAGGAAACCTGTTAAGAGGACCAGACAAGGTCAATTGATTTCTGTGTACCAAAAATCACCCGAACCAATAGTTTCTAGAAAATCATTTAATGGTTTACATTTAGTGTATATTCATCTTTATTTATCTATTTAATAGTAACTTTAAACTAGTCTGATCTTTGCTGTCACCAGGTGGTTAAATAGAGAGGATAAAGGCTTTCTTTTATTAGCTGGCATGATTTCCTTAAATATTCATTTAATATGTATCTGACACATTAAAATATAACCGCTGTAGACAAATACATTTAGCACGTCTTTTTTTCATGAGCTACGTGATCCAAATACTGGAGTTCCTGGTTCAAAACTATTAAATGGATAAGCTGTATTTGCTGTAACTAAACTATATACTCAGTCCGGTGAAATTAATTGATGCTGGGATTGGACACCCAATAACGATCCTTAGGATCAGCTCGGAACATTCCTAGCTGTATTTGTAAATCAGGACTGTAGAAGTTATCAGCTGTTTTTCATTCCTCATCAGGTCTAAGAATGCAAATTCCATTTCAGGCAAAAGTACACTTGCAGCCTGTATTCTTCACAACAACTGCTGCATTCACCTTACAGTCAACTGCACCAAGCTATCAATGGATAGCTGATGTAAACTACATGTTTTATCTAGTTTCCAACCCCCAGCTGGAGGCGCTTTGAATAGAAAGTGGTTTAAAGAAAATTGGGTTGGGGAGAAGATAGACATTGAGGGAAGCCAGTTTAAGTGGTTACGGCACCTGCAAAGGATGCCCCCTGGGTGTGTTCATTTAGAGCTATCCTTGACTCAACTGACTGGAGGAAGACCTTGAGGTAGACCTTCGTTCTCTTCTTTTACCATCCCATTTTCTATCCCTTCATATCACTACTTACCTCAGAATCCCACAGGTTTCATATCCGATGTACACTGTCTGACCATAACTTCCTTTTCTCTGCCACCCCGACTCTCTATATTCCTCTTTCACGCTCTCTTGAATAGTATCTGTTGGTCACTGTGCACTTACCTGTCCAGGCTTTCAGTCTTGTACAGAAATCTACTATATTCGTCCAGAAGAGAGGCATGTGTTTGTAGAATAATGATGTTGTAAACCACCACAGCTGTCAACATGATGATCATCTTCAGCTCGTAGTTTATCCTCAGGAATACCGAGCAAGAGATGAGGCCCAGTATGCAACTGTAAATTAAATACTACACAGACAGAAAAAGATGATTAATTTAAAAGTTATCAAAGACAATAATGAATGTATAGACAATCGTGATAGTGTTCATCTTCACTTACAGGAAGGTAGAAATTGTTTTTGTCTGTGAAGGTGATTAGTTGTCCATTAGGGTAAAACAGTGTTTCGTTGGATGAATTGTAAACAGGAACGGGAGGCAACAAATTGTCTTCCAAAAAGAACTAGAAAAAAACAGAAATGAAGGGTTTGTCTCATCTTTGGGCAGTGCCAAAAAAAATCTTTCCACAGAAAACAAACCAGTCAATTCATGTAAATTACATTCACACCTTCCCTGTCTGCTTGCCTTGCACGTCAGCATGTGAAAAGACAAACTAGTCTACATTGTAGTACAATCCTTACTGGAGGAAACCAGAGTCTTGTAAGATAAGAGGCCAATAGTGACAACCATTCAATAATGTCCTTTAAAGTGAAACCTGCAGGATAAGATGAGGCTTGGCTGCCCCACTGAGCAAAGCCAAGTTAATGTGGTTCATCCGCCTAGAGCGACTGACCCACGTCAGGCGCAAAACAAGATTATAATCTCTGGAATCGATTTGTGTGAAGGTCTAAACCAGGGTCCTGACACTGGGCTTTATCACGCAAGTTCCCCACAAGCCTTGGGCTACTATTTCACCTTTCACCGAGCACTTTGATTTGACTCACTTTTTCTCTCTACAAAACTAAACAATGCAAATCATTTTTCTGTAGCTGATTGTGTGCAGAAATAGACAGTTTGTTTGAGGCTTAATAAACAACATAAATTAAAAGCATAGAGATAAATTCTTTATTTAAAATGATCGTGCATCCACCGCCCCTAACCATGATGGCTAAGACATATTCACCGCTGTGGCACCTCATCCTTTCTTACTGTTGCAAGAAATAAGATGAAGATTTCAGTTCTTCGTATATTAAGTTAGCTCATTAAGACACCGGTATTAATGTATTAAGTGTTTATTTATTTATATGATACAAAATATCTTAACACCCCTGGTTCCAATTCATCACTATTGGCCAATTTATTTAGGTTATTTGTGTGACAGCATGTTGCATTCCATTACCTTCTAATTACAATGCAATTTAAAATAAGGGGTGTCATCTGAGAGGGTCGTGGTACTTGTTGTTGCCCCTCCCTCACTGCAGTACCTGCACATAAAAGCTTACCATGTTGAAGATTGCCATTATGAGTATTAGAGCTGTGGTTGTCATGGTGAGAGTGATGCGGGGCCATGGCTTGTTGGCAATAATGACTGATGACCTCAGCAGCCACATCCAAGAAGTGGAGGCACTTTTACTGCAGTGCTGCAGGGACAGGTACACACAACAGCACACAAATACAAGAATGTATGAGTCGAAATAAACAAGAACTTTGGGAGCTGAGATATTAAAGGTCACAGAAACATTTAAACACACATGGAAGAAGCACCGAGGAACAGAAACGCATGTGAACCACAGTAATTAAAATAAGTAAATAAAGCACATATGCATATGAACAGACACATGCACATTAATAAATTAATTTATTTCAAGTTATTGTCCTTACTCAACATAAATAATAAACTATGCATAAAAATTTCACAGCTATTACTGATTAACCCCTAATTGCCTCAGCAGTGCCAATCAAGTACAAGTGGTCCTAACAACTTCAGCTTGCAATATGGTTCAAACTACATGCAATAACAGCACTAGATAAAGATCACTACAAGTGATCCCATCATGTAAAATGATGTAAGCTAATTTATAGCCTTCATTAAACCATTCACACTGCAATGATAATTGTCTAATATTCATTAAAACCAAAGCAAAGAACGGTTGTTAATTAGCTTCCACCTCCTTCTTCACTAATCAAATTACAACTGAGGGCAAAATGTTTAAATTGTTAAGACCAGGGCACACTGTGCAATCACACCCTTCATTTCAACCCAGCAATATCACCTGACACACTATAGCATTATGATTTTAATATGTTTATTTACTACATTTTCATCGATACAAAAATATCTTCCCAGGCTTTAGCAAATGCTGGTTGTGCCTGTTACAGTCAATTACGTTTCCTTTTTGCGGTGCTGCCTTCAGCTGAATGTGTTTCATTGACAGTGAAAGCCAAGTCATTTGCTTGATCATCTCAGAGCAATATCTGAGCATCATTGGCGCTAAGTGGATGTGGTGTTTGAATAGCTCAGGGATGTACATTACAATACAATAAAGTACGGATGGCGGACTGTATTATGCACCAGTGGGATTACCAGAAATGTGGAGCTAGTGGGACAAATTGAAAATGAGGCATTTACATGCATTTTCACCTCTAGACCCTTCGAATAATAATATGTATGGCTTGAATTTAACATGGATATTTAAAAGGACAAAGTAAGATCTGCCAGGGTTGATCTAAGTCGAAGATTTCAAGTTACACAGTTATAGAACCAACAGAATATGCAAGTCAGTTCATCAAATAACTATGTTTGACCTTTCTAAGATACCCACCATCATTCCCTCCGAAGCAGTTTCTGCAAGAAATGCTATGTAGGTCAATAACTTATTTTGTTACTAAAAACTAAGTACATGCACAGTGAAGCACGCTGATGTTGCTTTGCTGCAACAGTGAAAATTCAACAGACTGGCTGGTTGGCCGATTTTCAAATGCTATCCAAAGTTATATTATGGGAGGAAAATATGTATGAATAAATATTTCTTGAATATACAATCTTACCATCTCTAGCCTTCAATGATCAAATCCAACAGGGATCACATGATTTATTTTGAAATTACATAGTCCTTATTTATGATCTTAACGGAAAATTCCATTAAAACATTTTAGTCACACTTTTTCATGGATAGCTAGCTTGGCTTTAAATGTTATATTGGAGATTAAGCAATAATTTCATTGTTAATCTCCTCTTGTGACATCAGACTGGGAAGAAAAAACTAGATGTGCTCCTGAAACTGAAAGACACTCTTCTGCAACACTGTTCCAAGTAAAATCTTAAAATCTTAAATCTGCAGCCCTAGAATAAGCTGTGATGGGTGTCTGAAAAAACAAGACAATTACACAAACTGAAGTTAAGACCAGGCAATGCCAGATAAAGTTGACAAAAGGCAACAAGAGGCTTCTTGACTTCAGCTATGGAGTTTTGTGGTCTGCGTTTTTAGCCTTGGGGAACATCAACAGGTAGCACAGTTCAGAGCCAAGCAGGAGATTCTCACCTGCAAAGAACTAAATATCAGACACTGGGGCCTGCGGCTTATGGAATACTGTAGCACCGTTAATTTTTTAATAGTCATTTCTTTTTTCTTTTTCCCCTCATTCTCTTTCCTTTTTTCTGGCTATTCATTTCTTTTTACTAGACAGGGAGTGTCACATAAGAGAGCTAAAGTAGCATTTAAAGTCCTAGACCAGGGATATTCAACTATATTGTTCAGGGGATCACATTTTCAGAAAGCTAGGGCCTGGGGACCGGACATTTCCCTGAGCTATTATTCTCATTATGTAAAGCACAACCACTTTTTCAAACTTTTATTTTGCTACTTTGCAAAAGTAGTGTAATCTTAAACTAAAAAAGAAAATAAACAGGCCTTCTTTAAGTAAATAGGAAAGCGCTTATTTTCAATTTCTTTGCAACACAATCTGTGATATAGCCCCAAATGCAAACACATCTTACCTAGATAGATCACAGTGTTTCCTATAAACATGTATAAACTTCTTTTTTTGTTTTCTGTCTACCACTTCCTCTTCAATTGAAGTTAGGGTAGGCAATTTATTTCAGAAGCATTTTGTTTTATTTGTTGGAATTCTCTTTACATCCCAACACCAATCAATAAATCAAATGCTCTGAAACAAAAATGAAACAAATCCCGTATCTGTGGCTGTCGCAGGACTGTAATAAGCTTGGCCAATCATTTAATTCGGTCTGGGGGTTGGGATTTTTTCAGTTTGATACTTTCAAAATCTAGATGACTCTAGGTCGTTCACCAACCTTGCCTACCCCAGCTTTAACTATTTAAGTATTTACAATTACTTTAAACTACTATGGTGCTGGTGATGTCCTGCCCACAGTACTAGCTGATGGGTATCAACAGTGACTATTGGTCGGAAGTAGCCAATAGAACGAGCGAGCCACCATGCTGCAGCTGTCAATCTCACAGTCGACGCTTTGCAGCGAAACAAGGATCCTGCCATTTTGGCGATATGGGGGTGCTCAATGACTGATTTTACATAGAACTACCAGTTTTCTCACAATAACTTAATATACTGCCTATTACAATATTCATTTCAACATTTAATGCTGTAAATAAAAATGTAAAAAAGAATAATACTTTCGATAAATGTTTTTAAAGTGCGTAAATAAATCCAAAATTGTAACCCTAACTCTGGGTCGTCAGTGCGCATGTGTAGGTATAGCGTGTATGTGTGAAGTGGCAGAAGAGGAACACTTGCTGAAGAGACAGAGCCCCAGCTTCACTGGTATGATGGAGCTCGCAAAGCCGGCTAGCCGCCCGCTCACAGAGCCCTCTGGTCCCACAGTCACACAGACTGCAGCAACATCGGCAGAGGAAAACACAGCTGTAAGGTTTTCATACCGCTTATCTGTCTTCACATTCTGAGTAACGTTTTAACTTAAATCAAGAGACAGCTGTGTGTGGTTTGCTGGTGTGTGTGTCGCATTGAACATTACGTCGTTGCTATGATGACCAGCTACATTGAGGGGTACTATCTCTGGGTACTATCTGCAATGGGAAACGGAGGCCGGCCAAACTGAGTTGAGTCGACTTGAGTCTAGGCGAGTTAAGCTGGTACAGGTAATGGAAAAATGGCATAAAAGTTTTCCTGAATTTTATTTAATTGTAAATAGAACTGATCTGCGGGCTGGTCTGACTTGATTGGCAGGTTTGCCAGCTGAATAGGCCTGCCCAAGACTATCTTCCAGTGGCTAGATATAACTATCACTATATCTACAGTCATACCTGCCCACTCTTTCAAAAGGGCATGCCAGGGCATTGTTAGCAATTACATCGCAAGACCCATTAAATGTATTATTGACCGTCTAAAAATGAACTCTAAATGATTTATAATGCAAACATAGTGTAGGGTATGCTGTAAACCTCAGAGTTACGAGATCCAGTACAGACTGCAGCACAGCACAGTGTGTTTGCTATGTGGGGAAACAAATGTCTCCATGACAAAGATGAAGATAAATATATGTATTCAGTAATTGATCAGATGTATGTTGACCAGAAATGAAAGGACCAGAAATGAAAGGATAATTGTCTCCTGAAGCATGTACCAAAGCAGTGGTGGGCACAGGCTCCCTAAGGGGAAAGGGGGAAATGAAGAATGAGCACCTGTTTCATGCACAGGATTCATTTTTGCCCTAAGGTTACACCAGAGTGGCACTTGTATTAACCTGAGGGGCACTTAGGGTAACAACAAGGCACTTAAGCCATTAAGCTGATCAGAGGGGCCACTCATGTGCTTTGGTTAGACAAACATTAAGCACACAAATGGACCATTAGAGAGTGGTCACCCACTGATTAAATACAAGGTTTAATCTAAAAATTAAAATAATAATAAAAATTTGTAGTAAATGTATTTACTCACCAGAAAGTGTCCGATGAAACATATGAAGAGGATCAAGGAAAGGATAAGAAAAGCCATTCCAAAGGATATTCCCAGGACAGTTGTCCTAAAAAATGGAATATGTCATCAAGTTCACCAAGTTTAGCTCATTCAAAGATTGTCATTGTGCAAAAAGCAACAGTTGGCTTAGTAATGTATATTGCATAAGAATAAATACACATGCTTTTTTTTTTTTTTTACCAACATAGAGTTAAACACTGTGTTAACAGTGATGTTACTCCTATAATAGTTTGAGAATAATCACACTTACTTTGGAAGGACGAGAATCTGCACGATAAAAATGCAGAAAAAGATCAAACAGGCGCAGGTGACATAGTATTTGAAGGCCGGCAAGGTTGTTGCTCTGTACTAAAAGAATAAAAAAGAACAAAGTCAGGTTTCAAAAAAAGGCTTCTATTATATTGAAGCTACTTCAAAGGCTCCACAACTGTGCATTCAGATCCCGCATGTCTGTAAGATTTCAGGGTAAGCCACTTGTAAGCAAAGTAAAATTATGACAAAATGTGTTCTGTAATTAGGGCCCAAACAGCGAACGCTGTGATTGTAATTGTTTGAAATATCCTTATTCTTCTTCCCCATTGGACGCATTTCTGGGGCGCTTAACAGGCATGAAAAGTTGTAGAATTTTGCACACTCGTCCGAACTAGTGAAAATAGCGATCTGATATGGGTCTGGTGCATGGTCGCACAAAAATGGCTCCATAGCACCCCCTAACAATTTTCAAAACCAAAGCCTCCTCCTTTCTCTTTGGCCTACATTCACCAAACTTGGTAGGTATATGTATCGTGTCCAGACTTAAAAATAAGCCTCTTGGACGCTTACCTTAAACCCAACAGGAAATCAGCCACATTGGATTGAATGTGCAAGGATTTTCCATTTACACCCTCCATATTTTAACGAACTCCTCCTAGAGATATGATCAGATCGACTTCAAATGCGGGCTGTGCCATCCCAACACCCTTGTGATGTTAAAGACGAAAAAGCTTTTTTTGATTGATCAAACGGCGTGTCAATAGCATGGCGTGGCGTTCAATTTTGATGATTCGCCATGAAAAAGGAAAAACTGTGTAAATGGGCAGAACATGCTCAGATCTGTGGTGTTCGGGCCCGCTGCTTGCAGCTTTAATTCTCTTTGAAACTGCTCTTCCAATATCTCCACTGAGGGGTGAATGATGCCAATTTACTTGTACTGCCTCTTACCTCCTTCTCCAAGGATTTGTTGTGGAAGAATAACGATATTCTTTGGATGTCCTCGGACTTGAGCCACTGTCTGGAAGCATAAAGTTGTAGTTATAGACCAGATAAAAAGGAGAATACAGGCAATGTTCAATGTAAATTAGATGTGTTCATACAAAAAATTGAAGATTTAAGTTTATGTATTTGTTCAGTAAGGTTATGAAGAGGAAGGCATTGAGTACAATTTCCAATACATTAAGCAGACATGCCATAATTTGCTTTAATGTTGGCATGTTTCATCAGTTGCAGCTTTAGAAGACAGTACATCTTATCAATACTATGACAATTTCCAAAACATTCTGCGTATACTTTACTTTTCGCCTTACTTTTGTGAATTTATCCCGTCAAAGGTCCTGATCATCCTCTCGGTAAGTTCCTCCTCAAAACGTTTCTTCTGAGACTTTGTTCTTTAATGGATAACAAGAAGAGAAAAAAGAGAAAATATTTTAAGTTCACATAATATTTAGTCAAACACATCAAAGCCTCGAGTAAAAGTCTAGTCCTATTAACCATCTTGTTGTCTGTCTTTGTACTGTAATTCTGCCAAAGAAAACTGTGGTGGAGCTGTAAAATGAGCAGCTTGCCTTTCTGATCTCCTCTGGAAGTGATACTGCCCCATAGGCACATCCTAGACACAGAGCAAAAAGAGACAGATGGGTTACAAGCTACAGCTGATCTTCCCTATCACCTAAATCCTAACATATGTGTAGTAAAAATTTACACACAGCAGTGTTGATCTTCCCATTCTCATTAGTCATGCTGTCTCTGTGGTGCAGGTTGGCAAAGGGCTTGGCTGCTCCCCAGGACTCCAGGTAGCGGGTCATTCTGACTGAGGCTCTCATTTTTGCTCCGTCCATAGTGTGTCTGGAACGGTAATGATGCTGTGGGCTCCGACGCTCCACCTGGACAAAGATGGAAATAAAGTTACTTTATTGCATTTAATTCAATGTCCAATATTAATTTTACTGTTTGTGACATGTGTTCTACAGTACCTTTGGGTTGATGACCAGATAAGTGATGACTCCATGTTCCTTAAGGTAGGGATCCCTTTCTTGTCCATCCCCATCTTCCACCTTATAAGAACCATTTAGGTGCTCCAGTGTCACTGAGGTGATGTGGACTCGCCTGGCAATGAACCAACCAGACACAACAGATGCAGAAAGGTATCACAAAGAAATTGCACCACAATATAATGCAGTGTTACCTTATGCAAATGGAAAACATGTGCTTCTGTTTTACCTCCTGTTCACTCACCCTGGTACACCTCCTGCCTCCATATGATTGGCCAGCGTGACATCGTGTGACCAAACATCATACTGCCATTTCTGGAGTCCAATCACACCACACAGGACATTTCCAGAATGCACGCCAACACGCATGTTGATGTCAACCCCTGTGGCATCTCGCACTTTCCTGTCATCCACCAAAAACAACTCTTGCTAATGTGGGGTAACAGAAATGTGTCACCCATGCCAAATATCTTGTTAGAAAAGAGAGTTAACTGCCTCACTCTGGGACCTTTATGGTACATGAAGAGAGTTGAAACGATAAAAAGAGAGATGGAAACCTACCACAGTCATTTTCATGTTTTCAGTGTAAACCACCTAGAGGTGAGACTGGGATCCTCACACTTACGTCTGATGCAGCTAAATTGGCAATCAAGAAAAAGTCTCAACATGTGAGCTAATGGTTGGCAAGTACAGTACTTCTCATAATTGTGGGTGCTTTAATACATGTAGCTCAAAAAGCACTGTGTTAAAGGGCATATCAAACAATCTTTGAAATGCAGGTAGTCAAAAGTAGTACCTAAAATATGCAGAAGTGTAATGACACTCTTAAGAGTCTTCAGGGCATAGCTGAGTTAACACACATAAGAATCAGCATGAAGCAAATCTTTTGTACTACATGAGGCATTTCATTTGTGCATTTCGTTTTCATGTGGTTGTAGTGTGATGACTGAGCCACTGCTGTGCATGTTTCTTCATCATTTGTTTACATCTATTTAATTTCATGTCACCTATTTTAAGATTTGTTTTTGACATCACCGATGTCCAAGGTCTACCCAACATTAATACAGCAGAGTAAGAAATATTGTACAGTAACAGAGCAGCAAACGTTTCATAAAAAGGGGTTGTTCTTTAGCAGCGAGGTTATGTAACTGGCACTTACTTGATGGCCTCACACATGTCCAGACCCATTTTCACACAGTTCTTAGCATGGTTCGACAGAGACTCCGGCAGACCAGACACACAGTAGTAACAGTCCCCGAGGATTTTGATCCGCATACATTCATTTTCCTGTATATAAAAAAGGTGGATCACAGGCTCAGACACACGGGAAAAAAGTCCAGTTGACAGTACAGGCAGCTTTTTATTTTAATCATATATTAACCTTTTCAGAGAAAACCCACCCTCAGATTATGCTATGCTTTATAGCTACATTGTGTTATGCTCTATTAATGTTAGTGGAAATATGTAAGTCTATATTTTCTTGCTATCACTTTCTTTAAGATTGCTCGGGAAAAAATAAGTTAGTACATATTGCATTGTATCTGCACTGGAAATATCTAAGTGTGAAGTCTAATCATCTATGTTTGACCAGGTATTTGCAGGAATAAGTCAAATTCATCATAAAGCAATAAAAAGTGACACCAAAAGCATTTAGTGACAACTCACTGTCAAGATGTGACAGTGAGTAAGATGTACTGTATAGGACATGAGTTTTATGGTTTAGCCTCCTATGAAGAAGCAAAATGTGCACTTTGTGGATGTGTTACTTGAAATGTTTACCTTCGCAATTTGATCAAATTTGCCAAACAACTCATTCAGCATGTGCACCAGCTCTCCAGGTGAGCAGTCACTGGCCAGCCGTGTGAATCCCACTATATCAGCATACAGTATACTACATATGGGGTGGGTGGAAGAAACATTATACTGTTATAAAATAATTTTATAGGTTTTTCAGGAAAAGCCATGAATATACTTTTGGGCTCCTCTATATGTAAATCTGCACTCTAAGACACGCATACAGTATGTGTCACATATATGCCATACAAGTACAGTACTATTTGGTCATATAAGTCGTAAATAAAAATAATACATGCCTGACATTAGTGTGTCTCTGGACATAGAGATTGTGAAAATTGTTTGTGTTCTCCATCTGGCCAAAGTTTGGGCCCTTCAGTCTCTGTATGATCTCAGCTTTCATCACCCGGGCAATGTGAGCTGGCAGCAGAGACAACAGGAGACGCTCCTGATGGCATTAGCACAAGGATGGTCAGGAGAATCAAGTGGAAATTACAGAAATAAGCAGATTACTACATTTAAAAAATAATCAACACCTATAAAGGAAAAAAAAAATCTAATGCTGCAAAAAGACACCCAACAGTTAGTTCATTTGTTTTTGCATCAGAGTATTTTCTCTCAAGGATGCATTGCTTCATCGCCCCAGATAATCCCTCTGTCTGTCAGTGGCATGACCCAAAATTAGCGTGATTAGAAGTAATGCAAAACAAGAACAAGAACGAAGCTTTGACTTTCGTAACAAAACAAGCTTTCAGATTAAAAGTTTGCATATTTATGGAATCAGCTTATAATATCCAGGGACCTTGACAAAGTTTTACATTTTCAGCAAATTGATATTAAATTGAATTCAGTCCTAATTTAATTTCTGAAGCATTAACATTTGATGACAGGAGGGCACACAGAGCTGTCACCATTATGAAAGTGGTGAAAGTGATAAGTGAAGGTTAATTGGGCATGACATTCTGTAAGTAATAATGAATGTAAAGAAATTGGTTTACAGTGCTCATTATTTAACTGCCAGCCACCAGAAAACAGACTCAACCATTATTCACCTCACAACTTTTCTTTCATTTAGTGGTAGCTTAACCCTCTCTGTTTTTCTCTGGGGCTACTGTAGGTATTGCAATAAGTCCTCCTGCCCAGTAATTAGCAAATAAAACCCTTCTTAAGGTGAGGAGACTTTCAAAATTCGAGAAAACACTTAATTAAGCCAATGTCACCTCCAACTTGACAAGTTTTCTGCACCATTGATCCTCTCCCTGCGTCACTGCTGAGGCTCAGGGGTTTCTACGTGACGGAGAGGTCTGGTTTCTTTGGTGGCTGCTAACAAACGCTGTCAGGGCTTTGGGTTTATGATGAATTCACATAGCCCACCTTGGACCACTCATACCAAAAATGTATGCGCTCTCTGTACTGCAGGGCACTTCTGATAAAAGCGTGTAGCAAACAGCATATTTTATGAGTGCCCGATAGAAATATGTCTCTGCGCAGTTACTGCCAGCTGTCACAGGCAGCAGTAGCACTCCAGGGCTACTGCGCAACTCTCCACCCAAGGCATTTTCAGTTTCACTCATTGAAGTTGTAACACAAGCTGTATTCACCATAGGGATAACCACCTTCACCCCAAGCCTGGGCTTTGATAACAGCTGGAATCACCATCATCTGACTGAATATCTACCCAAAAGCTGCAGCAGTTGTAGTATAAAGCTAGCTATATCCTATGCTTGTACAGCAGTAAAGTTTAATCTATTTCTTGCAAATGTCTGCACCAGATGGACCTGAGCACATCAGATAATCCATAGACTCATTTGCTGCAGGTAAATGTAGTTGCAGATATCCTTATATCTTGTTAATCGACCCAGCTGTCACAGAATGCTAAAGAGCTACACTTTTATTACAGAGAATTTAGCATGTGCATAAGGCTCCAGGGACTCAAAATAATCATCACACTTACTAAGGTCATTAACAATTAGCAAATTCTGTAAAACACAACTCCTGACACAAATCCTCAGTGGACCCTCCTTAAACCACAGTAATCAAGTGCTTACAGCTATATGCAGAGCAAGATGGATACCGAGACACGCAAATTTTAGGTAAAATTCTGCAAGTAAGTAAGGAAATGAAAGGCAAATGACTGCAGAGTGAATGTTTAACACCATTATGGCACAGTGCTGATACATAGATCTACATTAATAAAACAAAATCAAAAACAATCCCCAATCCCACAATCCTCAGTTACAGTTTTACTCAAGTGTAGCATTAACAGGTGGACGAAAAACGTATTCTACAGAAAACAGGAAAGGGCACTAACACCCCTCTTAATGATAAACATTGGTTATTTTGCTCCGGGTAAAATATCATCATGGCGTAATGTTGTTTTATTTTATTTACTTGCCTCGCACAGATATTGCTGTTGTGATCAATTATCATAATTTTAAGTCCCCATCATTTTCATCATTATCGCCATCAACACTACTACATTCTACACTCAGTGAACTACTGTCTGCCTGACTCGCACTGGCTATTAAGACTTATTGACCGCTTTACCTGTTGTCTTTTCTCAAACTCCAGTTTAATTGGGGACTTGATGCAGTTGCAGGTGTCCTGATAAGTCTGTTTAAGTGCCAACTCCATCAGATGCTTGTGGTACGCCCCCGCCATGTTGCCACACATGAAAATGATAACATTGGCCAAAATCTGTACAGAAAGAAAGGACAGACAAACATGGTATTAGATAAATATTAAGGTAAAAATAATCTTCAGGGATGGACTGACGACCTGTCCAGGGTGTACCCCGCCTTTCGCCCAAGGTCAGCTGGGATTGGCTCCAGCCCCCCGTTACCCTGTATGTAGGATAAGCGGTTGACGATGGATGGATGGATGGATAGATAATCTTCAGGTTGAATATATTATGGTATTATGTACTAGTATTGTGGCATTCATTTGAAGAGCAGACGGAGAGATGTAAAAGGGTACAAATTCTACTCAGTTACTATATGCTGGTTTGTTTTGTGAAATGAAATAGGTGGTATCAGAAAGTCCATTTAATCTCCATTGGCCACAGTCTAAAGACAACTGCATGCCTTAGAATTTGATCAAGGATCAAGTCATAAAATAGGTTCCAAAATGAAAACAGTAAAATGCTTTTGTCATTTTAAGTACTGAGGAAGACATGGGATTTTGTGACATGGAACCAAAAAAAAAAAGTCCAAAATTGGAAATATATGGGTTATAAATAGGGTACTAGGCCGTGGCAACAGAGATCCTGTAGTCATGTCGACATCCAGCCACATGTGGCATTTATAAAAAGCACTGCTTAATTAATTTTCAGTTGTTTAAATGAAACAGTTTCCATCCATGGATGACCCCAGAGATATATAAATACAGTCCAGTGGTAGGGAAGTAGTTGCACTTTATGCTGCTCCTGCTGAATTGTTTATTGCCTAGAATAGCATCATGTATTCCCCGCGTCAACCTTCCCTCTACCCAGCTGAAGAAAGGAACAAAAAAGAAAAGAAAAACAAATTAAATCTAAATAATAAGTAAACCCATTGCCTAATGATGTGTCTGCACCTCTCGTCTATATAAATAGACTTTCCCTTGCATTCAGGTTCATCGCACGCAAGGAGGCCTGTCTCTTTCTTAATTAGTGTTATTACGGCAAACGCCACATCTCACAACAGGCTCTATTTGACCATGGCATGGCTTAAGTGACAAAACTGCTGTTAATCATAATGACACTTGTATAAGTACCACTACTGCTATAGATCCTCTTATCTACAGTATATTTTAATTGACTGTATGTAATGCGTAGTCAACATTTCCCCACTCACTGTACTACACCTTTATTAATAAATCCAAACTCAGTTTAGTAAAGAAATATCTAGAGATATCTCCAGATTACTTAACATTGTCTGACTAAAAGGATTTTGAATCTTAGCAAAGATGTCTCCATTTATCGTTCATTCAATAGTTTTGTTTTTCAGTGTGTACAAAGCGTTCCAGCCTTGCTGTATATTCTTAGTCTAGATTTCATCGTGTATTCATTGTCAGGCTTTTGACTAACTCTTCATTCAACAGATGACAGGAGAATCAATTCTATCTCCATGGTACATACTGTATGCGATGCCTACAAACAAGTCATGTGTTCTATTTAGTGGCTCACCTTTATGGGACGGATTATTAGAAAAGGCATCCAAGGACAATCATAAAGACAACAGCAATTGAATTGCATGTGTGGAATTCATCTGTCATTATAACATCAGAGAATACAAAGCTGTTGTGTTAAAAATGACACATAAGAATAACGTATAATAATAAGTGCAAATTGTGATCCATCAGAAGTGCAGTCTATTCTGATTATTTTTGTTTCAAAACAGTACATTATTTTTCATTCACATTTCATACATCCCTCATGGCAGCACTTATTATAATAGGATGTAACCCAGTGATGACAGGTGAACATATAAAGACCCAGGAGACCTTGAGCTCAATATTTTACAATTTACAGCAAACGGACAATTTAATGGTTCTCTCCCATTGCATTTTTTTTTTTAAAGAGTATTTTCTCCCTCTCCTTCCCCATCTTTTATTCCCATTCTCCCTCGTTTGCCTGCCTGTCTCATTCTCACCAATTTCACTTTCACTTGCAGTCTCTGTCTTTCTTTCCAGCATAGTGGTGACCTTATTGTCACACTGGCCATTGCCAATTTGCTCTCTCTTTTCTGATGTAAATGTGCCCGACAGATTTACATTACAGCACCAGAAGAGCTGTAACAGGAGCCCTTAGCCTTTCGCACAAAGAACAAACATCTCATTTCAGTAACAAAACTCGAGCAAAAAAAAAACAAAAGTACAAAACTGTTCATGCACTTTTCAGCTCACAAAAGCTTTTTGGAAAAGTTTAGTTTATATACTCTATCAGTCGACTGATAGTAGACAACCAGGGTAGTACAGCAGTACATTGTGTTCAAAGATTTTTATCAAATGTTTTAAAACAGAAAATCTACATCAGCGGCTCTTTCTTTTTACACTGTGAAATTATTTAGTCTATCAATTCTAGAGCTACAAGCCAGAAAAAAGCAGTTACAAACACACACACACACACACACACACACACACACACACACACAAACACAGTATGTTACTGTTGTCTTCTGCTGGCTGGTTGGCAAGGGTCAATTAAAAACACCTATTTTTGTCATACTGCACATTGCTGCAGCACCACTTTTCACCTGGTGTGTTGAACGTTACGTTTTAGCTACCAATTGATGGCGTGCCATATTAGCCGCTAGGTGAGCATTATGAAGCGTGTTACAAAGTGACGCAGATAGGTTATGGAAGTCAAAGCTTGGACTACAATAAAGCGGTTTTCAGGCAGTTTGGGAGCAGTGTTTTCCTCCTTAAATCTTTATTGCAAAAAGAGAAATAAAGTGTAAATGGGACATAAAGAAGTATAAAGAATTTTGATTTGTCTAAAATCACATATTGCATATAAATATTTTTCAAACATGTAATTTGTAATATGGTTATAACAGTTAGCTTTCTGTCCATGTACAGTGAACTGGAGGTCTGTGTGTTTATATTCTCTCCATCAATCGTCAACCGCTTATCCTGCGTACAGTGTCGCGGGGTGTTTATATGCTCTGATAATGCTAATTTACCACATCTTTGTAGTAGCATCCATGTTGATTCCGCATTCCGACTTAAGAGCACATGGACACACACTAAAGTCAGAAGAACGACTTCACAACTCAGTAATTAGGACCATCCCAGGAGCAAGAGCCGCTGATTGCAATTTGCAACCTTCACCCCTAGATTCCACTAAAACTTACACACTGAACCTTTATGAGTACAGATGTATTCCGTATCCTTCCTGAGAAAACAAGATCTGATTCGTATGTGCTGACACACATGCTATTCTAAATATATATCAGTTGAATGTAGTTAAAATAAATGCACCAACAATGTACTCGTCTCTCCTTTATATTTGACAAAAGCAAACAGGGACATGTGGATAAGTGTGGTCTGCTAGCTGGGTTTATCTTCACATTTATTCACTGTATTTAGAATAGACATCCCTTGCTGTCCACTGAATGTATTATCTCCTCACTGCACATTTCCAAACACTGAAAGAAGACACACAACCTGAGTTTTTTTCTTTTTCATATTAAAGTCATTACATTACAAGCCTGGTTTAGTTCATGAAAGTTCTATAGAAAGTCTAAACTCTGTGGTACAGAATAGTGTTCAGAGAATAGGGTTCAGACAAATATACAGAATGACTGAAAGCAGGCACAAGAAGATTCACTAGAGCCTTTGTAAGCTGCATTATAAAAAGGTTTTCCACACCCCATATATTTTATGCAGTATTTTATAATCTCACTTTAAACAACTAAAGCATCATCATATTTAATTGAAAATCCATTCAGCTACACATTAATTTTCTCTTTGTGAGTCTGTAAATTAAAAATTAGTTGCAGGTAGACTGGTGAACTTAGTCACTGGTTTTAAGCAAGTTTACAATGATTGCTTCGCTGCTTCCTGTGGACAGATAAGATTCATATACTTGACAAACATGACTTGGAGTTTATCTCTTTTTCTGGCAGCAAAAACTGGAGTCTGATCTTTTTCCAACATCCTGCAAAAAAGCATAAACACAACAAATCTATTTTAATATGTTTTGACAAACCACTCATCCAGTGGATCATGAAATCACACAAAAAAAACAAAGCTAAAGTTGTAAACAGTTGCCTTTATGTGTAACGTGAAGTACTCAGATTACATTCAGTTAGACCTGGGGCTACTCTATTAGCTGACAACTGTTGGACAAGACACTGACAGCAATCCAGACCATCTAAAAAGGTCAGCTGTGTGAATCGGCTGGCTGTGCAAATCATTCGTACCTCACCGGTACTCAATTATAGATAACAGCGGGGTTAGGTGAGGAGGGCCTCTGAAGGGCTTTGAGCTGGTGAATTCTGGGATTAAGCCCTATACAGGCTATTATGACACTACCAGGTGTAGAGGAAGACAACTATCCAAGATCAGTGTGAAGCTGTATCTTGTTTTAATGACATGTTGGCAACAAACATTCAGCAGATGTTCTTTCAAGATCCCAAATGACACCTATAGCATTGGACATATACAGTATATCCAGTTTTTCAAGAGAAACAAAAAAATAAAATACACAATTCTCAAGACAGAAGTGTAGTGGGAAACCTAAATACTGGGTGACAAACAAGGTAAACACGTCATTGAAAACATGTCAGCATACAGGCCTTGCCTGCTGCCTCCTATATGAAGAAACAGGGTCGGATTTTCAGTAAAATCCATTGGTTTATCTAGGCTGTGAAGTTCAGGCTTGCTTCCGACCCCCTTGCCTAGCCAGCCAGCTCCCACATAGGGATAAAAAACAACAAAAAGTTTTATATGCTGAAGCCCATCAGGCCAAACAAGAATCAGATTAACATTGGGTGAAAACACAGTCAACACTGGAAAAGCGGTTGAATCATGGAGAGACCTCCGCTTTGTTTTGGATATAAAAACCAACCCAGAGTTGGCTTTCATCCTATTGGACAAGTAAACGAACATTACTGCAAAGCTTGTGAAATATATTGTGATTTATAGTGCTGGCTCAAGTTAGATAACGTTAGCTTGTCGGCTGATGCTGACCAGTTGCTAACGTTATCCGGTGCAAAATACTATAGTTGTATGCTTGTTACATTACTTTACCAGCTAGAGCCTAGTTCATACTACCCGATTTTTAGCCTGATTTGACCTTCAGGCTGTGATCAGGAGTAAATCAGCGGTTGATCACCGGTCACCAGTCGTTATGTGTGAACTACTCGACAACGCGTCAAAACGGCTCCCCGACACTTTTCTGACACATCACTGACGTCTGCCAGATATCTAGCATGCCAAATATCTGGAAGAGTCGGCCGACTCGACATCCACATCCAGCCAATGAGAGCATGCGGCTGGCAGAACAGGCAGCTGCTTTTTCACCGCAAAACACTTTTTACTCACCTCCAGCTCTCTCTGTAGCACAGACAATCCCTGCTACTTGCGTGTTCTAATCAGTTCTTTCACCCATATTCTTTGTCTGTAGGTTCATGTCATTTCCCGTTTCACATGTGTTGTCTTGATAAGACGTGGTTTGGAGACCAGCGTCGGGTGACACAGCCGCTGTCAGCTCGTGTAGTGTGTGCCTCCCTGTCACCAATCAGTCACGTAGTGAGAATGCCACAACGACTTCAAGACTACCGTCAGAAAACGGCAAGTTGCGTAGTTTGAACGGCACGGCCATCGGCCGACGCTGAAAGTTGTGTAGTCTACACGAGCTTTAACACGATCCATATTACTTTCCTGTGTACCACCAGTATTATGTCAAAGTGTTGATTTTAGCCTGCATGAAATGATGTAACGGTACAAAACAAATGTGAAGCGATATGTTTACACTAAGTTAGCCTATAGTGATGCAAGGCAGGGGCAGCCAACTATTTTAGCATGGATCTGGCATTGTTTGCTTTGTAACGTTCAATTTAGATTTCTTGTTGTTTTACCGATACTCAGGTACACAGCTCTTCTTCAACGGTCTCAGGAGCTGTAACTTACTTGTGTCACATTATATACAATAACGCAACATAATGGTGCAGGACAACAACACAGTGGAAGATCCATTCAGTAAATTACAGCAACGTTAATTACTATAGTCCAAATGTTACACTAAAGTGTGGCAACAATCTCATTTATAATGTCCAGTCTAGCTCACTAACCATTTTCGTTAAATCTTTGCTATGGTGACATTGCTGAATGCTGAGCCTCTCTGTTGAAAGATGTTGGCAAAATGCAGTCAGTGTAGTGTTATCATGTAACAAGCATTGATTAGTTCGGCGTCAAGCTAATACTAATTTTACTGTAATGTTGCAGCCGGAGTTTACCAGAGTTTACAGCATTATGTGTGATGCTGTCTCTTGTTGTGTCTCTGTTTTGGCCGAAGCCAAGTGCTTGTTCAAGCACACGCTTGGAAACATGGTGGTTGCAATCTGAAACCTCACCGCAAGGGGCCACTGAAAACTACACGTGACACCTTTAAATCAGCAAAGGTGCAAACCTTCATTTTCATACTCGGATAGGTAATACATGTAATATGCAACAGTGGCTACTAGGCGCTTTCACTTCCTGGAGTCATTACGTCACTGTGAGGTTTCTGGGAGTAGCTTCACATTACCGTACAGACATAAGAGTTGCATCAATTTCCATTAGACTCTCAAGAAAACATATTGTAAATGTATTTCCCAAAATGTCAAACTGTTCCTTTAAAAGAACCCTCATGTCGTACTTGAACAACAATGTACTACTTCATGTCCATAAAGGGTTAATTTAGCTGTTGTACTTTTTTAGCCAAGCAAGTGGACAAGAAAACATTTTTGGTTGCCATTGGCATGAGGATCATCTAAGAATTACAAAAACAGTCTTATGCAGGGAATCATTACTGAAAAAGTTAAGGACTAAATGTAGCACATGCGCTCATCAACAGCAGTTAGTAGGATAACAAGAGATAATAACAAAATCAACTAGCCTTTTAGTTTTGCAGTCTTTAAGATGTTAGTGCTTCTAAACAACAGCAGCTGTTTCAGGGACAGCACCGAATTTCTCATTAATCTTCTTCACAAACTTCTTCCCAGCAGATTACAGTATCTAGACCAATGACCTTTACATTGCCTTTACTCGGTAAGCAAATAATGAAAAATGCATTTGAGACCTATTTCATTCATAATTCACTTTGAAGTATTAATAACAGGCCAGCTAATCAAATGTAAGGATTTACCTGTCGGTTTCTGAATTATTAGTCAGACAAAATAAGTAATCTGAAGGCAGCTTGGGCTCTGGTATGATGTGATGGGACATTTCTCATTATTTGTGACATTTTAAAGGCTAAATTATTTGGATACAGTTTTTTTTCCCTCCAACACCCAAAGATATCAGGGATTGTACCAGTTTGGAGTGCTGCTGTAAGTCTCTTCAGAGGTTCTTACTATACTATCAACTCCTTAGTGTATTCATTTAAAGTGATATTGCTACTGCTACCTCTCTGAACAAACTACAACATCAGAACAATCTTCCATTCAGTGTCCAAGGTAATTTTTCAGGAAGATAAAAAAACAAAACAACAACAGTATAATAAAGTCATAAAGCATGTTTGCCAATTTACCATCTGAATGAACATGCTGTTCAATGTTGTAATGCAACATATCCATCAGCACCGCCTTGGCAAGTGCCCCATAGCTGTTTTTATAGCTGTTGTCCAGTAGTTACCCTCTGACACATTAGACTTCAAGCATCCTGTCACCCAAACTCACTGCTCTCACCTAAAAAGGAAGATGTATGCCTGAGCCTGTCCTGACACAAAGGTTTGGACTGACATTGGCATAGTGCCAGAGAAACACAGAAGAGGAAAATGCATGCTTGCACTCTCTCCATCTGACACACACTTACACAGGCACACACAAAAGCACAAATAAACAGTAGGCACACACAGACAGAAACACACATTCTGTAAACAGAGAGTTGGCAATATGGATAAAATCCTTTGACAGAATAAATTGTTTTGAATCATTGTTTTGCAATGGCCTAATAAAACCAACCACTGACATTAAAGAGATAGTTTGTACGTATGAAACAGTATGTCAAAAAAACCCCACAGTAAACTAATTTATACACACAGTGTACATGCTGCGCCTTACTATACATGTTAAAATTACAAGCAATCAGAAAGATACCCAAAGATTTCATCATGGAAAGAGGGACGTATGGACAGAGTGTATGTCTACATGTTTTTTTTGTTTGTTTCTATGAACTGTATCTCAAAGCAGCACACATAATAGAAATACATAATTCACCACTGCCCAGCTCTATGTTGGCACACAAAGAAAATGGCTTCTGATCAAATTTGGCCGACATCAGAATGGAAATTCAAGGCCTTATCTCAAGGAACAGATCAAATCATGCAACATAAAATGATTAGTGGTAGATTACTTAGATACCTTTGTACATTTGTGAGTAGAAACACTGCTTGGTTGGGAGCTTGAATGAGAGTTTTCAAACTGTTTAAAACTATTATACCAACATTGATACTGATTACTTTTCTCTCAGTAAGGCAACTTATTATTGTTAGGTTTTTCATTTTTACAAAAAAAATAACATGGATGCATTGACATATGACTTGGTTTACATCACGGAAAGTCTGAGTGACCAATATCCAATATCTGGTAGCAATATTGGCCGCTGATGTGAAAAAAATAATAATTACAAGCCCTGTAGGGACAGATCAACCTAAATCTACCTTTTATTTGATCTTCACAGCTGCTATGGGCAAATGTCATTCTATAATGAGAACCACCACGCCACTACTACAAGTGTTGAAGTGAGTCAGCATCAGGTTATTGGATCCAATATTCCCCTGAAAGAAGAACAAGCCACTCAGGGGTGAATTCACAAAGAATGTTTTGCGCATTACTTGAAAATACTATCTGCCCCGTCTCAAGGTCTGATTCATAAACACTAGCATGCTAATGATTTTATAGCACAAACACGCCCATGTGCAATGTCCCCTTGTTTTGAAGAAGAACATATTCTAATTCTAACTACTTTAATGATCTAATAACTCTCCCCTGCTCTTTCCTTCATTTCTATCTGCGGGATGTCTCATTTGCTATGAATCACTCTATATGGACTGTTTTGTCAGAGTGATTTTGTTATTTTAGGAACTTATGTGTCACATTTCTGATCACTGAAAAGTCTGGGTGTGACACCCCTTATAAATGGGCTTTAGTTAACGCCAACTCCCCAAAGACGCTAATAATTTCACTCTGACTGCCTTTGACTATTACGCACCAGTTCAGGCTCATTTGCAATTTTGCTTCAGTTAGCTTGGCAGCGCAGTTTGGGGTGTTATGTCACCTTTGCGGATGCTCTGAGAATTACACAATTATTTTTTTTCTTCTTTGTGCAGGATTAGTGGCCGCAAAAGCCGTGCAAATCGTTTTATGAATTTACCCCTCAGAGTGCTGTTTCCATGGCACACTGAATGTACTTCCATGTGATTACACATCATAACAATAGGAGTTATATAGCACCAGTGAAAGATGCAAAAACAAAATAATCATTTCATAATTGTACTTGTACTTGGAAAGCCAAGTATCATCATTGTGAAACAGTGGAAAATGCAATTTATTGAGCTTTCACCAGCATCTGCTTTTTAAAACAGGTGTTTAAACACGTTAATGCCCTGACTTCTCTGTCTTTTAACAAATATATGTGCAGGCTGCAGGCAGGATACACATGGGACAGTCTTCCACTTCCCACAAAAGGAGCAAATTTTAGGACTTCTGTACCAAGTGGGCTTAAACAGGTGACAAAATGTACAAAATCAATAAAGGCAACCATTTCTAACCTGGATGTGGAGAATGTATTTTTCATGATGGTAATTTTTTCAAACATATAATGTGGACATGTGAAAGCACTGCTGTGCTTTACTCCACATACTGTACAAACATACTTTATTTGTACCATAATACATTATGCCTGATTCATCCCCTGTCATCATCACAACCACAAATCCAGACTTGGCCCTCAGCATAGTCAACAAACTGAGGGAAAACAATGTCACTGTCACTGACAACAAATAAAATACTTACAATGAATCATAGAGTCACCAGGATTTGGCAGAGTCTGTGTTTACTAGTGGGCATTTCGTTCCTTGGCAATGTCACGTCTAGCCCGGCATGCCATCTTGACTGCTGATTGAGCAGCAATCTGTCTACTTCAAATCAATGCATTTGTAACTTGACACACAGACTGTATGAAATATTAACACTGCCTTCCTAAAATGTCTGTCACAGTCATCTCTCACAGGTAAAAAAAAGAAATCAACTAACAATATCATAATCTTCATTAACAGGTGAAATCAAAATGCATCACACCCTTTATATAAATTCAGTCTCTCCATATCCTTGATCAAATTGTAGAAGTGTATATACTACTTATCATGCTTAAGCATGTCTATAAAATATTATTTTAGGAGCACTAGATAAGAAAAAGCAAATGCAAGTACTCTTTCAATGTATTTTTTTCCCCGTACATATGCAAATGTTTTTTTCTTTCTATCCATGATGTCTGTTCCTTAACTTAATTAGTAATTTCCATTATCTAGACTTTCCTTATATATTTCTGATTTTGTTCTCCTCCGGTCTTTGTATTTGTCTGTCACACTTGTCCATCGCACTTTCCTAGAAGTGTTCTTCACTACACTTGTTTTTCATCTGTTGATTCTGGCTTTATTGCCAAAACGCGTATTAGCTATGACAGACTATACAGTCATTGGAAAAGACTGACAGGGTTTTTGGATATTTTTTGTTTTTTACAAATGCACTGCAGAAAGTTTGGGGCGCATACGTGTATGTACATAGCCTTTGTGTATAAATAACTGTTTATGCCTTTTGTTTATTTTATTTTATTTATTTTAAACATAACCGTATTTAATTAAGTTTTCTGTTAAGTTCTGTGTGTGTGTAGCATGAAGGGACTTTCTTTTCGTTATACAGCCTTGTGTTGTATAATGACAAATAAATAACCTTGTAACCTTGTAAGTGTCATTAAGCTGTCATGAGCATCACCACTAGCCAATTTAGCAATTTCACTTCGCTAAGAAATATTTAAATTAAGTAATTAGCATAATTAAATAATTTCTATATAATTCAATAAGGAAGTAATTCATATTTCTGAACATTACTTGACTGATGCTATCCAATATTTTTACAAGTGGGATTCTCTTAAAGGACATTCTGGCAGATTTTCCACTGGGATTGTGCTGACAGGCAAACTGACCTGATGCACAAGAGGAGCTGGCAGATAGTGACCACGCAGCATACAGCCCCAGGGCTGCCCAGATGCCAGTATGTCCATGCTACAGTTACACATCAAAGAAAAGTAGGCTGAGACCAAAGACCAGGCCACAGTGGAGTTCACAGAGGCAATAGAGATTGATTGTGATGGTTTAAGAGAAGGGAATACAGAGAGACATGAAGATACAGGCACAAGAATCATCATCGAGTACTAGGATAGAGCTGCAGTCCCACAAACCGTTATTGTCATTATGTGCATTATTTTGTATGTCTGAAGAATTCCTTTTAAAAAAAAGAGCACAGTGGGTGTTTTCTGTTATCTGAAGAAATAAATTATCCTTTTGATTTATTCAAGAGATATGCATAAGTTATTGTTGGCCTCATACTTGGATAGTCTTTAAAAGCTCAGCCAACACTTTTTCCAAAGGCTGGACTGCTGAACACAGGGTCACTTTAGTAATACCTGCAAATATAAATGAAAATCTTAGAGTGGTCATATTGTATGATAAAAAATTTTACCACTAAGATGAATAACCATTTATGATAAATTCTTTATTGTGTAGCCACTATCCTGTCTGACTGGGATTGAGTAACAGGGCTAACACAGGCAGAAATTTACATGTAAGTCAATAAGATGAAGACATGGTTTAATAATAATTACTAGACCTTTTTGTATGCTAGAAGTACTCTTTGATTTGGCTCCGAAATGTTACATTGCATCTTAGTCTTTGAAATCTATGATTATCAGTGAGATGTGGCTTTTGAAACATGCTTGTTAAATTAATGTTTCTTTTTAAACATCGGTTGGAATTTGCTGGAGGTGTTGGCAGTCACTGACTTTTGGAATCAGATTTGAACAATCTCAAATTAATTAAAGTCTACATTAACCAGATAATAGGTTTCCTGACACTGTTATTTCTTTGTCTTTCCCCGCATGTGCCAACTGCCTGAACAGTCTGTGTTTGAAAACAACAATACTGCTGGAAAGAAGGTGACCTTTTAATATAATAAGTATAAACAAACACATTAGAATTTCAATCACTCACCTGCTATGCTAAATTATTTTTAGTTTAAAGGTCACATTTGTTTGTTTGCTAAAGATACAGACTGTGCGGTAAAAATGACCAGAAATGCAAATTTTTTTAGCAGGATGGGGAAACATTTCCTTTTAAATGTCTGGAAAGGAAAAACAATCCCATTAAGATTCCATCTGAATAATAAAACAACAAAAAAAACAGGGGTTACACATCACTTGAAGTATGGATATGGCAGGATATAGTGTAACTATGTCTTACTAAAATTATATTTATCGTTACAAAGTTTATAAAACAGCTTAATGTGTGTTTGTGTTAAGTACAGTAAGCCTTCAGTTTGTATTGGAAAGCAGTGCTCCCTGGGAACTGGAGGAACATAAACATCTACAGGAGGGAGACACAATTTTGCATTAACTGATTATTGCAATATGGGGGAAAAAAATAGAAAAAGAAAATGAAGAAATGAAAAAGAGTCCTATTTCTTGGATGGGACCAGTTACCAACTCCAGGAAATTACTCATCATAGAAAGGAAATAGCCCAGCACACAACTTAACAAAATAAGCAGTGTTAATCAGTGAGCTTTAGAAGTGCTGCTAGATGGAATTACCTTTGGACAGAGCCAGGCTAGCAGTTTCCCCCTTTTATCTTTTTAAGCTAAGCTTACCAGCTGCTGGCTACAGCTACATACTTACCATGTAGACATGAGAGTGGTATTAATGTTCTCATATAACTCTCTGCAAGAAAGCAAATAAGCATATACCCAAAATGTTAAACTGGTTAACTGTTAAGATTTACTCCTTCTGTATATGCTGTGTAGTATTTTTCTGTTGTGACATCCAATTATCCACTGTTCAAGCCACTAATTAATACTGATTACTTAATAAATTGTTTGGACTACAAGTACATAGACGTGTGTGCATATTGTGTGGATACTCTCTGTTCTACTGTGTAACAATGTGTCTCTTACCATTAACCCACACTTATGTTTGATCACCTTACCTGCCACACTACTGGTTCCATGTGATCAGCTGTGGTGGACAGGCAGACACTCAACACAATGGTGTGAGAGGCGGAGGTCAGGATACTGGCGACGATGGCGTCCCGCATAGAGAACGGCAGCATGGTGTAAACCACAAACACAATGAACAGGAAGAATGATACCTGTGGAGAAAGAGACACTTATGACACACCTGCAGAGGAAAGCATAAAAAAAGAGAATGGAAAGACAGCGAGAGAGATGGACGCATAAGAGAAGCAAATACAGACGGAAATAACATATCAGTGTTGACAGTCCTGTGGGGAAAGAAAGAGCAATGAACTACCAAGTCTGAAAAACGCCAACACTGCTTGCTAAAGAGAAATGCATTTATGTAGAATATATATAAATCAGGCCTGCTCAGTGAGGTATTTGATATCAAGCAACAGCCTAAATTACAAAAGGAAAAAGGTGGAAGGAACATATAGTTGTGCCATTACACATACTTCAATGTTGTCCACTAAACAGTTGACCCACTATAACATTCTTAGCGTGTTCGGCTTACCTAAGCTCCCTTGATTGCAAGGAGCAGAAGAGTGGACAATCAACTCTCACACTTCAAACCTGACACCTCTAATGCTGCATGCTACCCTTTTTACCCAAGCTCCACACAAATACGCACGCGCACACACACACACACACACACACACACACACACACCCTACACACACACACACTAAATATGCCTTCTGCTGCAGGGTTAAGTCAGCTCATCTGCTGTCGTGCATGGATAGAAAGAGGCTAGTGTTCTCACCAGTTAACCTTTCTTGGGTTATTTGCATGGCCAGTGGGAAAGCAGGGGTTAGGGTGTAGGGTGCAGCAAGATGGAAAGAGGAAAGAAAAGCACGAGGGAGGGGGAGCGACCGAAAAACGAGAAAAACAGTACCTCCTGTGTTTAAGCCTGGGTGACTAACTGCTACTTTCTTAATGGCTAAACTATGGCAGTGAATGCAAATAGTAGCAAATATCAAAGGATGGTCAGTTTATATTCAAGAAAATGCTTTATTTATGTTAAAATTCAAATTTACTCAAATGAAGACTATGTCTTCTGCATTTACAAACCTCCTGCTGCTTCACTACAGATAAAACTAGGACATATTTACTAATTAGCGTAAGCATGATCATCTCGTGCAAACTTACAATTGTTAAACAATGGTGGACATGTTAAAACAAAAACAGCTTACAGTAAAAATGTAAATACAATATTCTAAAGTTCGTATGGATCTACTCTACAGTTGACACATTGTTTTCCTGTTCATCAGCAACAGATTGAATATACTGCAGTTCTAGTGCAATAATAGCATAGTTTATGAGTCATAAATGGCTCTTTTTCAGCTACTCAATTCACAATTTATTTTTTAAAAGAACCATTAATCAAGGTTTTTCCTGCATAGATAATAGCTGGCAATTGCCAAAGTGGAAAAACTGGAAAACTGATATTTGCTGCAAAATGTGTTTTCTGATATAATTTCAACAAGGTTTTCTCATATATTGCTTTTGGTTACTATATGACAGTATGATCACAAACAGATTGTGACTGCTGGTCTTCTAAGAACAGAGGAGCAGAAGTGACATTGTGGAGGTCAGCATATTGTAACGGAAAACTTCAAACTGAAAGTTACAAAAGATGACAGTAATTTTATATTGTAAAAAGACGTTATTCAGATTTATTCAGCAACTGTAGTAAACAGGCTTTTCATTTAAAATACCAAAATATGTATGTATACCAATGCTGGCAAGTGAACAAGGGGCGTCTGTGCCGGCCCACCAACCTCAAAGCTTAATTTAGAGTCAGTGAGCATTATCAATTTTTTTTTTTTAAATTGGAAATTATAATATGATATTCAGTGCAAAACTGTGTCTATTTCATATTATCCTTCTTAGTGGGCACTGTCTGTGCCATGCAAAACACTCCTGCCTTAATCTCTCTAATGTAAGTACTGGGCACCCTAAAACTACTAAAACAATGGGATTAATGTGTGTCATACAACGGAGGCTGTCCCTGTTTATATTTCTCATGTTATCTATAACTCTAGCTTATTTCTAGAGAAGCTGAGACATTAAGCCACTCATATATAAAATTATTAAATTAGTGTAATACTGTTATGAAAATGATGGGGACATGATGCAGTACATGTTTGCACTGTTTAGCTAGTGTGGTAACCTTGTAGGACACACCACAATATTACCTATAGCAAGATGGCATGGCATGCTAAACTGTAGCTTGTTGCCAATATTGCATATTTGCATTGCTGTACACTAGCTATCACAGAAGCAGCACGCCTCTAAGCATTAAACATAAAAGCAGAATATGACAACCAAGACAACTTTTTATGTTAATGAAAAACAAAAATGAATGTACATTCAGCATTAATGATGAATTTAAATAAGTGTCTGTTTCTGATTCAGTTGGTCCGTCTTTCAAGTTTTTGAACAAATCAGCTACAACAAAAAGACACTCT
Organism: Micropterus salmoides; assembly: GCF_014851395.1. NCBI lineage: Eukaryota > Metazoa > Chordata > Actinopteri > Centrarchiformes > Centrarchidae > Micropterus > Micropterus salmoides. The sequence goes on along the minus strand of NW_024040152.1, from coordinate 23,976,852 downwards.
AAACATGAGCCGTTCTTTTTAAGTGCAGTTTGGCTGAAATGGAGAAGATGATACCAGCCATTTCTTTAAAAACGGCACCATACCAATTGTTTTGATACATTGAGCACAATCTCAATATTAATATTTGACATTCAGTTGAATAAAGCACTTTGTATTAACAATATCATAGGACTTTGAATCTACTGTAAAGGGTAAATATTTGGTGACAGTGTTTTTTGTTCCACAGCTTCAACAATAAAGATTTTAAATAGAGTAACATTGGTTTTAAAATTAGAAAACATTAATATGAATAATGCTCAATGATCTATTTTGATTATTCTTGCTTCACTTATTATATGACTGTCCTGAACTGTCTCCCCAAAAGTAAATTCTAAAGGCTATTCTGCAGGAATGATGAAGTACTTCTTATTGTGTCTGAACATCTACAAAAAAGTTTACTGTCACAGGAGTGCATTATGTTTTGGACTAAGGCATGCTATCAAAGTCCATTCCAAACACCAACACTTTAATAATACTGTACTGAATGTCAAGAGCATGGAAAATGTTGTTTGATACATCATCACAATGAACAGTAGATTGCCACCATCTGTGACTGAGGTATTAACAATTATTCCTACCTAAAGAAAAGCATGTGACACATTTTCATGTCTAGATGAGCAGCAGATGTACTGATAGTTGCTGCTGTTATTTCCTGATGCCTTTACAGAGAAGGAAACACTTAAATTGCTTATTAAAAACGATCAACTTGTGGTAACAACAATGGTACCAATGACCTTTTTATTGAGGCAGTCCATGCTGCTGTGCAGAAAGTATAGTTGTTTTTTTATTTGATAAAATATATAGAAAAAAATATGCTATTCTTTGCTATTTCTCCATTTTTAGTTTTTCTTTCAGATAAGGTTTGATTGTAAAAAAAAATTAAAAAAATTAAAAAAAAAATCAAATTTCTTTATACTTAATGAAATACAATTACGTATGTTCTAGGACTATGATTGTGCCTCTAAAACAGACCAGATAAACATAACTGAATGCTACCAGAATTTAATTAAGTCTTTGTAGAAGTCAGGAGTGAAGCTTTAAGCTCATTGAGTATCAAAGCCTCAAGGAGCTACCATTTAGAGTTTAGTCAATATAGAGCTGAGGAGACAGACAGAATGCCACCAATAAGGATCTAACACATACTGTAATCTGGACCTTCATACAGGGAGCCCATGACTCACGCTGAATGTCTTAAATGAAAAGGATAACTATATAAATGTAATTTACTGTTTATGGGATAAAAATATTTGACATAGGTATGACACATATGAGACTCCCAAACAGGGGTTTGAAAGACAGGCACGCTAATTATGGTGCAGCCCTATTCAATTGGCGGCCCGTGGGCCAAATCCGACCACAAAGCAACCTCCATGTGGCCCAGCACATAATCTAATAAATGACAACAAAAGTAAACTACATGTATAGTGTATGGAAGTAGCTAAAGACAATATCGGCAATATCGTTTCCTTCTCATCTTTGAGTTTCACATGAGCTGTACGGCTAACCGCCAATGAAGGCTGAACATAACTGTCTGACCTGCAGCCTCTCTGATCCTGTGTGTCTCTGCTGAGTGTCTCCACTCCACATACACATTATGGACCAAATTACCAAATTTGTTGAAGATTCTATGCTTTGATCGGCAGAGCCTGATTCGTTATGATATAAATATCAACATATAATGCTGTAAATAAACATGAAAAAAGCTTTAAATAAATGTTTTTAAAGTGCGTGTATAAATCCAAATTGTAACACAAACCCTTCGGAAGTGGGATCAGTGCGCATGTGTGCGTGTAGCATGTATCTGTGTAGGGGAAGTCCCAGCTTTGACGGTGTTGTCTGCACCTTGCGGGACATTGTCATCATTTATCACCATTGATGAACCACACAAAGAATATTTTAAACAGTAGTTGAACCGCGACGTGCATGCAGTTGTCGGCCGCACGCACGCTAAACTCTGCACAAGACCAGTGAATGGCAGGCGATCAGAGAAAAAATGGTCAACAATAAGCCTCAGTTTAGAATGAAATGTAAAGTGAAAGTTACACTGACGAATAAATAGGGACTGCCCTCTGCAGCTTCTAAAGATTAAAGAGGAGCTACCATGTCCCCCCCCCCCCCACGCACGGGGAGCGAAGTCAGCCAGTTGATCAATAAAAACTTAGCGAGTAAAAGGCCAATGCCAACACACCTGTTTAATAGGCATAAACACGCAAAATGCAATGTTTTAATCTGGTCAGTCTCTCATCCACTGCAGCTAGTTCTGCTAATCGCGTTTTGTTACAATACAAACAAGCTCAAGTGAAAGCTGTCTGTCTTTAGTAACTGTTTAGCTTAGTTTGCTCCTTCATTAAAATATGGCACATTATAAACTCAGCTGGTGGCTGAGACAGACCAGCCCTCCTCTCTAGCAGCAGAGGGAGGAGGACAGGAGGGACTGAGTTGTTCATTCTTTGTAAACTTCACTCAGGATGTTGTTGTCAGGAATATGATTTATTTTACACATTATTTGACATTTCAGATTTGTTTCCTGTGAGATATTAGTGGTTTTGCTGTGGTAAATCCTGTTTCTGCTTTTGAAACTTAATTGATGACTTAATGAAATTTAGTTAATAAAAAATATTGTTCTTTTTTCAAATAATATATGCAATTATTTAGTAATAGGACATTGATAAAGAACTGAACCAATAAGGATTACCAATACAAGTGTGTCAAAAAATCCTAATGATACCCATACCAACTCGTGAGAAAATATCTGGCCTAATCCTGCCCAATTGAATTTGTAATTGAATAGCCCTGTTATAGTGCAAACGTCTGAATTTATATAAACACGTCACCTCAATGGAAACTTAACTTGAGCCCTGATGCACTCGATTTTCGCACAAAATGCAAATGAGAAATTCATGTCTGAAACTATGCTACACACCTCTGTGAAGCTAGGAGGCTGAGATAGAAGCTCAAATCAACTCAATTTTTATGGTTGATTTGACAACAAACACGCAACAAACACTAAGCATCTAAATAAGCTTATATCACAACATAAATCGCTCTGTATTCACTGTATATGGCTGAAGTTATAAGCATCCAGTTATCTCTAATCACAACATATCCTCATGTCCAACCTCTCAAACCAAAGCTAATCTCCCCCTGAGATCAGTTGTATCACTCAAATCACCAAAATTACAAACTAATTAGCTGGATAAAAGTAAAGAAGGTTATGATATGGTAACCCTAGTTCTATAAGCACAGGCAGAGCCCTCTACTGGACTCTGTGGGTACCTCCTCCAATCACACGCACGCACTTGCCCACTGAAATTTTATCTTGCACGTAGCCAACCAATAGGATGCTACCGATACGTGTGTGACATATAAATAGCAGTGTCCCTACTGCCTCAGCATCCGACCGCCTCAGAGAGACAGGGCTCATCGGTAGACGGCTCCGCCTGTGCTTATAGAACTAGGGTTACCATATCGTAACCTTTGTTCTATCTCACACAGGCTCCGCCCTCTGCTGGACTCTATGGGTACAGTGGGTGGAGCCCGATGACTGTCCGCCCTAGCAGTGACAAGCCAAAGTCCACCACACCAACCCGGTTGGCCACAGGCCAGCCAAAGCCCCAACCACCACATCACCTAGTGACAGAATGGTGGGACACCCCTGAGAAGGTCGCTGGACCGATAGGGACTTGGCCTGACCATTAACACCTGCACTGCCCTGACTTCTCACTGACACATCAGGCACTGCCAGGTCAGGCACTGCCAGTGTATGTTCCCCCTCTACACCCAGTAGTCACCAGATCCTCACTTTTCAGATCCTAGATCGCACTTTTGAGCTGGATCCCTAGAAGGAGCCCGACATATCCAAGAGATAGAAATGCACAAATGGGCACAGTAAGGGCCAAGATGCCATTGTGCAGATCTCTTCGACACACCCTGCTGAAAAACTGTCGTAGACTCTTCCACACTTCCAAGTGGAATGTGCACGCACCGCTAAGGGTGGGTCTGTTAAGCCATGTACATGTTTGGGAGATTCACTCACAAAGCCAGCTGGCCAGGCTCTTCTTGTACAGGGTTTTATTGACTGCACTATCACTGAAACAAACGAACAGCTGACCAGTGCATCGAATGGGGGCTGTGTGCTCTACATAGGACGTTAGCCTAGCACACATGGACACGAGATGCACTCTCACCTCCCTGCACCCTAAATGGGGTAGGGGGGTAGGAAGCATCCAGATTTATTGTCCTGGACCTGAACATGCTCCTTATGTTCTTAAGAACAAAGGAGGTGTGTTGTCTCAATCCAGCTGCACTGTGGACACCAAGAACCAGCATGCAGCTGGGGTGAACCGACAGGCACACAGCTCACTCACCTTCTTAGCAGAGGTGAGAGCAAGGCATTTTCAATAGCATTTTCAATGAGGACTTCTCCAGGGGCTCATAAGGTGCAGATATAAGAGCCACCAACACAAGCAGCAAGTCCTACTGAGGCGCCGAGAGACACGACACCGGTCGCTGTCTTCTCACACCCTGCAGAAAGCGTATCACGAGGGAGTGGGTGAAGACTGTTCTGTCACCAAACCCCCTGTGACAGGAGAGATAGCTGCAGCGCGACAGCCCCTTCTCCATCAGACCTTGCAGGAAAGAGAAAACAGATCCCACCGAACAGGTAGGCAGATCCGTCTCCCTCTCAATGCATCAACGCTGAAAGCCCAACCACTTAGCTTTACAGCAAGACGTGGTGGAGACTGCCCGCCGCTTGGATGGTCTGTGCAACCTCAGCAGATAGACCAGCCTGAGTCTGCCTCTCCACAATTTTAAGAGCAAAACCTGGAGAGGCTGGTCCAACACCAGCATTGTGCGTATGAAGCCTCACCCTTGTAACAGAGCTCCCCAGACCATAGGCTAATGTAGGCTAATGACCGTTCCCGCCTCACCTAACTGGAGGGATGAGATGGGGGGGGGGGGGGGACAAACAGCAGCCCTTCTGGCAATGGCGCGTGTGTAACGCGTCCATCCCCAAGGGTGGGTTGTCCTGTAGCTGAATTCAGAACCACAGCAGGCAGTGGGTGTTGGCAAACAGATCCACCTCCGCTCTCCCGAAGCGAGCTCAGATCTGCTGAACCACATTGTTGTGCAGTCTCCACCCGCTCGGTTGGGGGGCAGCTCTCGACATGAGGTCAGCCACCGCCGTTCTCCAAGCCTGGGACGTGAAGGGCTTTCAGAGACAGTGAGCAGTTCGCCGTTCGCTGAAGAAAAAAGGATGCTGAGGCAGTAGGGACACTGCTATTTATATGTCACGCACGTATCGGTAGCAACGTCCTACGTGCACGATAAAATTTCAATGGGCAAGTGAGTGCGTGTGATTGGAGGAGGTAGTACCCACAGAGACCAGTAGAGGGCGAAGCCTGTGTGAGATAGAACAACAAATGTGCCAATATACATATGAAATTACAACCGCTGACTTACTTTTGCCGTTTTAGCAATTTCCAGTCCAAAAAACAGCTGATTTGTTACTAAAAACATCAGCGGGTGCCATCTTGATTACTGCACAATACCAGGGAGCTGTGCCTGCCTTCTCTCGCTTTTTTCTGCAGAGACAGAGAATTGGCGCTTAGGAACACACAATCTTTTTTGCGGTCTGGTAGACGACCCGTAGTAGCTACATAGACATCCAGGGTATCAAATGAAAGGTCAATTCGGATCGATTGATGCCCCCATTACTGTGGGATGTTCCGTTCTCAAGTTATATGCTTGTAAAGCATGGAAGTGCTTTTGGTCACAGGAATATTGATCCATATTCACTGTTTTTATCAATATTTCAATGTTTTGGAAGCTTTACATGGACATTCGCCTGGTATATTTTTAAAAATTGTATAACTGTTGTATTTTACTTTATTTTCATCAAATTTACAGTTACATTTGCATTCCAGGTGTATTAAAAGATATTCAGTTGCATAAAATTTTATTGCAACATTATTGCATTAAAAATATAGCTTTTCTACCAGGCAAGGATGAAAATATATTTTTCTTTATTGCATCTTCATTTAGTCTGTAATGGTAAAATAAATATGTTAATTTAACATTTTTTGCCTCTAGGCCAAATGGTTGAGGAGATATTCCTGATTCATTTTAGGTATGTTAATTTTTTTAAGGGGAATGTGTGTGTGTGTGTGTGTGGGGGGGGGGGGGGGGGGTTCTATAGATCATAGTAACGCAATATTGTGTGTGGCAATATTATATCAATACATGGATGCCAGATGGTGAGCGTCACCATCCTGTGTCACCATCTAGCCTGCTCTGCCAGCTGTCTGCTCTCATTGGTTGGATGTGGAGTCGGCCGACTCCTCCAGATATTTGACATGCTAAATATATGGCTGACATCGGCAATGTGTCAGAAATGTGTCCGGGGCCGTTGAGATGCGTCGTTGAGTAGTTCACACATAACTGGCGACCGCAGATCGACTACTGATTTACCCCTGATCACAACCTGATGGTCGCCGAGCTCACCGACCGGCAAATTGGGCAAAAACTCATGTGGTGTGCACTAGGCTTTGGTTAGTTTCATCTTGTGTGTTTTGTATTGTTAATCTTTTTGCCAAATCAATGCCTTTGTATAGACATACAGGTTTCTTTTATTGCTGATTAAGAATGAATATAATGCCAACCTCTTCTGCTTAGAACTCCAAATCCTTCAACCTACTATCTTTTGATGGTCTTTTTGTTATATTTATTAATTTAATTATTAATCAGAATTCCTAATTGATAGTTCACTATATCTTCATTAGACTTAAATAGGTAATTGGCATCAGTTTTCTTTTTTAAGAGTGGTGCCCAAGGTGAATATAACATTAAGCTACATTCGGTTATTAATTATTAAATGATAGTATTAATAATCATTTTATATTATTTATTATAAATATTGATCCCATTATACATTAAGAAAGTTTTTCTTTAGGGACATCATTTGCAGTTGAAAAAAGGTAAGAAATGACAAGATCTATTATTGCCAAAATGTTTCAAATAGCAATAACATCATATCTTGATTTAAGTTTTGTGATAATATTGTATTGTGGGAATCTATTCCAACCTCTAATTTTTACATAATTTCACTCAAAATGAAAATATCCCCATCATAAATTCATACAACATATAAAGGCTTTGGAAGTTTTTTTCATTTTTTTCAAAAGCCATGAAGTAGCCCAGGGATTGTATGATTTGTTTCCTGCACACAAGAAAAAACCGCCTGCTGCTTTGACATTGTGCCACCGATTTCTCTTATCTGACCACCAAACTGTACAGCCCCTCAGCCCAACCTTCGGAACAACTGTCTCTTTTTCACAATCAGTGGAGCTTATCTTTATAGATATGCAGTCTGGCATTTCCATTTTCACTTCTATTTAAGCTGTTTACATGACTGCATAAACCAATAGCTCCCCATCATAATCCCTTCTGCGTGACAGAAAATATTATTTTGAGTATCCAGAGAGGCTCAGATTCTGTTTTTGTTGTTGTTGTGTTTTACCAAGCAGTGGTGGTGCAACAGATTTGAGCCCAACAAAAAGGGCATTTGAAAGCAATAAGCAAAAGTATCCTAAATATTAACTTTTCACTTGCACTCTTGTCTGTGTTCCTGTGTAATGTGTCAGTCTCTGAAGAAATGGAATTACATTACTGCAACCTAGGAAAGGACCGTTTCTAATCTCTCTGTACCACTGCCTGACAGAGATTTAATTGGGCAGAGTCTCATTTTATTCTTTCAATGTCATGGTTCAATAATGCAGGCAACAGCAGTAAGGATCCAAATGCAAACATAAATGCAACGTTTTTGAAGCAGTTTACTAACAAGGGGTTGAGGGAACAGAAAAGTAGCCAGAAATGGCAGGAAAGCAATTGTTGTATACCAACATTAACAATCTGGCAAAAAAGGAGGGTGACTAGTCATCTATTTATAGTGAGGAGCAAACTAAAAAGAGCTATTGAGAGGTGTGTCAGGTTACTAGCAGAGATGAGAAAATTAAAGAGGGACAATTAGTGGACAGGTAAAGAATGAGTCCTGAGAGTGGTGAGAATTTGTGCGAACAAAGTAGTGGTTACAGTATTGATGATTCCTAATAAGCCTTTAATTGCTAGGGTGGCTGTGGTGTTTTTGCAGTATGGCAAATGTATTAGAGTTGTGGCGGTTTCAAATCCCTGCAGAACCAGAAATCCTCTAAAATTAATAATACATCTAGAATCCAATGCAGGTGGCAAACAAAAAGCCACCAATGTAAGGTTATAAGACTCAAACTGAAAGAAAATGGTAAACAATTCAGTGAATGTGAACACACAAGCACCAGATTATTTTCTCTCCTGTGGATGATAGAAGACATGTTTTTTTTTATTTACTATGTCAGAAGAGGAATAATAAAGTATTATGTTACTTACTATTGTACTTACTAGTACAAGAAAGATCTGCTAATTGCTGGCAAATATCCTCTAGCATAACAACATAATTTGTTTAGCGTCCAGAAAGCCTTTTTTCTAAATGAATGTTCTGAAATCCAATGCTGCTACTGAACCATGAAACTGTACCGAGGATAATGGAGAGGCTGCAGGTGGAAAGGCACCTGCTGAGCTCTCCTGCATATATGATACTTGATGCAGCAATAAAACAGTGAGGAGCTCCGGTTAAGGTAACCACATAAGGACCCTCTCTTTGCCAGTTAAGTGGACAGGGCTTTTTTGTGGTCCATCATGGTACAGTAAACTCTCCTTCTGTCCCATAAATCAATTCCTTGATAATGACACTGAGGAGGCTTCATTAAACAAATTATAGAAATGGAGTGTCAGATTACATCAGGCTTTTAGTCTACAGTCTGTGGCAGAGATTAGTTTACGGGCTGGATTTACAATGTGGACTGTGTGTGTGTGTGTGTGTGTGTGTGTGTGTGTGTGTGTGTGTGTGTGTGTGTGTGTGTGTGTGCTCTCCCAGTGTCTATGTGCTGTGTGTCTGGTATTTAACCCTAAAAATATCTAGTTAAACTCACAAAATGAGTAAAACAACATTTATTGATTTATAGTGAAGATGCAGAATTCAACGCAGTAGATGAGAAACAGCCAAAGGGATTGGGTTGTAATTTTCACAATCAGCTTGGGCAGCTTGACCTTGATCCCTGAGATACTCCTCCTCTACATATTATCCTGCATTTCTCCATGCCTCTCTCTGCCTTCCTCCCATGTATTACCCCCTCTATTTCTCTCTTTCCAATCAGTTGTTCCCCTCTTATTTCTGCCATCTACCCCCTTCTTTACTATTCCAACCAGATAGGTTCACCCCAACTCCCCTTTCCCCACCTCTTCTGTCTAAAAGCCTAATGAGGCTTGCTGTATTGCTCAAAGAGGAGTGTGTGAGTGCATCTGTGTGACTGAGAGAGGGGGGAGGGCTTGAGAGAAACAGAGAGAAGGAAAGGAGGAGATGAGGCAGTGTCCAGACATCTCTCAGTGAGGGGTAGAGGCTGGACCACACAGATAAGCCCGTCTCCTCACCGTCAGTAAACACAGAGGGTTTTGTGGGGAGAGGATAAGCATCCGATTGATTTGAGGTTTGAAAATGGAAAGTGTACTGTATACAAACTGACTCTGGGAGAGTGGGGATGCTGAGCACAACACAGCTGAGGGGATATTTGGAGCCTATGTGCTATATCAATTACTTGACAGTGTACTGTACTGACAGTGCAGTTTATAATGTACATGTCTCTTTTGTTCTCTTACTGTCTCGCTCTCTCTCTGTGACGATGTCAACACAAATAATTATATATACAAATAGTTATTTGGACAGCTGACTATGTCCCCTATGTGAGGAGGCTGCCTCATGGAGTAAAAAAAAACAAAAAACCTATGAAGGATAATAGGAATATCATCTAGTTTTGTCTGAACCACAGCAGAAACGCAATTGAAATATATCAAATTGTAAGTGCCATCTGGACTCAAGTAGTTTAAGCTACACAAGGCATGATATTTTCTGCAGTGAAGAAGTCCCATTAGCTTGTTGGTGTGTAAATGCTTTGTGGAAACTAATAGGCACTGACATAAAAGAATAAAGGAGGGGGAAGGATAGAGGCAGCAGTAGAATTTGAGTTTCACAGTAGGATGAGACTGGACTGTTTGTCCACTGTTTGTTTTCAGGCACTGGTTCTTACTCTGTGAAGAATACAGTAATAACATGTAAAAAAAACACACATTAATCTAAACCTCTAAACCACTACAGCAGTTTTGACAATGGTAACTGACAACATAATATGCATATATCTCCTAGTACATGTAAAAGGGCAAGATGTAAGGAGCTTATTAAAGTAGCGGCAGCACCAAGCCTCCACATTACACTCCATATCACTGGCCTCACTATGCCTACTTAAAACCAAGTTATAGGCCAAATGTGGTCTACTACTCATGCCAGCAGATCTTTAATTAAATTAATAGTTTATAACCTGCATGTACTTTTGGTTTAACTTTGCCTTTCCCTCCAACTCTGCCCACTCCCCTCTTCAAGCCTAATCGCTGCCTCAGAATCATGAAAGGATAATTTTCACTAAACGCATTGCAGACATGCAACATTTTTTATTTACACATTCACTATTATAACATATGTTGTGAGAAGTTATGGTTTACTGAGGTGTTGCATTTCAAAGAATGGAAGCAATATATTTTAACAGATGCTTTGTGCGCTTTGCGACTAAATGAGATGGCATTCATTAATGGTGACAAACAGTCCCTGTTATGTATAGTTGATTATAGAAATAATAATCCTATCCCATCTTAAAATAATAATAAAAAGTATTTTAGTTATACAGAGTGGGAAATTCATACATAATGTTTCCGATGCGTCTCATTAAAAATGGTAAACTACAACTGAACCACAACCATGTCACTGTATATCAGCATGGAAGCAATAAAAAGGAATGGTCAGAGATCTTTAGAATTAAAAAACATTCATGAATTCATCCTCTACGTCGCTCTATGTCCCACTTTTATTTTGCTCTTTCCACTACAATTCAAACCAATTTTCTTCCCCAAAGAAGGACCGGCCACATTGTTAATAACACATTTACATTACATTTTAGTCACCTTATCTACATCCTTAGCAACTTATCTACAAGTCCTTTAGTTATCAGTATTTTTAATGTTGTTCTTTTTTGCTCACTTTAAATATGGATTTTTAAATTGTGACTATGGGCAGCAACATTTTCATCCACTGACTAGCATTTTATGAATGACATGGGACAAAAACTATCATCTTTAATGAGCTTAGGGCTTTATGACAGGTGAGGCGGTGGGACAACATGACGCCCTCCCTCTAATCACTGTTTCGTTCCCCTACCTCTTATGGCTACCTCCTCACAACAGCACAGAAATCATTTAATTAACTCAGACTTTTACTTTGCCTCCCTCCGTTTCTTTTCTGGAGCAGACATCCACTTAGTAACAGCACAGTAACACCAGTGTGATCACAGATTCAAAGGCTTGGTTATGAATATAATTGGCTGATAAGCAAATGCCCAGCATGCTCCGTGTCCAGGAATAAAAGTGATGAATTTTTACAGCAAGCAGGATTAAATTTAAATCTTACTCTAGGTTGTGGATTGGAACAGTTTGTGGATTTAATCCTGTTCGATTCTCCACATGCCAGAAACATAGTCATACACTAAATATGTGTAGCGCTCCTACCCTCTACCAAGTATGTACGGGCAGGGCCCTGAGTTCTTTTAGATTATTGTTTCTTAATATCAACACTGAAACCCAGCGTCAACTATCTTAGCTTCCCTTGTAATCAACATGTGAAACCCAAATATGATAACTGGCTTTGAAATAAAATACTCGAACACCACTCTGGTATATGATTAACGAAGGTCTCTTATTATTTAGAAAAATATTAAATAAAATAAATGCAAAATAAACAATTGGTGCAATATACAATAAATCAAATATCCACACAAGATCCGCAGTGATTCAGTAGTTCTGTTACAAGATAATACCACACCACGAATGCACTTTAACTGCAACAAATATCAGTGGGCCCACACTATAACACTCACACATACAGCCGGCAAAACCACTTCAAACAACGATGCAGGCCTGATGCGTGGCTCGTGTACGTTGAGACCCAAAACCAAATGGTCGTTTCACTCAGTTTATGAGCAGAGAAATAAAAGGAATGAGTACCTGGTAACTGGTGCACTTCTGTGAGTTTGTTGTGAATGGGTCTACCGTCAGTCACTGTCTACTGGAGCGAAGCGTCGATTCCCGTGAGCGGGGACAGACTCCTCCGGAGCAAAAGAGATGAGCCTTCGGCGTCCTTTTCCCACGTGGCCAGAGGAACTCTGAGCAGCCTGGTAGCTCAGAGCGCTATCTGGTTTTCTTCAGCGTTTCCTCGTTGAAAACGTTGTATAAGTCCACTTGATTAGCTTTGCTAGCTAACTGAAGATATACTGTCCGTTCACTTTTCCAATGAATGTACTATGTAGCTTACTGTGCTACTTTATTTAGCTAGCATTACATACCCCGTGAAACAGTCAAGCAAGACTCCTCGGTGGATTCTTCGACTTCCCACGAACTAGCAGACATAATCCCAGCACAGAATGTCGAGTAGACAATCCCGAAATTAGTCCACAGCTTGGTATGAACGTTAGTTAAGCCTTCTCACTTTACTTCGTCTGCAAAGCTAACACAGTTCTCCGAACTCTTTTTCCCTCGTCTCTGTCCATCACTCCGCTCACTCACTTCACCTCGCCCCTCCCGCACCTGCTCATGCACTCCCCTCATGCCCACTCGAATCACCCAATCAAAACCGACTCTTAGACTCCAGCACAATTACCACAGATAGACAAGTTGCATATACAACCCATTAACTCGTCATAACATGTTTTTTTAACTAAACAATATCTTTTAGTTATTTATCAAATAACATGTGCAACATACAACAGTTTTAACAAAAATACATCACCATATTTTTACCATCAATATTCCATGACTTTTAATATCAAATTTACTTATAATAAACTCTTTTAACCCAGTATACTATTTATTCTGGGTTACACCCTCCCCCCCTCTAAATGTCTGGTGTCCTCAACAGACCAATGAACTGAACACTTAACTCAATAGGAAGGGTGTATTATGGCTTTGCACACTTTAGCTTTTTCCTATCTTAATAACAACACCTCTGTGTACTATTGTAAGAGGTTGATCTTTACTTTTACCAGGCTCGTCATAAGTTAGCCTTAGGACTGGTTTTACAGTTCTCTTAGAACGGGTATCAGATCTGGGACCTTTCTTATCCCTACATCTTATACTGACAGGGTATGCCTCCTGTTCAGACTCTAAGTCAGGATCAGTTTCATCTTCAGGAATTGCATTCTGATCAGGTTGGTGTTTGTCCACAAACCGAACTGGTTCTTCAGCACTCTTCTCTTCCGCTGAACTTTCCTCAGCGAGGCTTTCCTCTGACTCCTGAACATTCTCTGAATCCTCTTGAGTGACTTGTGTTCTGTTTTTGGTGCCTTGCGGAAACTGCTTCAGGTGAGCATGGTAGGGTTTCGGTGATCTCTGAGGTACATAATACTCCAGATCAGAGGACGAGTCAGAGAAATCCTGTAACTCTTGGAAGACTTCTTGGTTCTCAAGCGAAGCTTTCTCTTGCCTCATGCGGGTTCCACTTCTGGTCTTTATCCTAACCGGTGAGCCATCCTCATCTTCCACCTCCGGCATCCTCACATGCTGTCCAATGGGAAGGATATGATCTCTGTGGAGTGTTTTTACACCTCCTGTCCCAGCTTCCGGCTTTAACTTGTACACGGGTAGGTTTGGCATTTTTCCCACTACCACATAGGGGACAGGGCTCCACCGGTTCTCAAGTTTGTGCTTTCCTTTCAGCCCCAAGTTTTTTAGAAGGACTCTGTCACCTATGTCCAAAAGCTGGCATATGACCCTCTTGTCATATGACCTTTTGTTTCTCAAATGAGTTTTGTCAGAGGCTTCAGAGGCAAGCTGGTAAGCTCTCTGCAGGTCTTCCTTCAACTTTGCCACATAACGTGCATGGCAAACATCATCTTGGCCATCAGGAGAAGTTCCAAAACACAAATCAACCGGGAGTCTGGCTTCTCTACCAAACAGAAGGAAATATGGTGAATAACCTGTAGCATCACACTTTGTACTGTTGTAGGCATGAACCAAATATCCCAAATGCTGGCTCCATTGAGACTTCTTCTCCTGGCTGAGAGTACCTAGCATGGACAGTAAGGTCCTATTGAACCTCTCCGGTTGTGGATCGCCTTGCGGATGATACGGTGTAGTCCGTGATTTCCGTATTCCCATCACCATCAAGAGCTCTCTGATCAATCGACTTTCAAAGTCCCTTCCCTGATCCGAATGGATCCTTGCAGGCAGACCATAGTGGATAAAATATTTATCCACCAGAATCTTGGCTACAGTCTGCGCTTTCTGATTTCTGGTTGGGAAAGCCTGTGCATAGCGTGTGAAATGATCAGTGATCACTAACACATTACTAATCCCCTTAGAATCTGGTTCCATCGAAAGGAAATCAATGCACACTAGATCCATAGGCCCACTGCTTCTAATCTGGTGTAATGGAGCTGCTCTTGAACAAGGAGCCTTGCGAGTAATGCACTTGCCACAGTTTTTTACATACTCCTCCGCCTCAACTGACATTTTAGGCCAGAAGAAACGGCTCCTCAAGAGGTCAGTAGTCCTTTCAATTCCGAGGTGACCAAGGTCATCATGTAGGGACTTCAAAACTACTGCACGGAACTCACTTGGCAAGACAAGCTGACTTACCTCCTCACCAGAAGGACGCTTAACCAAACGATGCAGCAGATTGTCTTTCATGACCAACTTCCCAAGTTCTCGTTTCATGCAAGACAACTCTGGACTGGTATCTGTTGGCCAGCTGCCATGGTTCACTGCCTGGATAGTTGGTCCAATCACTGCGTCATTCTTTTGAGCCATCACCAGCTCCTGTTTTGTCATCTGCCCCAACGAATTCAGCTCCACATGTGTTGGGAAAGCATAGATGTTAGGGACACACTTAGGAGAGGCTCCCAACTGATCTACACACCTCTGATCGCTTTTGTAGGGGCTTGCGATGTGGACTTGTTGGCATATAGACTTCACTCCTGTCTGTGAAATGGTCTCCCATTCCTCTGCATTCTGTTCATGTTCAAACGGCATGTTTCTTGAGAGCAAGTCTGCATCTATATTGTGTCTGCCTGGGCGGTACTGGATATCAAAATTGTATGTGGACAAGGCTGCCAGCCACCGGTGTCCCACAGCATTGAGCTTAGCTGTGGTGAGCACGTAGGTGAGCGGGTTGTTATCTGTACGTACTGTGAACTTGGCTCCATACAGATAATCGTTGAACTTGTCAACAACTGCCCATTTCAGGGAAAGAAACTCCAGCTGATGAATCGGATAGTTCCTCTCCGGCGGACTCAATTTTCTGCTTGCAAATGCAACAGGACGAAGGCCTTCAGGATAGTCCTGATAAAGGACTGCACCAAGTCCCTTTAAACTGGCATCTACATGTAGAATGTAGGGTTTGTGGGGGTCAGCAAACGCCAGGACGGGTGCATGAGTCAGACAGCGTATTATCTGGCGAAATGCATCGGTGCAGGACTGATCCCACCTCGCACCAAAAGGCTCAGAAACGGCCAAATAGGACTTGTTTTGATCTTTGACATGCTTCTTACTCTTCTGAGTTGGACCATATCCCTTAGTAAGCTCAGTCAGAGGTCTTACAATGGCAGAATAGTTGGCAATGAAACGCCTGTAATAGCCGCAAAAGCCCAAGAAAGACTGCAGGCCTTTCAGGTCCATAGGCTGAGGCCAACTGGTGACTGCCTCGATCTTTGAGGGGTCAGGGGAAACACCATCTGCCGAAACAATGTGTCCCAGGTATTTTACCTTGGGCAAACAGAACTGGCATTTGTCAAGGGAAACTTTGAGCCCCACTTCTCCGAGGCGATCAAGGACTTTGAGAAGTCTCTCTTCATGCTCTTCCAATGACCTTCCAAAGACTATTAGGTCATCCAAGTAGACCAGGACCTGCAGCAGGTGCATGTCACCGACAGCCTTTTCCATTAGTCTTTGGAATGTTGCAGGCGCTCCAGTGATCCCTTGCGGCATCCTCTCGAACTGATAGAAGCCGAGTGGGCAGATGAATGCCGTCTTTTCTTTGTCCTCATCGGCCATGGCTATTTGGTAATAGCCGCTCCTCAGATCCAGGACTGAGAACCACTTACTTCCTGACAAGGAGTCAAGTGCGTCATCGATACATGGTGTTGTGTATTGGTCAGGAATTGTTCGACTATTGAGGAAACGATAATCGATACACATCCGAATAGTTCCATTTTTCTTTCGCACGATCACTATAGGGGACGCGTATGGACTCCGGGACTCTTTTATGATCCCCGCCCGCAGGAGCTCTTGCAAGTGCTTTCTGACATCCTCAATGTCTCCTGGAGCAAGGCGCCGAGACCGCTCTCGGAAGGGCCGTGCATCCGACAGGCGGATAGTGTGTTCTACTCCCTTTGCTAATCCTACGTCCCATTCGTGCACGGAGAAGACATGGGATCTCTCGGACAGCTTCTGACGCAGTCGCTCCCTCCATTGCTCGGACACTGGGGAATCTCCAAAGTTGATGACACTTTTATCGAACTCTGATGACACTGGTTGTTTAGCGGGAATAGTGGTGACAGACTCAACTGTATACATGTTTCCCAAAACTGTTCCCATAGGAATAACAGTCTGTTTGAGTGACTGGTTTTGGACCAAAATCCTGAAACTGCTGACATTCACTGCATCCCCAGGAATGACCATGGGCTGAAGGAACACACCAGCCGGGAGCGGAGCAGTCAGTGATGAGTCAACCATCAGGATCTCATTCTCAACCTGGTGTTTAAACTCAACATGACAGACCGCTTCAAAGTCACCGCCAGGGGGTATGGTCAGGGGACCTGGACCTTGCCAGCTAACAAACCCTACTTCTTCTTCACTGTCGGGGTCAGAAGCAGCCCCACTCTGAGATGACTTATTTTCTCCAAAACAGGCTTGAATACCAAAAGTGGAAGTGAGGTCAATGCCTTTGGCTGTGCATTGCTCGACCATACGTCGGACATGACTGGTATTGGTCCCAACAATGACTGGGGCCTGGCCTGGAGTTCTGGGACTGGGGCAGATTAGTGCAAGGACTGTCCGGGTCTGGCTGATACCTGTTACTTCAGCAGGGTATTCAAGATCCACCACAACATACCCACGGTAAGGGTAGCTCATATTAGACTCAGTTAAACCCCAGAGGGCAAGCCCAGATACTGGCTGCAGTGGCACATCTGGCAAATGCTTCTGATACCAAGACTCAAAAATAATTGTCACCTGGGAGCCACTATCAAACAACGCATCACAGGGCTGCCCATCGACTTTCAATGGCACAATGCTTGGGGGGCCAACCAATCCTTCTGGTAAGCTAACTGTTGGTTGTGTGATTACAGAACCTTCCTTCACACTGCAGTTGACCTCTGTGTATTTGGCATTGCTGGACTGCTGCTCCTCCTTAGACATCTTAAGTGCTTGGATTAGCCTCTTAATTACTTTACTTTGGTTCTCTGGGTTTTTGCATTTACCAGCATAATGCCCATTATCCCCACAACGATAACAAAAGTTCTCTTCTGCAAATTTGGATGTTCTCCTGGGGAAACTAGACACTGGCTTTGAAACCTCCATGGCAGAGACTGTCGCTGGATTGGGCGAAACATCTGGTTCACGCACCTTATTGGTGAGCTTCTGCTGCAGTCGTTTGACTTGTTTCTTTAAAGCTGTTAGCTCGGGGTCTTTACCCTCAATGCTGGGTGAGGCACTAGCAGGCTCAGAGTACTCTTCTTTAGAAAGAACCGACTTTGTCACTACTGCTGTGACCATGGATTTGAGTTCTTTGATCTCAGCTTTAAGGCTCTGTATTTCAGCATGTTTGCTATCACCTTCCTGTTTTGCACACACTTGATGCACTGTATTGTTGAGCTTTTTCCGGGAAGCCTCATACTCTTCCTCTGCCCTGATTTCACTCAGGAGCTGTAGAAAGGTAGGTGGTGTTGTTTTTCTTTCCCTTAGGCGAAGCTGTATCAACATCAAGTCAGATGCAATGGCGCCCCTCAGTAGCTGTTCTACACGGGCCCTGCCCATGTTGCTAGAAGGAAGGCCCCCTCTCTGGACAACTTTAACCAAAGACCGCTCCAGACGTCGGAGGAAATCAGACAACTTTTCTCCTGTCTGCTGCTGCATCAAGCGGAAAGCAAAGTAAAGATCATCGCCAGACTCAGCAGTCCCAAAAGCACTCTCAAGCGCCTCTAAACACGCTCCAGGACTAGCAGTAGGTTCTGTGGTTCGCATCGCTGTAACTATTTCTAAAGCAGGCCCTTTGAGACTTTCCATCAGCCTTCTTATCTTTTCTTTGTCAGAGCAGTCGCTCTCTTTGACCATGAGCCATGCTTGCTCCATCCAGTGGTCAAATTGCTCCTCACCTACTGGAACAGGCGAGACTCCGGAAAAGGTACGCAGGCGTCGATAACCTCCACCCTCAGATGGAGGTTTGGTTGCCTTCTCTAAGAAATCCCCAACAGCCCTCAAGATGGATTCTGTGGGGTTCAGCAGACTTTGAAGATCATCCATACTCCTACCTTCAGCCTGAAACAAGCCTTTCAATTTGCTACTGAAGTCTTCAGCTGTAGGAGAAAACTCTCCAAGAATGACTATGGGCCAAGGCTCTTCTTCCTCAGAGGGTTGCACATAGGGAGGAACAGGCGCAGTACTTAAATCTTCGTTAGTTTCACACAAAACCATAAGCTTGCCTAGCCTTGCATTGAACAACCTCCCTCGGACACGCACACGGCCTAAGCACTTTATAGTAGTGAGAGTGTCTTCAATTTGAGCTATCTCTACCTCTTCAGGGAGAACCACTAACAGGGCATGAGCTCTATCTAAACCCTCACCACGGCTCCAATTAGCAAGTTCTTTCTCTAACTCAGTATGGTCAACCATTTTCACTGTTTCCTTTGTTTTTTTTTTATGGGCTTATTTTACTTGCTATCAAATCAACACTATATTTTGCTGGAAAGCTAAGACAATCCCAGCGGTGCCTCCATTTTATGTAGCGCTCCTACCCTCTACCAAGTATGTACGGGCAGGGCCCTGAGTTCTTTTAGATTATTGTTTCTTAATATCAACACTGAAACCCAGCGTCAACTATCTTAGCTTCCCTTGTAATCAACATGTGAAACCCAAATATGATAACTGGCTTTGAAATAAAATACTCGAACACCACTCTGGTATATGATTAACGAAGGTCTCTTATTATTTAGAAAAATATTAAATAAAATAAATGCAAAATAAACAATTGGTGCAATATACAATAAATCAAATATCCACACAAGATCCGCAGTGATTCAGTAGTTCTGTTACAAGATAATACCACACCACGAATGCACTTTAACTGCAACAAATATCAGTGGGCCCACACTATAACACTCACACATACAGCCGGCAAAACCACTTCAAACAACGATGCAGGCCTGATGCGTGGCTCGTGTACGTTGAGACCCAAAACCAAATGGTCGTTTCACTCAGTTTATGAGCAGAGAAATAAAAGGAATGAGTACCTGGTAACTGGTGCACTTCTGTGAGTTTGTTGTGAATGGGTCTACCGTCAGTCACTGTCTACTGGAGCGAAGCGTCGATTCCCGTGAGCGGGGACAGACTCCTCCGGAGCAAAAGAGATGAGCCTTCGGCGTCCTTTTCCCACGTGGCCAGAGGAACTCTGAGCAGCCTGGTAGCTCAGAGCGCTATCTGGTTTTCTTCAGCGTTTCCTCGTTGAAAACGTTGTATAAGTCCACTTGATTAGCTTTGCTAGCTAACTGAAGATATACTGTCCGTTCACTTTTCCAATGAATGTACTATGTAGCTTACTGTGCTACTTTATTTAGCTAGCATTACATACCCCGTGAAACAGTCAAGCAAGACTCCTCGGTGGATTCTTCGACTTCCCACGAACTAGCAGACATAATCCCAGCACAGAATGTCGAGTAGACAATCCCGAAATTAGTCCACAGCTTGGTATGAACGTTAGTTAAGCCTTCTCACTTTACTTCGTCTGCAAAGCTAACACAGTTCTCCGAACTCTTTTTCCCTCGTCTCTCCCATCACTCCGCTCACTCACTTCACCTCGCCCCTCCCGCACCTGCTCATGCACTCCCCTCATGCCCACTCGAATCACCCAATCAAAACCGACTCTTAGACTCCAGCACAATTACCACAGATAGACAAGTTGCATATACAACCCATTAACTCGTCATAACATGTTTTTTTAACTAAACAATATCTTTTAGTTATTTATCAAATAACATGTGCAACATACAACAGTTTTAACAAAAATACATCACCATATTTTTACCATCAATATTCCATGACTTTTAATATCAAATTTACTTATAATAAACTCTTTTAACCCAGTATACTATTTATTCTGGGTTACATATGTAAATACATAAATAAATGGATTAATCTTTAAATTAAGAAACTTTACGATTAAGGTCAACATAAATTCAATTCAATTTTATTACTAAAAATTTCAAAACATTTACACGGACCTGAATTTAGGGCTGCAACTAACAATTGTTTTCATTATCGATTAATCTGGAGATTATTTTCTGAATCAATTGATTAATCGTGTGGTCTACTAAATGTAAACATTGTGAAAAATACAAATTACAATCTGTCTAACCAATAGCCCAAAACATGTCTTGTTTACTCTCACATATGACAAGCAAAAGCAGCAAATCCCCACATTTGTAAAGTCCAACAAGCAAATATTTAGCATTTTTGCCAGAAAAAAAAATGACAGAAACGATTAATCAATAATCAAAATAGTTGCTGATTTATCGATTAATTATTTCAGCGCTACCTGAATGTACACAACGTCTTTGATAATTGGGTTAATTTTCAGAGGAATGACCAACAGTGTCCAAAATCACTCCTGCATTCAGTCATTTACTATTCCCTACACATAATAGGTACACAATAGTTTACTCAATACTAACCAGTAAATTTTTTAATTTTAATAATTTTGCAGCACCACTTAACAGGTGTAGAGTCACAGGATGTGACTATGTGAAGTGTGAAACATTGCATTGTGGCATCGTTGTCAAAGGCACTATTAAATAGTATACATGGCAGAAACACTACCTTTTTGTTACACTGTGGAGAGGGCACTCAAATAAAATAATAAACAGTATAAATGTATAAAAATGGATACATCCTAAGATACTAGAAAGTCAAAGGACCTTGTTGCAGTTTGTTTCGTTATTTTATTTTATTTGACAGACAGTGAAGGTAATGGAAAAGCTGGCTGAATGAACTGAGAAATCAATGGTATCATATTTCTACATATTAGTAGATTTAAATGATACCAAGATGTGTTTAAAGTGAATGGCAGCTCATTAGAAAATTGGATTCTTATTTGGCATTGATGGTTTACATGTCAGTCAATATATTTAGAATTTGTCAACCTCATAGGTTGAGCATTGCATTTTGTTAAAGCTGCGTAACAATTGAACATATACAATGCAAAACCTTCTGCCTCTCTTTCCTGCTCGTATCACTCCACTAAGCCCCTCCGACCAAACCCACAAGTTCGTACAGAAGGAGAAAGAGCCATTTGCCCTGTGAAACCTCACCCCTCTTAGACCGCACACCCAAGAAAAGCAATCTAGTGTATGCGGTCCAATGCAGTGAGGAATGCACAGACCTCTAATTTGGGGAGACTAAACAACCACTACACAAACGCATGGCTCAACACAGAAGGGCCAACTCCTCAGGTCAAGACTCAGCAGTCTACTTACATCTGAAGGACAGAGGACACTCGTTTGAGGACCACCAGGTGCACATTTTGGACAGAGAAGATGGATGGTTTGAAAGAGGTGTCAAGGAAGCCATCTACATCCAGGTCGAGAAGCCGTCATTGAACAGAGGAGGGGGTCTACGCCACCACTTATCCCCCACTTATAATGCTGTCCTTTCATCACTTCCCAGGAAACTCAACAAACGTAACCTATTGGCCTCAGGTGAAGATACCAACGATGGTCGTTCAGTCTTGGCCACCGGTAGTCCTAACGACTGTATCGACTGTCGTTACAGCAACCAGGAACAGAACCAGCGGTATCGATGACCCTGGCAAATGACCCCACTGAGGTAAAATAGCTGAGTTTCCCTGCCAGTCAGTCAGAACTGAAGAAGTCCTTTGGATGAGGGACGAAACGTCTTCCAGTATCTTCAACCAAGTCCAGTTGCCCTTGACTTTAACCTTCGTTGGATAACTATGACCTGGATGACTGAGAATCTTCATAGACACCCCTCTTAGGGCTCGCTCTCCACAGCAACAGACAAGACCCCAGTCTCTATTGCCCCAACTCATCTTCTCAAAGACACCCCTCGAGCGCTTTGTGGCAACATGGCAGAGCTCCCCAGGATTCAGAGGAAGCTGTGACACAATCTAACAACGGAATGGGAGATTTTTACACACACACACACACACACACATACAGACCACGTTCCCCCTCACAAGTTATTCAAGTTACTCAATTTGTTATCATGCCTCTTTGCCACTCGTGGAAACAAGCACCTTTGCATCGATCATAATGAGCCTGGAGCTCCATGTGAAGACGGCACATGTTCACAAACGTTTTGTACTATACGCTGTTGTTGGAAAAGGCGGCATCGGCAGTTCTTTGCTGGTGGTTATTTCTCAGTCATTGTATTTGCAAAACTTCATAAGCCGTGAGCTGAAGATATTGAGCTTGAGTGAGCGCATGGGGGATGTGGGCTGCGTGTACACGAGCAGTGATTGACACTGCATTAGAGACTTCTCCTGGCTCTGATTGGTTGTTTTCATTCAAGCACCATAGATTCTTGTACATGACATTATAGGAGCACTTGGAGGAGCCAGAGGAACCTGATTTTTTTAGATCGTCGGTCTCATGTCCTACGGTTTGGAAACTGGTATCACAGTTTCATCAAACATGCCAAAAAAGTATTTATAACCTTTAATTTAAATAAAACTTGGTTCCTTATAAGGGGGACAGGTTATCCAAGCCAGCTAATGGTAATTCTGTAAGCTGGGTCTGTAAAGAACATTATTGAACTGAATAAAGTAATGACAAAACCAAAATTAAAGCCACTTTAAAGTGAAATCAAAATATATTTTGTTCCATGCAGGGTAATCGAATACTAATGCTCTTTTTAATTATCCCTGGCAAACAGCACTAATATATTATTCAAAGCCATTTCATTACTGACTGCATGAAGCGATGTTACGCTCATTTCACTGATAACTGAAGTAGGTACTCTTCTCCCCGGGGGTAAATTAAAATACTAAAATATACTGAATATACTGTACACTAAGATGGAGCAATGTGAGAATGCCAATAAGTTATATCTGTAATCTTTGCACGGCAGCCATTCCCTTAATACAGTCCAGTGACAGTCAACAATCTCTCTTCAGAGAAGTGTTAATTAACATGGCTATAAGATGAAGAGCAGCAATAGCATAATGGCCTCACATTTTTTTGTAGGCAGAAGAAAGGAATGAATGGTGTGTAAGTGGTGTGTAAATCAGCGCACCTTTAGCTACATCTTTGTGATCAACATCGACACTTCTTACCATTACTGATGAATTAATCCAACTTACAAATGACCTATTGTACTGTGCTGTTTTCAATAAGCCCTGTTGCAGGATGTAGGCCTATATGGCTGTAGCAGTGCAGATGCTGCAGTTTGTTTTACCAGTTCAGTTGTAGTTTATTCTCAACAGATAAAATACAAATACAATCATCTAAATAATAACATACCGGAGATATGTGAAATAGGGACACCTAAATTACATGTATTATTTATACTATTTCTTACTCACTGCTGGTTCAGTTACTGCATCTCCCAACACAACGCCACAGGTGACATTGCGCTGATGAACAAACCGCCCTGAGCTACTACCAGTTGCAGATTTCTGTCCGCTCCATGCACGCATATCCTGTCACCGTGTGTCATTGGCAGAGCAGACTGTCAGTCCCCCCTATCCAGTAAATACGAGTTGTGATTGGACTGTAATTCAGCAGACAGGCAAGCATTGGCCAAAAGCAGAAGGCCCTGCCTCCAGGCTTTTTTCCCCCCCAGGTCCGAGGTTGCAAAGCTTCATTTTCGCTCAGTCTGAGTTTCAGAGCATATCTGCATGACAACGCTGCCACAAATCACGAGTCGCAAGCTCGCAATTGTGTGGGCGTATCTCCACAAAGTGGGTGTTGTAGATCAGCTCTGAAAAATAGTCTGCAATACAATTGCAAATGTAATGTAATAAAGTTTGCCCTTTCGACCCTCGATTTTCAGAGTTTCAAAACCCCCCCCCCACACACACACACACTCACACACCAGTTTTCAGATCACCATTTACAAGGTTTCATTTTGAATTTTCAAAACACTAGTTTCCAACCTTTCAGAACTTTATTTTCAGTTTTGAAACATGGCAGGATATTTATCCCATAACATAACTGGACAACTTTATCATCAGTTCATAAATAGGCTCTTAAAGTCTATCAAATTCATCCATATGTAGCCTGTAGGATTTTGGTGCGTGATCTTGTTCAATAAACCGATTTAATTTGAATCAAACGCTTTTTATATATTTCATGATGGTGATAGGAGAGTGTTCAGTAACTTGTGCATAAATGATTTGAGATCATACTAAGAAAACTAATATCTCAAAGCTTAGAAATGGAAAGAAAGCATTCAAAATTCAATGAAAACAAAGGAG
This sequence comes from Micropterus salmoides, assembly GCF_014851395.1. NCBI lineage: Eukaryota > Metazoa > Chordata > Actinopteri > Centrarchiformes > Centrarchidae > Micropterus > Micropterus salmoides. The sequence continues at coordinate 23,951,924 of NW_024040152.1, read as the reverse complement.
GACCAGAAACAACATCCACATCGAAGCAAACAAGTTGGAAATATAAAGAAATGTCATCAAGTTTTCCGATTGTGTTTTTGAATTCATACTTTGGGTATCCATAATGCCGTTGGTGATAGCCTTCTTGACAGGTTTGATGAGAAAATCCACCAATATTTGTAGATGTAATTTATTTAACTGGAGATGTAATGTTGATACAGACTGTAAAACACAAAGCATATACACTCACTGGCCACTTTGTTAGGGACATCTTGCACTTTTGCCTTCAGAACTGCTTTAATTCTTTGTGGCATACTTTCAAAAATGTGTTGGAAACATTCCTCAGAGGTCCATATTGACAGGATAGCATCACGCAGTTGCTGCAGATTTGTTGGCTGCACATCCGTGATACAAATCCTGGTTCCACCACATACCAAAGGTGCTCTATTGGATTGAGATCTGGTGACTGGAGGCCACTGGAGTACAGTGAACTCATTGTCATGTTCAAGAAACCAGTTTGAGATGATTGGAGCTTTGTGACATGGTGCATTATCCTGCTGGAAGTAGCCATCAGAAGATGGGTACACTGTGTCAAAGGGATGGGCATGGTCAGCAACAATACTCAGGTATGCTGTCACATTTATGCTCAGTTGGTACTTAGGGGCCCAAAACGTGCCAAGAAAATGTCCCCCACACCATTACACCACCACCAGCCTGAACCGTTGATACAAGGCAGGATGGATCCATGCTTTCATGTTATTTATGGCAAATTCTGACCGTACCATCTGTAATCGAGACTCAGACCAGGCAACGTTTTTTTCCAATCTTCTATTGTCCAATTCCGGTGAGCCAGTGCGAACTGTAGCCTCAGTGTCCTGTTCTCAGCTGACAGGAGTGGCACGCGGTGTGGTCTTCTGTAGCCCACCTGCTTCAAGGTTCGATGTGTTGTGCATTCAGAGATGGTATTCTGCATACCTTGGTTGTAACGAGTGGTTATTTGAGTCACTTCTTTCTGTCATCTCAAACCAGTCTGCTCATTCTCCTCTGACATCAGCAAGGCATTTTCGTCCACACAACTCACTGGATATTTTTTCATTTTCAGATCATTCTCTGTAATTCCTAGAGATGCTTGTGTGTGAAAATCCCAGTGGATCAGCAGTTTCTGAAATACTCAGACCAGCCCGTCTGACACCAACAACCATGCCACATTCCCCATTCTGATGCTCGGTTTGAACTTCACCAAGTTGTCTTAACCACGTCTACATGCCTAAATGCACTGAGTTGCTGCCATGCGATTGGCTGATTAGCTATTTGTGTTTACAAGCAATTGAACAGGTGTACCTAATAAAGTGGCAGGTGAGTGTATATGTAGCATTACTGGCATTTTTACATAATCTGCATTAGCCGATACCTACACTAACAAGACCAATAAACATTATCAAAGAATAAACAAAGAAAATGGAATGATGTTAGCACCCCCCCTTGTGAGTCCTGGGAAGGTGGTGAAAAAGTTAGTTTTTGAGCCTAAATCTCCTCAGTCACCATCATCTTTTCTAAATGGTAACACATTTTTCCTATCCTAAATGACAGCACATCTAATCTAAAACCATTTCTGGTTAGCATTAAAAGTATAATGGTATACTGTAGAGAATAATGCCGCTTGTTCTGACATATTGTACCCCACTCTTCCTTAAACACTAGTCACATTTTGAAATCTAAAGCATAAGCCAGTGTATTTCATTTAAAAATCTAAAACAGCATGAATTAATGGAATTATACATGACTTTTTTTGTTTTGATTTCAGCAATATATATTGGCCATTGGCCACTCTGCACTCTAAATATCAGCATTGGACCACTGATATAGATTAAGCTTTACTTGTAAGTCTAATGTGCTACTGCTGCAAAATATAGTCCATACAAATTTGTTTCAGAACAGCAGCATTTTTTATGCATTCTGACTGATTTGATGCTGCATAGTACTGAGAGGGTTGTAATCAAACTTACATATTTAGTGAATACAGGTGAAACTTGAATAATTTGCATATTGTGCAAAAGTTCATTTCAGTAATTCAACTTAAAAGGTGAAACGAATATATTATATAGACTCATTACATGCAAAGTGAGATATTTCAAGCCTTTATTTGATATAAATTCGATGATTATGGCTTACAGCTTATGAAAACCCCAAATTCAATATCTCAGAAAATTAGAATATTGTGAAAAGGTTCAGTATTGTAGCCTCAAAGTGTCACACTTTGTAGTCCAGACATACCAAAAAGCCTCTTGGAGCGATGCCCTAAACCCAACAGGAAGTCGGCCATTTTTAATTTTATGGCAATTTTTGGATGATTTACACACACACACACACACACACACACACACACACCCCTCCTAGGGATTTAGTCCGATCGACTTCAAATTTCTGCTGTGCCTTCTAAAGGCATTATATAATTTGATTAACTAATTTCATTAAGTTTAGAGGAAAGTGCCAAATAAAACACAGTAAATGACATTTGAACCAAAGCTGTTTAGGAAAGTCAGATATAGGGATGCTGACTGAAACCCAGCTCTATAAAAAGGATCCAATTTCAAATTTCTCAAAACCCAAAAATCAATAAGGTCCAAGTTTATCGATACTTCTAGGCTACCAAGACTAGCGGCTCCTATGATGTGAAGTTATGTCTTGAGAGACGAGAGTCCTGTCATTTAAATTAAATCTGATTTAACCTGAAACGTGATGAATAATAAAACTGAAGTTATTTAGTGATCTAAATAGCACCAAAATGCAGTGTTAAACGGGCCTGGGGCTAAAGACTGTAGCGTTTATTATCAGGCTGCAGCCTCTGCCTGCTCTCTGTGTTGGCTCCTACATACACACAGCAGCCGGTCACAGTGGAGACAGTGAAGTGAAGGTAACTTAACTCCAAACTACTCCAGTTGATGACAGCCACACTCTTTAACTTTAAGTACATGCAGAAAACCTTCACAAGGAAAAAAGACAAATCGTATCAATACATCTGCTCAAAAAGCATAAACACGTAGAAAGCGTCTTTTTTTTTTTTATGTACTCTGTCCAGTCTTTAATCCTCTATGTTTTTACACTTGTGTAACATTAGCTTGTCAATTAGACAAATGTCACAAACAAGCTAGATTAAAAACTGTCTGTCTGTAGTCTAACTGTTCAGCCTAATTTGCCACGTTGCTTAAAATTTGCACATTGTTGTAAAACCAGCTGCTGGCTGAGACAAACCAGCTGCTCCAGGTAAGGTAACCTGCAGGCAGTGAATAACAGCAGCTAATATGCAATATTCATTATTTGTTTATTTATCACAAGTGAAATCATCATCGCAATATTGAACAATGTTATTGCACCTCACAGATTTTCCTCAGATTGTCCGGGCCTACCACACGCCCTAGTTCACTTCATTTCTCAACTGGTTCAACTGGTTGCTTGCTAGGATTGCTGAACGTGCAAAGTGGTCAAAGGCGTGGCTTCATTTCACATAACCCAAAGATGAGGAAGTGAAATGCTGTTTATGTTCCAAGTTACTTTCTTGTTTGAGCTGGGACACCACCAACTTTCCACCACCAAATAATAGAAAAGTATCGATAGTGATATCAATAAAGACTGATAGTTAAAGTCTTTTACAATTTAACAATACCCATCCTTAGTCAGGGAGACTAACCTGTCTAGGAGAATATTATTTTATAAACCCATGACAATTAAGGTAGGAGGGTTTCTTTAATTGACAATAACAATCAATTATGCTTAGATAAATAAATTATTAATACTGGTGAAGACCATGTCATTTAATTGGTTTTACTGAACAGGATCAGTTGTAGCTATGGTCATTTTTTTAAGATCTTCTAAAATCTTCTATATTAATTTACTTTCTGAAGCAGAGACAGGAAAAAAAACAAATATGAGATGTCAGGAAGCACTTGAGCTTGTGCGTGATCAAGCCAAAACTTGAAAGACACCCTGTTACAGAATGTAGGTCAGATACCACAAGAGATGAAATAAAAGCTTTCGGAGTTCTTTTTTTCCAAGCCATCTGAATCCCTAAGTTATTTCACATTTGTCCATGTTCATTATAACTCACAATCTACACTCCACCCTCTCTCAGCATAGACTTAAAAAAACATGTTTGGACTGGAAATCAGTTGAAAATGTTTAAGTATTAGGTATAAGCCAACTCAAGCAGAACAGAAAACCAGTGAGAAAAAGCCAAGTCAAATATCTTGCTTCTCTTTCTGCCAGATTTCACTCGTTTTCTGAAAAAATAAATATTTCCACGGACAAAACACAAGTTGGAATGATCTAGGTATGCATATGGCTGGGTTTATCTGGTTAACTTGTACAGAATGTGCACTTCTAAAGCCAACAAAATTCCCACAGATCTTGTAATTCACCACAGGAGATGTCAGCTGTCAACTCCAAGAGTATCAGTCCTTTGCTCTGAGTTAACCAGTGATACTTACTATATTCATACTGAAATTACTATTAAACCACTGTGTTAAACTACTGTTTTGTTATCTTGAAATCTCAAGAAAACGATCCTATTATCACGGGAAAATGGAGTAAAAAATGTTTGAATCAATGGTCGCTTATTTATGTGCTTAGATTGGACAATTTAAAGTTTGGTTTGTTGAGATAATACAGCATTTAATTTTCAAGAGATAGTACTTGTTAGGAGTGATCCATGTACTGTACTGTGTATTCAAAGTATTGGCTTTTCCTTAAGCCACTAAATTTTTCCTGAAATTACCCAATAAAACCGGAGAAACACAAACAAATCACATATTCCTCTGATACAAATAAATCCATGACAGAATACATCTGTGACTTACCTGATCCCACGGACAAATTATCCCGCCAGAAAACATAAAAAGGTAACCCATGGCAACCAGGCAGGCCCAGATGACCAGGGAGAAAACACGGAGAAGCTTCTTGAAGATGGACTCAATGCAGACGAGTACAAACACAGCCAGGAAGATAGCCAGTGCTGTGGGCACAGTGATTACAAAGGCCACATGGTCCTCAATGTTCTGAAAAAGAATAAAACAAAAGGAGAATCAGACAGAAACAGTGAGACACATGGACAGACAATTTAAAAGAGAAGAACATATATAAAATGTATCAGAGAAAGGGGAATTAGAGACTGAGAGAGATAAATAAAGAAGCAAATCTTTTCGAAGGGGCATTAAACTGCCAAACTGTTATAAAAAGCCACTCTTCTAGCTCCGTCTTTCCTCTTTAGTGTCCTGAAAATAACCAAGGTAGACATGTGCCCGAAAAGCAGTGAATGTAAAATAAAGCACATTCTCCTCTGAATCTTCAGATTTAAAAAAAAAAAAAAAAAAAAACACAAGGTGTTCCTACTAAGATCTTTGCTACAGTCAGTTCTAATATGAAACCAATGCCAACAAAATGGTAAATAAATGCATAAAAATATAAAAACTGGAAATCACATGAAAAGGGGTGTACTTTGTTATACGATATGGTTGTGTGCCATGGTTGTGGGAAAAAGAAAAAATGGCACAATAGCACCGCCTACAAAATTTCAACAACGCATTGCCATATGTTTCACCAATCTGTATGAAATATAATGTATCATCTCTAGACTTAAAAATAGGCCTCTTGGAGCCATACCCTTAGCCATTTTGAATTTTACACAAACTTTTTCACCATTTACAGGCTCCATATTAACAAACTCCTCCTAGAAATGTAATCTGATCAACTTCACATTTGGGCAGTCCAGTCTAAAGATTGTTGTGTTGCTAATCGCAAAGGTTTTTATGAGCCATTAAATTTTGTGTCTTTGGAGTGGCAAAAAAAAGATGTGTTGATGTTGACAGGCCTCGTCCTTTAGTGAGCTCCTCAAGATTTAGGCAGATTGTCTCCAAATTTAGGCAGTGCAATCTGAAGGCCTGTTGAAGGGAGTGTCCGTGACGTGGTGTTGAACTTGAAAAGGATGTGGCTTGTAAATGGACTGTACATGGACATATCTGCCCCAAACTTCACAGATTTGATGAGTCGTGTCCTGAATATATTTAACATGCCAATATTTATTCATAGCGCCACCAACTGGCAACAGGAAATTACATGTTATATTCTTTGATGTACTTCTAGCAGGATGATCCGATTTGGCTCAAAACTGTCTCAGAAAAGCCTCAAGGCCTTGATGTAATTTTGTAAAAAACTTGAGCTGTTGTAAAAGCATTAATCGCCATGAATAGGAAGCGCTTTTTTGAGAGGCTAAGAATGATTGAAATCTCAAAACTTTGCACACACACGGAGAATTTTCTGGTGTCTAATATGGTTTGGGATCATGGTTGTGGAAATAGAGCTCGAAAGCTCATTACAAATTCAGTGATGCAGCCCCTGCCCAACGTCTCTGATCCACATCAAATTTTAGCAGTGCAATCAGAGAAGCTTTTTTACGATTCATCAAACTCCGTTGCCATGGCGATAGATTATTCACCATGAAACAGGAAGCTGTTTTAAGGATGCTTGAAAATTCACAAAACTTGGCACACACCTTATAAGGTGTATATTTTGTTGTCCGATATAGTTCAGAGACATCAGTGAGGAAAAACAGCTCAACAGCGCCCCCTACAAATTTTCAACAAAACAGCCCCTGGATTTCACCTAGATGTACAAAATTTGGGATGTAGATTTGTAATTTCTACGCTGTTGCCTTAGCAAGGAATAATTTGCCATGAAACAGGAGGCTGTTTTTTGAGAACGACACCCTAAACCCAACTGGAAGCCCCATTTTGAATTGAATAACTGACACATCAACCAAAAATTGTCAGTTATTTTCAATACTTCCCATGTGTGACATAATGCATTGGTAACTTTAGAGCTGTGTCAGCTGGCCTGTTGTGTAGAGACCCTAGCTGTATCTCTACCCGAGGCATTGATGAGGGTCCGTTCAACACTGCTTGCAGCTTTAATATCTTTTTTTTGTAGTATATTTTAAAATACTCGTCTACAATGGTACTCGTGTGTACAGGTTTGAAATATAAATTAAGTTTTATAACCAAGTTCGGGAACAAGACCACACCTTGAACACATCCCATTTCAGCACAAAAAGTACTTCACACCATATCTGTTCCCCTACCCTTTGAAGCAGTTCTGACATCCCTCTCCCCCATATTTTCTCCCTTTCCCAACTCTCTTGTGTGAATATAGGAACCACTGGGGCTCTGTCCAAACCAAGAGTACATGGTGAGACAGCTCCCCCACTCAGAGTGTCTACTCCCCTGGTTCTCTCCTGTCATCCCACCAACTGACACCAGTCCATCATTGTACTCCATCCATCCGTCCATGACCCTGATTTCTCCTCATCCCTCAACCCTAACCCCCCTTCCCTTCATCCATCCCTCCTGCATCCTCTTACACCTCCATACAGAATATGTAATAAACTACTCTTAATTCATATCTTTATTGGTGTGGTCTTTGTTAGTAAAATTCTAAGATAGTAGGGTCAAAAACCTATGGTAAATATTATAATATGGCTGAATGTACAAGCCAAGGTTCCATATCCTTTTTTATACATAACTGTAAAAGTGAAAAAAATCTTCACTGATAGAACATCCTATGGAGTTTGGGAAACCCCTGAAAAGCCCGCAGTGTTAGCCAATAGCAAAGCTGAAGCCACATCCATAATGGATTCGCTGCTGCCTTGCTGAAACACACTAAGATCAGAAAGTTCTAATTAAAATTTCAGGAGTTTCTTCAAAAGGTGGATGTAGGAGGATAGTGAATTGAGTCGTTTGCGCTGCCTGCCTTTGCTAGGCTTAATCCTATTATTGCTTTTCTAGTGACGTGTCGGGATGGAAAAGGGTCAGGATATGGCTATGTAGGCAGATATGTCACATCTGAATGTTTAGGCAAAGGAATATGTGAAATACACTCATAACTACCAATCACACTTCAGATTCAACCCCAAGTCGTATTGGCATTGCGTGAATGCAGCTTCCAAATTTATTATTTCTTTAACACATCAGCTGTTAATTTGCTGTTCACTAGAGGACCACACTCTGTTTAGTGACAATGTATCCCCATCTGTAAAACAGAGCTTTGTTTGGTCTTCCACTCATTTTGGATCTTTAAAAACTCCAAATATCCACTGTTATAACACTGTATCCACTATTACACTGCATAATCCAAATTAATGAATTCATTATTTTCAACTCTTAAAACAGTGAGTAAAAATGTAAGTTGTTTTTTTTATTAATTGCAGTGACTAATCACTAAAACAAGTTCTTATTCATTCCTCCAGAAGTGACCTAACCATCAAAATGTTTTTATGCCAGTCTCTCTCACAATGTTTCTCTTTGGATTTGACCTCCATCTTTCTCTCGCTTTAGCCCCCCGCCCCCACCTTCCTTCTGTCTCATGCACACAGTCAATGCACTGGGACAGGAGAGGATATGCGTGGCTGCAAAGAGCCACAGAGAGTTTGTCTCGCCCAGAGCAGAGCTCCAAAACAGCACAAGATTTAGGTCAGCCAGCCAGCAAGATGGAGGGATGATAGGATACAAATAAAAGAGAGACAGCGATATGAGGTGGTGAGAGATGACACAGACATGAGAATGTAGAGAAAGGAAGGATGAAGGAGGGGGAAAAAAAGTAATGCCTATCCAAAACAAGGATAGAGTATCAAGAAAAGAGGATGTAGGACAGGTATAGTGAGCAGTGGCCTGACAAAGGCATTTACTGAGATGCTTGGTCGCTGTGAGCCCACGAGTTTGTGTCTGATTGTAGGGAAATATTTTCCTCAAGACTGGAGATATTAACTTTCACAAATACTGCCAACATACATATTATTCATCAAAAGATTGTTGCCTCTTCTAATATTTTAGATAGGGGATTTCATTTGTTGACTTACTAGGTAAAGTACCTGTTTTGTCTTGATTGCACCACTGATGTTACTGACCGATCTATTAGTTGGTGGTATTTTATGGTGCATGAAAACAACTTCAGCATCCAACACTTTTAATTCTGTTTTTCAGTTGTGCATGTTTAGCTAAAATACATGTGTTACTATTGATTACTGGTGTTCTAGTGAATTTGTGATGTGGAGGGATGCGTGTGTGTGCGCGTCAATGCCCTCTTTGTCTAATTGTCTCTTTCACTGTATTTTAGAGTAATCCCTTCTTAATAGCAGACTCAGCTGAGACAGGAGAGGTACTCTCCTAATGCAAAAATGTGATATGCTATAATGTTAGTATTTATCAAAAATCAATTGAATTCGATTGTGCTAATATAACATGGATTTTTTTATCATTAAATTTTTAGATGCATCTAGTCAGGTAGGTTATTTAAGAGTTACACCACAGCCAGTCAAAATCTGCACTTAATGTTTTGCTTTTTTAACTTCAAAATGTCTATTTTTTAGAGTGCCTTGCCTTCACATCAATGAATTCTTCAGTGTTTTAGAGGAAAGATAACCCTGTCAAAATAGTGACAGAGGGAAACAGATCTGTAGTTCCGTCAACCATGAGGCGATAACAAAGCCCCTCATTCCCCCTCTCACTTTTATCTCACCCTTCTTTTCACATTAATGCTGCGATGAGGACCGCATGCTGTGAGTGTGCGTGCATATAGGTGTTGCACAAGCATGCTTGCAAGTGTGTGCACATTTTTGTGTGAGTCTATGAGAGCGGGGAGCTCATGTATTGTGTTTAACAAGCCAGCAGATTTTGTGTGTGTCGCACGCGCGCCAGTGTGTTTGACCCTATTTTTATGCCGTTTATTTCAACGTAATTCACAGCCCAGACAGTGATATGCTATAGTGATAATAAAATGCAATCCATGTTTGTATTATCCAAGATGTATGGATTTTTTACTTTTTTTTTATTTGCATAATGCATTTCTGTGTGTGTGTTGTGAATGAGCAGCTTACCAATCCTGAAGCAAAGAACACAGTCAGCAGAGCCAGGCAGGCTCCCATCACTATGAGCAGCAGAAACACAATCAGAGGATGCTGCTGGCTCATACAGTAGTAGGACTCATACAGCCAATCTGGGGACCTGTTCCTCTTCTCCTGACCTCCTCCTTTATCCCCTTCACCAGACTCCCCTGTCCGGTCCAGGAGATACCGCTTCCTCCTTATTGCCTCTTGCCACATGGATCTTGGAGCCGAGAAGGAGGAAGAGGAGGAAGGGAAAGTAGAGGAGGCAGAGGATGTGGTCACTGCTGAGGTATTATTAGTTTCCACCACAGATGAGGAGCAGTTGCTCTGTTCCGGTCTCCTGCGGTTGTTGTTCCTGTTGGGGACCCTGGTGTGAAAGCTCCTGATCTCCAGCGTATCCTTTGGTTCCTCCTCCACCTCCTCTCTGAAGTCCTTCAGGCGGAGACAACTGAAAGCTGAGGCTGAGTCAGAGGCAGCATGTGCTGACCGGAGAGGTGGCAAGAACGCACCGAGAGTAGAGCGCAGCATCCTCTTTCTCCTCCTGCCAACATGTTGGAGCGGGAAATGAAGGGGAGTGCAGAGAGTGACTGCTCTTTACAGTGAGAGAGAAAAGTGGGAGGGAAGTAAAGGGAAAAGGGAGGGAGAGAGGGCTAAGGGGGAGGGGAGGAAGAGAAGAAAATAAGCAGTAGCAGGGAGAAGTCTGCGAGTGAGAGAAATTAACACTGACATTTCTGCAGTATGCGTTATACTAAATAATTTGAGCTGAGAAACTGCAAAATACATGTTAAACGAAATCAGTTTCAGCTCTATCCCAGAGCTCGATTTTGCACCTACACCTCATGTTTTTTTTTTTTTTAAGTCATTCCCTTCCCTCTCTCCTGCTTTCTCCATAAAGTTAGATAATTTGCCTTAATGCCAGATTTGTTGAAACTGTTCAATAGTCAAAGGTGAAGTGGTGTCAAATGCATAAAGAGAAAAAGGGAGTTATTCACCAGTAGAGGTCAGTTAAGAAGAGTTCAGCATCAATTACAAGCTCTGCAGCAGCTTGGAGAGTGACCCAGCCCGATGGCCACTGTCTCTCTGCACATCAAACATAGCTTATATAGGACATGTTTTAGGTATCTGTTAAGTAACAGAGAAGGGTGTAAGTCTGCAAAGTAAAAGGTCAAACCCATAGAAGGGTACAGTACTATTCAGAGGTAACAAAACACGGGGTTAGAAGTCAAATTCTATAGAAGGGTTCAGTCCCTACATAACCACCAATCACTGCTCTCCCCGTAGAAGGTCACTGACCCTCTGTCATGCTGCTACAGTGTTATTTTGAACTGTTATGAGTCAATGCACAAGCACTGTACACTATACTAGTCTCTAATTTGTTCATTCTAAGTACTAAATGTCCATAAAACTACTTATGTATAACAGTTACTTCAGTATTTTCAAAGTTAGCTGTAGCACATTGTTTTAATATCTCGCCCCATCCAAGATTGTTACGAACCTCAGATGGAAGCCCAGGGGCTAGGAGGTTAGTACAATTAATTGTTCCAGGGCAGAAGAAAACGACGAAATAGTAAGCTTGCAAAGAAAAGGGTAAATTATTTACAATAATTAACAAAGAAAGTGTCTCTTAACACTCAACAGAAATCAACTCCCAAAAGGGAAGCGAGCAACAAGGGTCCTTTTTAAAAGATAACTAAGGTAAGTGATAAACACAAAAGTAGTGGTAGCAAACTAGCACACAAGTACACAGTGCAAAACAAAAACAGTAAATCATTACACTTAACCACAGGACTTCCAATGTTCCACTGCCGGTTACTGTCTTTGCTGTAGACCACCATACTCTCACCTACAGCAGCTTCCTTCACCAGCCCTGATACTCTCCACTGATTAGGAGAGTGGAATCAGCTGCGCTCCTCAGGTTGCTGGCTGCAGCCTTGGGGGCAGGGCAAGTTCCTGCTTAGAGCAGAGAGGGAAAACACACAAGCACAACATCCCATATACACAAACGGCCCGTGGGTCGTAACATCGATTTTATAAGAAGTTGAACATGTTGCCACAAATGGCACCCGATATAGCTCAATAGCCCACTAACCAAACCATGTTTATCATATCCCTATTGCCTTCTGTCATACCGCTTCAGCTGCAAAACCTTTGAATTTTCACGTGAAAATATCTCATGAGTTTAAGAATATTAAATGATCTTAGGTTGAAGTCAACCATGTCTGACTACTTGAAGTAATTTTGCTCTATTGTGTCATACCTGAGTAGTTTCTAAATTATGACTATTCAGTTCTTCTGTTTGAATAAGCAGCTCAGAGAGCAAAAATAAAGTGAACAAAAAGGCCATTTACCAATAATGCATGCACACATTCAATGACGCACAGGGACCAGCCAAGCATGATGAAAGTGGCGCTGGCCAAAATGCTGCTTTTATAAAGTTGAATCAATGACGATTTCCAGATTCTAATCCCATTACGACTACTACCTCATTTGAGTGCTGAATTTAAGTTGTCAAACTATTACTGCACAAAGCAATAAATCCCAGTTGTTAGGGTTCTCACATGTGTGAGAGTTCATGCTGGGCCACTAAATGTATTTTGCAACCTTCATTCACATTATTAAGGGGGCAGACAGTCACTGTCAAGCTGCCATCCACATCAACTGCCTGCGTCTGAGCATGTGTTTGTGCGGTTTACCTATTGCAACAACACCTCTCTGTCCCTTCCATTGAACGTACTACAAAACCCTTTAAAGTAATATTTCCCATCTGTCACACTAAATCAAACACCTATTCATTAATGTGTTCACATTTGCAAATGAGCATACACCCATAATCACATACAAACAGTTTGACCATGGAAGGTAAAGACATTTATTATTTCTTTTCTGTCAAATTAATCTAACATTTGGTCTTCAAGTTTGGGTCAGAAGCATGAAACTGTCATGTTCTACAGCTCTTTGAAGGCAGCCACCCTAATGAAGGCAAAAATAGCTGAAGTCACTTACGAGGAGAGATGTGTCGTGCTTTAAAATGAGCTTGACTTGCCTCTGATGTTCCAAGTTCCTAAAATGACATGTCACCATCAAAATACATGTAAAATCCTGTCACAGAAGGCCAAGTGCAGAACAGGACCTAAATGCAATACACCGGAGAGCATGATGCAGTTTGTGACATTTAACACAAAAACTGCAGACAAGGCTTACATGTACATACACAGGCAGAATCCAAACACCAGTGATAAGCCACACATCCAAAGCAGGTAAGAAGTGACACATTTATACTCAGGTAAATTAGCTGGGCGGGAGAGCAAGCAGGTGGAGCACATAAGGCAATCAAGACTGGGTGCGCGCGCACACACACACACACACACACACACACACAGAGTGAAGCACAGGTGACAAAGATAAGCAATCAAACAGACAGGACAAAGGGCTTGTACTAACACTAGACTAACCTAAACAGAACAGGAAACAGGCAGATTGAACACAAGACAAGAAACAAACAGGACTGAAACCTAAAACACAGAACAGACTAAGCAGACTAAATAACTGGTAACACAGACAGATTCCAAACATGACAGAGTAACAAGGATCTAGACAAAGAAACAAAGAACAGACAAGACCAAATCATGACAACTACTTGTCAAGTGAACAATTAGCAATGCCATCTTGCACACCATACGTAAGGATAATTTGCCACTCATTGAGGAAACTATCATTTCTACCAACAGGCAGGGCATTCAATGCAGTTAACTCTTTGTGGATCATTCATATACTTTACAAAATTAAAAACGCAACACTTTTGTTTTTGCCCCCATTCATCATTTGCTGAACTAAAAGATCTAAGACTTTCTCTATGTACACAAAAGGCCTATTTCTCTCAAATGTTGTTCACAAATTTGTTCATTTTTGAGTGGCCTTTGGCACACCTGTGCAATATCATGCCATCTGATCAGCATCTTGATATGCCACACTTGTGAGGTGGATGGATTATCTCGGCAAAGGAGAAGTGCTCACTAACACAGATTTTGACAGATTTGTGAACAATGTTTGAGAGAAATAGGCTTTTTGTGTACATAGTGTAGTGAACAGCCAGTGTGGATTTGATCATTTTATATCAAATAAATTTGGTGATCCCAAATTCTTTTTTTGTCTATCCCTGAGAGAAATAGGAGGGGCGTTGAGATATCAACCCTCAACAGACAGCCGAAGTACCCCAAAGGAGGGGGTGAAAGGTTTGCTCCACTCCCAAGTGCTGCTTGGGTAGTTTCAGCCATAAAACCTACCACCGCCAGTGAAGTTGAGATAACAGACTCTATGCATGACTGTTAAACTGACAATTTTAACATTACACAGAGACTAACCTCAACCTGAACCAGGCTGTGAGGACCTCCGCAGCCATAAACTAAACAACCTCTAAACACTCCCAAGACCAAAAGGGCAGGGTAACCATGGTAATAAAGTTCCTCTTTCAGATTACTTCCAAACATCAAAGATCTCCTCTTCAGTCTTGACTCTCTACCCCACCAAAGAGCCATTAATTTGGACTCTTAACATGCCCTCTCACTTTCACAGCTAGGTGTGAACTCCAGACGCCAGAGAAGGACACTGCTTCGAATTCCTTTTTGTGGACAAATGAATACTGTTTCCTTATAACTTGCCTATTACCTTGTTTAATTAAATAATCTTTGTTAAGTTACTTAGCAGGTCTCTCCACTCCATTTGAGTAGTTATCTTACCATGTTGTTGTTGAAAAGAAGAATCCATAAAGAAATTTAATTTGCAGTGTTTTAATCGTCCTCAATACTCACTGATATTCCATTAATTTATGTTATACTAATGCCATGCTTCAACATGTTTATATAGTTTCTTGTTAAAGAACATGATACAGAAATATTATCCTGTGCTAAATTAATTTTCCAGCTCGAATTTAATGTTAAATAACCATTTCTTCCCTAGTGAGAGGATCAACTGTTCTCTCGTGGAACCAGTGTCCCCCAAAAGGACAAACTAAGTATTACAGGTCCCTGTTTCTTTAATGCCTCTCCCGCTGTTTTAACGTTTCACTCTGTACTTATTTGTTCGTAATCTGATGCCATGTTCGTGTAACTTGCTTATATTCTCTAAGTAAGAATGTGTAACAGCCAATATTATCCAGGAAATATTGAGTTAAGTCTCTTTCATTCTGAAATCCTGAAAATGTGTTTAACTGGTAACCAATCCAATCATTACTGTTGTGGTGGCAGCCCAGCTGACGGTGAGTGTCCTGTCTCTTCCTCCTTTTCTTTTTTTTTCTTACATTCTGTTTTCCCCTGAGTTTTGCCTCTCTCCCTGTGTCTCCTCCCCTCTCCCTGTGTGTGTGCTCTCCCTCTCTCTCTCCGCTGCTGAGCCCGGCTGACAATCCACACCTGTGCCTCATCAACCTCCACCTCTGCCTGCCACACCTACCAGCAATCAATCTCATCTCAACCAGTATTTCTACACTGGTTGTCCACTCAATCTCCGCTTGATCGTCGCCGCTCCAGACTTGGTGCCACTGCTATATTCAAGCTTTTTATGATCTTGTGTGTATCTCGCTTCTCCGTCTCCTGCTTCCCCGAACTAATCCTGCTTGTCTAACTGTTTTCCCTGCCAGGTCCACTCACCTCCGTCTCCCGTTCGGTCAGCTGGGCCTGTCCGGTGTTCCTAACGAGTACCATGACCTCGCCCTAGTTTTTGGTAAGACCAAGCCCTGTCCTTACCCCCCCACCATCCCTACGACTGCTCCATAGATCTTCTCCCGGACGCGCCCCTCCCATCTAGTCACCTGTACAACCAGTCACCTCGCATCCGGAGAGGGAATCTATGGAGCAGTACATCAAAGACTCCCTAACAGCCAGCATCATCCGCCCCTCCTCGTCTCCGTTAGGGGCCGGCTTCTTTTTCCTTGCCAAAAAAGACAAAACCCAGCGGCTTCTGAAGAACAGGCTCTTCGTCAAAGCAGAGAAATGCGAGTTTCACACACCCACAGTCCAGTTTCTCGGCTTTATAATCGAGGGGGGAAAGCTCCGTGCTGACCCGTTGGAGATCCAGGCGGTTGCTGCTAGCTACAGCTACAATGCTTTCTCGGCTTTGCAAACTTCTACCGCCGGTTCATCCACAACTACAGCACCATCGCTGCCCCCCTCACCCGTCTCACCTCCACCTCGGTTCCCTTCGTCTGGTCTCCGGAGGCTGCTGCGGCCTCTCGCCTCAGGACCCTGTTCACCTCCGCCCCCGTCCTCACCAACCCTGACCCCTCCCTTCCGTTCGTTGTAGAGGTGGACACCTCGGACGTTGGCGTTGGTGTCACTCTCTCCCAGCGCTCCCATGAGGACGCCAAACTCCACCCCTGCGCCTTCTTTTCACGCCGGCTGTCACACACAGAGAGAAACTACACCGTGGGGGACCGAGAGCTGCTGGCTATCAAGCTGGCTCAGGAGGAGTGGAGGCACTGGCTTTAGGGAGCAGAACACCCCTTACTGGTACTGACCGCTCACAAAAACCTCTCCTACATCCAAACCGCCAAGAGACTGAACTCCCGCCAAGCCGGCTCTCTTCTTCAGCCAATTTAACTTCACCCTCTCCTACCTCTCCGGGTCCCGTAACACCAAGCCAGATGCTCTCTCCCGACTCCACTCCCCCGACACCCCTTCTAATCCCCCTGACACCATCATGCCACGCACCTGCCTCGTCGCCTCTGGTGGTCTGGGAGGTGGAGCCTGCCGTTCGCCGCGCCCAGTCCACTGATCCTGATCCCGGTACTGGCCCCCCTAACCGTTTCTATGTTCCATTGAGTGTCCACTCCCGTGTTCTCCAATGGTCGCACGCCTCCAAGTTCAGTTGCCACCCCTGGATGGTCCGCACCCTCTTCCTGCTGCGTCAGCAGTTCTGGTGGCCCTCCATGGATAAGGACTGTCGGGCCTTTGTGGCGGCCTGCAAGGTGTGCGCCCGCGCCAAGCTCGCTTCTCCGTCTCCTGCTTCCCCAAACTAATCCTGTCTGTCTAACTGTTTTCCCCGCCAGGTCCACTCACCTCCGTCTCCTCCACAGCGCTCCCCCGGCTCCCCTTCGCTCCTTGCCAGTCTGCCAGCCACCACACTCCTTTCCACCTCGGCCTCCTGTCCCCCTCGGCCCTCTCGCATGAACCTCTCCTGCCCCGCCAGCTCCTCGGTCCTCCACGCCCGCGTCTCCTGGTGTCCATCTCTCCCCCTTCTCCAACCCCTCAACTCCCTTTTTTTCCCTTAATAAATCACTTTAAAACCAGAAGCGTTGCGTTTGGGTCCGTTCTGTCCGAAACCATAACACATTGCAACGATTAAGTAATTGTTTCCTTTCCTTTTTATCAAATGCTTGAAGCTAAGAATGGTATAACTGTCATGACATTTAAAGGTTTGATTGGGGGAAGGTATTTGATTAAAATACGCGCAAATAGATTTTAAAATAGACATTAAAGTTAAGGGACAGCCTCTCTCAGGGGAACAAAGCCCTCCTCCTGAGACACGCCCTAGACAACAAAACACGGCGACACACGCCACTCTCTCTCTTGTTCTCTGGTCACTTCACTCTTGCTCTCTGCTCTACACGCTAATGGAGCGTATCCCGTCTCCCAGCAACGGCCCAAGGAGCCCGGCTCGGCATTGCCGCGAAGATTTCTTTGTTCTTCTCAAGCCACAAGCGCGAAACGCTGCGACTTTGGCTTTCCCTTTATTCTCAGCAACTTACTTGCTTTATATTTTCTTTTCTTTTGTTTGTTAAAAATTATCAGACCGTTTCAGTCGCGCAACTTTGAATTTAAGAACGACCAAGTACTTTTAAACTTTATTCCGTCGAGTTAACTTTTACTGCTTCCCCGAATTTCGGACTCAGCCACGTGGGTTAGTTGCGCCAGCAGCCCAAAGGACATCAAAACCCACGAACCGAGCCAAGGTTAACAGCCATCACTGCAAGTTTTCTTCAACTAAGTCACCAGCCGAAGGGCGGACATCCCGGAGCAATTCCCTGACAGAGAAAGCAAACGGCTTGTTAAGCCGTCTCAATCGAGAACGCGCGAAACTCAGCACTTTACAACAACCAAAGTTGACCAAAGTGCTGTACAGAAAAATAAACATAAACATATGTACAATTGATAACCATACAATAATAAAAAAAACAAACATTCAAAGTAACAAATAAAATCAAGTAAATGAAGTCGACATCTTACTAGGTGTCAAAAGCCAAAGAGAAAAGATGGGTTTTAAGAAGGGTTTTAAAAACTAAAACGATAAAGAAGAGGCCTGCTTTACATGCAAAGGCAGATCATTCCATAGCTTAGGGGCAGACACAGCAAAGGCACGGTCCCCTCTGAGCTTATGCTTAGTTTTAGGCACAGTCAGGAGCAGCTGATCATCTGACCTGAGAGCGCGGACGGGTTTATAAGAGTGTAGAAGCTCAGAGAGGTATGGCGGGGCAAGACCATTTAGTGAATTAAAAGCAAATAACACTTAAGTAAACACTTAAATCATACATCAGATCTTGATGAACGAAAAAGTTCGAAGTTCAAAATCTTTACTGTACATTGTAGGATTGGTTGAGGATTGATTACTTAAAAACAGTCAATGAAAATCAAACTAGCCCGATTGAGGGTTCAAAATCACAGCAAAAATTTAAGTAAAAAATCTGCAATCACAGGCAGATCGAACTTGCGTAACTTTCATCATGGCAACTCATAAATGTGACTCAGTAGTGTGTACTCCTGACGACTTCTGGGCATGCTCCTGATGACCCAATGCCAAACAGGTCATGCTGGATGATGGTGCAAGCAGCACTCTTTGACATCTGTCCCATGTGGTCAGTGTGAACCTGCTCTCATCTGTGAAGAGAACGAGGCGCCAAAGGTGGATCTGCCAATACTGGTGTTCTCTTGCGAATGCCAATGGAGCTGCACAGTGCTGGGCTATGGGCACAGATCTTACTAGAGGACATCAGGCCCTCACGCCATCCTCACTGAATCTGTTTCTGACAGTTTGGTCAGAAACATGCACACCAGTAGCCCGCTGGAGGTCATTCTGTAGGCCTCTGGCAGCGCTCCCCCTGTTCCTCCTCACACAAAGGAGCAGATACTGGTGCTGATGCTGTTGCCCTGTCTAGCTCTCCTAGTGTAACGGCCCGTCTCCTGTTATCTCCTCTATGCTCTTTAAAATGTGGAGACGCAGCAAACCCTCTAGTAATTTCACGTATAGGCCTTCCTGGAGGAGCTGGACTACCTGTACAACCTGAATGGGCTGCTGGTACCACCTCATGCTACCAGTAGTGACAAGGTGCAAAACTAGAGAACAATCAGTCAGTCAGGAAGGATAAGGACAGAGCAATTGTCTGTGGCCACCACCTGCAAAACCATTCCGTTGTCTTGCTGTTGCCTCTCAAGTGCACCTGTTGTGACTTTCATTTGCACTTAAACTGGTGACAGTGACATTCACAATTGCTTATGCTTCCTAATTGATATCCCTGAAGTTTAATTGACACAACGTTACACTGTGATGAAGTGTTCCCTTATTATTTTTATTTTCCCGCTTGCCTCTAGTGATATCTTATTCCTGAATGAGTTCCCACTGAAAATTAATAGAATATCAATCTGTTCAAAGTCCATCTGACCGAGACCTGAAACCACCTGAAAATAAAGTTTAAAAAAGGATGAACACTGCGTCCAACAACACACAAAGTCAGAAACGTGTTCACCATACACCCAAACATAAACATAGATATATGATACACAGTAACAGTATAAATAAACAATAAGACCCCCCTCATTTAACAAATCTAACAAAACATCTTCTGCTCACTGCAGATCTGTAAAAACCAATCAATCAATCAATCAATCAATCAACCAATCAATGTCATTGCTGTCTGCTGTAATGATTTTGTTATCTTTCATACTCTGCATTGGCTCTGGTCTTCTCTATGTCCTTTTCTCTTCTCCTACAAAGACCCATTTTCCCCACAGGATGATTACAAGCTTCATCTTATGTGATTTAATTAGTATGGGCAGCAATTTTGTAGATTTTATTGCAAAGCATGACACAGTAAATAACTGTGAAAACATTTTATTGATTGTGTGCAGTTGATGGAGATAATGGGAGTGGTAGTGATGGTTTTATTACAAGAACTGTTGGGCAGCACTAACAATTTTGTTTTTTCTTTTACCTCATCTTCATCACTCCCTGCACTTTATTGTGCCCTTTCTTTTACCTCCTTTCTCTTATCCCTCTCCTCCGTCTTCACCTCTTATTTCATCCTCACACATTTTCCCACTTATTTTCCCTGTGATTTTCAACCAGTATCCTTCCTCTGCTCAAATACTCACACCCTTCACCCTCATCGTGTCTAATATCCAACCTTTCAACCTTTCTCTTCTTCAAAATCCTCTTCCTGATTCTGATTGTTACACTGTGTGTGACTCTTAAATGGAATGTACAGTAACTAAACAAATATTGTTTCATTGCACACTCAAATCAGTCTTATCTCTGCTCTCATTATTACCAACATAACTTGCTTTCTTGTCTGACATAATTCAGGCTGGTTTAATTCACTGTTTGGAACAATGACTTTGCCTTAGTCAATAATAAAAAAGAAATGCATTTACATTTGTAAACTAATTTAGAAATAGCATTTTTGTAATAAGCTTTACAAATTACCAACATTTTGGTCTGTATTTCCTCAGTCAGGCTTTTTTCTTTGCCAGTAAGTGATACATGTAACTAACAGTACATTCAGATTGCATGTGAGACACAAAGCTACAGAAGATGAGGGACTTGGCCACAAAGCATACAGTATGTCTTGTTTTGTCCCATTTCATTTCTTTAAATTCTTCCTGAAATGCTTGTAATTAGGCTACTATTATCAGTACTATTCTTAATCACTGTTCTTAATGTTTGGAAAATTACACTTTACCTACATAAGTAACATACACTACACCACAAAGCTTGTTCAATCATGTTTTTATCAACTTAGAAATATAGCAAAAATTCGATCTATGTCAACTTTTAAGGACACCGAGACCATTTTACACGCCTTCATCTCATCACGCCTGGATTATTGCAACAGTCTTTTCACCTGTTTAACCCAAAAATCTATTGATTGACTCCAGACTGTCCAGAACTCAGCTGCCAGGCTTTTAACCAGAACAAAGAAATATGACAACATTACTCCTATTTTAGCTTCATTACACTGGCTCCCAGTATGTTTTAGAATTGACTTTAAAATTCTATTGATCACTTTTAAAGCTCTTCATGGCCTCTCGCCTTGTTATATTTCTGACCTTTTAGTCCCATACGCACCAGCACATACCTTGAGATCCTCGGGCAGAGGTCTGCTATCTGTTCCAGAGTCTCGACTGAAAACTAAAGGGGACAGAGCGTTTGCTGTCAGGGCCCCGAGGCTCTGGAACAGCCTGCCCGAGGAAATCAGGTCGGCTGAGTCAGTGAACTCTTTTAAGTCCCTTCTTAAAACATACTTTTATAGGAGAGCCTTTCCCGATCTTATTTGACTTTATTTTATCCCTTTTATTTTATTGTATTTTACTAATTTTATATTAATTTTTCATGCTCTTATCTTGTTTTTTTTGTATTATTCTTTACACTTGTTAATGCACTTTGTAACTTGTTTTTGAAAAGTGCTCTACAAATAAGGATTATTATTATTTATTATTATTACTTACACAGCAGCTATTACGTCTTCATTTAATTGAGTGAAACATACCATTGCATAAAGAAACAGATGACCTGAATGATTCATTGTTTAAAAATCTATACAATATGTAAAAGTGCAATTTTCAAATTGCGAGAGCTTCCGTTTTAATTATAGCTTACGTAATAACAGGCCTTTTTCACAGAAACCATTTTTACATGCCACACTAGGAAAAGCAAGTGTAAACAATAAACTTGATGATGGCTGAAGTCCATTTAGCTGTGCGCTTTCAGGGTCTTGGTATTGTACATGCTGGCTCACTGTCACCGCTTACTGGGACTGGGACACCTGAATAGAATAAAGCCATTTCCAATGTTATTAGTAACACCTGTACTTTTCCTACTATGCCAGGTGAAAAGGTTTTCTATGGAGAGTCTAGCAGCAAATGTAGCCAATAGCCAATTATTCCATGAGTTGGTCAAACTACATGAAACTAAGTCCTGATCATATTTGAATGTCACTGAGTAACGTCAAGTAAACTGTAGATGACATTTAGTTACATTAAAAAATAACTAATTTACTTACAAGTTGACTTTTGCAGAACCAATTAGCATACAGTATGAAACATAATTGGCATTAATATACATGATTTTGACAATTATGACATCACATTTGTCTCTCCTGATTGCTAAATACTTATAACTTTGAGGAGGGTGAGATAAAAAAAAAGTGATGTTGTTTGTTCACTTGTGTGCTAAGGTGACAAGAGCAGCATCTAAAAATAGACTACGAGGGAGGCAGAAGGCAGTGAGATGAATGCAAAAAGAGGTAGTGAAGCAGCTGGCAGATATTGACCTATTCAGGGTTAAGTGGAGGTCAAGGAAAAACAGACAGAGTGTCTGTGTGTTTTTATGTACAACTCCCACACTAGCATAGACATGTATGCACATAGGTGCACACATATTCCAGCAGCACTTGCAAACATTGTGCCTAAATCATTGCCAAACAGCTTGTTAATACATTACCCAAAGCTGACCACTATCCTTCCCACTATGCTGTATTCTAAGATATCAGCAGGTGAGGTAACTGACTAGTGGTACAAACGCAAATGCAACAAAAAGTACTTCACCAAGAAAGTCTGTCACCAAATGATTAAAGACCACCTTCTGCCAAGAAAGGAGACAGACCACCTGAAGCTATGGCATTTAGCCTAGTGTTTTCTGTGCATGCCAGCTGAGCATGTTTTCTAGCTGCCTGAATCTAGGAACTGCAATTATTCAACCACCAAACACATCAGTTGTTTTTTCTCCAAAGGTATTTATGAGTAAATCTCTTTGATGCCATTGCAGCCTGAGAACAGGATAGGTTTGCAACAATTTCAAGAATCCAAATGCTTGATTCAATTTTAAGATTTGATGATGCCAATATTCTTAATCCAGCATTGAGGCTTAAGCTGACCATTTACAGAGCCAGCTCACAAGTTCATGACCATGACAGTGAAACTGTAGCATTGAAATTGGACATATTTCTTTAATACTGGGACAAAATGATCTCCATAAATAACCAACTCTAGTAACAGTAACGTTAAGTTAGCCGAACCTCATGACCAATCTTCTTCTTTTCTTCACGTTTCTTCAACACTAAAAACATCTGTTCAGTAAAGTTTAAGCCTCAAGCTCTGATTTACAATCACTGACAAAGCTCTAGCCTGTAAAATACCACTCACCTTGTTAACCTATACATTTATCAGCATATTCCCACATTTTGGTAAGTTGTTCCAGAGTAGAGTTGTTAGGGCTGTTGGTTACTTTAAAACTAACCATCTGGGTGATCACAAGGATATGTAAATATTTGATCTTTTAACTGGTTGCATTCGTCAGATTTATAGCATTAATCGTAAGGCAGAGAAAAGATGTTGCTCCCAAACAATGTCCACTTAATCAACAGTGTACTGAGTAAGTGTAGTGCTGAAGGGATGGAACAAATATATCAATTGATAGATTGATAGATTGATAGATAGTTTACAAATGATTTCATGGTAACTTTGAAAAGTATTTTAATATTTTTGAAATACAAAAAAATACAGAAGTTTATTTGGATAAATGGCATGGTTGCTGTATTTATTTTTATTTTATTTTAAAATACATTTTGATGTATCTACGCCCATCCCTGGCTTGTGAGAGGGCTGAGGGCCAAACCTGTAGTTGACTACATGTAATGAAGTGAAAGAGAGATTTTTGTAACTTTTTTGCGTCCAAGCACAATATGTGTGATATGTAGTTCTGTTGGTTCGTATCCTTTGTATCTTGCAAATTTCCACTACTTAGCTGCACAGTACAAGCAGAAATTCCATAAAATACTACTTTAAATAGGGAAAAAATTTTAATTCTTTTCACCTGTATAGTTAAATTTTAATTCAATCAATTTGACGTATCTCATTTGTATCCAACAACATAGTATGTCCTTATATAATTCTCTTTCTGGTTGTCTCCAGTTCTCATCTGGCATAACCTAGATCTTAAAATAGATTGGATATTTTCAGTCACTACAGCATAATTAACCCTTCATAATCTGTGCATGAACGTGCCATTTTAACTCTGGGTAGAAATTAAATTGATTACTGTATTTTAACCTGTTATTTTTGCATCATTTGCATAATTAGTTATTTAAAAACATAATTACAAGTGAAAAACTGAACTAAAGAGGGTCGTCCACTGATTACAGGGTTGGAGGTTCGATCCCCGCCTTCTCTTGTCCATATTTCAATGTGTTCTTGGGTAAGACACTGAATCCCTGATAGTTGGTCAGCATCCAGCATGGTAGCTTGCTGCCATCGGCGTGTGAGTGTGTGTGCATGAATGGGTGAATGAGCTACTAGCAGCTGATGTGCTGGGATTGTGAGCTGAGCATGACTTAACCTTCAAACAACCCTCTGAAGAAATGAAGAACTGATGAAATGTTATTTCCTTTACAAAAGTATCCCCTTCCAGATTTAAATGTTTTTTCATTAAACAGAGCACAATATCTCATCATGCAACAATATTTGTAAAACTGACCAGTCCTGTCTGCCCCAAATTTGCACAAAGCTGAAACAGACAACCAATAAAGTTAGTAAGATGGGTCCCTTTTCTCTCACTATCCATTTGTAATACTTAAGCAAGGTGGCTTATGTTATGACATAGTTAACTGTACATCTTTCTATTTACTTACAGTTCGTGTTCCTCTTCTGTGTGATGCATTTATCCTTCTCCCATCGGGTTTCCTTGACGTGACAACACTGAATTTGTGCTGCAGGAACCACAGGAGCCATAAACCTAACAAGGGACTCATTGACCTTTTTGTCTAACCACAGACAACCAAGCTCGTGGTTTCCAGATAGAATCAATCCAATTATGTTTCTTGTTTTGTCTCATCAGTGAAAGGTCCCTGACTGAAAGAAGAGAATAGGAGACCTCCAATTTGCATGTAACATCTCAATTATATCTCATTTACTATGGTAAAGATATACAAGGTGTGAGTATTCAGAATGGGAGGAAAAAAGAATCAAAGCTTCACATTAGAGGTGGTGGGGTTTTTTTCTGCTGCCATAATTTGCACACCACTTCTCTCTCTGAAAATGACTTCAATTATTCACAGCTTCTCTGTGGTGTGAAAGGTGAAAATGCCTTCATTCACAGTTCAGAAAGTGTGACACATTCTGACTTAACTTGATCCACTTTTTATTTTCTAATTTAGTACTAATCAGGGGCTCAATTTTCTTCCAATTCAGTCCCCTGAGACTTGATTACTATCCTGTGACAAGTTAAACTATAGCCTAGACATTAACCATAAAACACAAAATTAAACTGTTTAAGGAATGTGGGTAAATAATAAAGAGTAAATGTAGGAAATTTAGAGGAAATGAGTGAGGGAATGGCTGTGCTTCATTGTCACTCTTTGAAATGGGTGGAGGGTGATGTGACAGCATGAAGTACCTTCTGCTCCACTGTGTGGATGTGTGCCTTGACAGAATGAGCACAGCTGGAGTGTGGTTATGGGACTTATCTTTCTCTCCTTCCATCTTCTTTTCACTGCATTACATTGCACAAAGGGAGAGGCAATCAGCTGCTGCCCTTTTACAGTATTTCCAGCTAAACCACTATTTTGTATTATCTCCCTATTTCCTTCTCCTACTCCGTTTGCTAACAGAAAATTGGAACTATACTTAAGTTGAAAGATTTTTCATAATAATAAAATTGGTTGTTAAAGGTAGTCCTAATGTGCAGACCCAACCACCGGCATACACTTGATTGATTTCAATATCATACTACCACTTGCTATTATGCCTGTACGCTGATGATTGTTAGAAGGCTGGAGTCCTCTTTCTAAAGGCATTGTATTAGGAGATGCTTAGCAGTGTACACATCCAATATACCTCTCAGCCCTGATATGCAAGTTACCTTGGCAACATTTATTTATAGTGTTTGACGTTGTTGCTACATGACCATCTTGCAGGGCAAGAAACATGTCAGGTGTTTGTCTGAATCAAAGCAAAGTCAATTAATATAACTATAGGTCCTACAGGAGGTACACTCAGGGAATGGACAAAACATCCCATCAGCATAAAAATCACTTTTGTTTTAAAAAAAGGTTAATAAGACTCATTAGGTCAAAAATACTGCATTATAGGGCACAAAGGGCTTGTTTTCTATGCAACATGTCCTCATACCTAAACAACAGAATATGCGGTTTGCTAATGACTCTCAAAATGCTCAAGTAGCCCACAGGTATACCGGGCCTTTAAAATCATGCTAACAATAATTAACACATGGTTAATGATGTGAAACAGTTGCAGTTTGGTTAGGTTTAGGCACAAAATCTACTTGATTAAGTTGATTTCGTTTAGGAAAAGATTTGAAATAAGTGCATTAGTTACGTAATTTAAAATAACTCAGCGTTGACATTTGGTTTCACACGGAACATGAACAGTGGCCTCCTGGGTGACAGTCCTGTGAAAGTCCTAAGTTAAAGGATAACTTCCCATGTTTTTTTATCCACGTGACTAATTTGGAAAACATTTTTTGAAAATTTAGAGTGCTCGTGTCTGACAACACTATGTGAAGGTAGAAGAGATAGAAGCTGTGCAATGTTCTTTCACTGACTTACATTATAGCCGTGTTTGAATTGTAAATCAGAGTCATCATCAAAATTATTAGAGTGGATAATATGGAAATGTAAATCAGAACAGTCTTCCATTAGCAATATTTTACACATTAAATTTGCTCTGGAGGCTGAAGAAAATGTAAACGCTGTAATATGCCTTCAGCATCAATAAGAAGGCTGAGTTTGAAGGTCTCAAAATGAATTGCATGTTAATTATTGCATTCTTCCTGTCTCCCTTCTTAAAAAATCTGTATCCTAACCTTTTTGCAAGGTGAAATGGGGGAAATGCAGCAAGCTGTAAATTCAACATGGGCATTTCATCATCTCATAAAGTCTGCCATTTGGTGCTGAGCAGTAAGGAACCCTTAGACCTGAACATACAGAGCCAGGTCTAAGAGTTCCTTACTCTGAACAACCTCTTTCACATTACACATAGTCATCCATAGTTAGGGGAGACCGGGTATGGGTATGGTTTCCAACAGGAACAAATGGAAATATTTCCAACAAATGGAAATTCACACAGCCGTTACACAGCTGCTACCCCCAAATCATTATGCCTCCTTCGAATACTATGCTGTCTTTGTATCCGCTCCGGTAAAGGTCTCTGTGATTGTCATATACTGCCCACCAGGACAAATGGGTAACTTTGTGGAGGAGCTAGACACACTGCTGTCTTCAATCCCAGAGCATGACTGTACCCTACTTGTCCTCGGTGACATGAACATTCACTTAGACAATTCAAACTCAGCAGACTTCCTGTCTCTGATTCAGTCCTTTGATCTAACACGGGTACTCAGCCCCCCCGGCCCACAAAGCTGGCAAGGTGCTTGACCTCGTTCTTGTCCGAAACTGTGCCACAGAGTGCCTAACAGTCACACCTCTACATGTGACCACTATTTCATTCAGTTCACGGTATGCCTACAGGAAAAGCCCATTCTTCCAACACCATTGGTTTCACACCGCCGCAACCTGTCTCCCGCTCACTTTGCCTCAGTGGTAGCTTCCGCTCTACCCTCCCTCAACACATTTTCCTCACTTGAGGTCAATGATGCCAGACAATCTCTGTGCTCTACACTAAGCTCGTGCCTGGCTAGCCTGTGTCCTCTATCCACCAAGCCTGCTTGCCCTAACCAGTCCCATCCGTGGGCTCCGTACTGATCTCAGAGCGGCTGAAAGAAAATGGCGAAAAACCAAAGACCCCGCCGACCTTAAGGGCTACCAATTGCTCCTATCCTCCTTCTCAACAAGCATCAGTGCTGCCAAAACTGCGTTCTATAATAACAGAATTAGCAGTGCCACTGACTGAGGAAATTATTTTCCACTTTTAAAGTGCTACTAAATCCTCCTCCACCTCCACCACCCACAAACTTGTCTGCTGATACCTTCATAGGCAAAGTGGAGGCTATAACTAGCCAATTCTCTGAAACATTAAAACTCAACCATTGTATCAGTCCTATTACTGGTTCTTCACTCTCCTCGTTTACTCCTCTCACAGAGAGCGAAGTATCAGAACTCTTGACCCGTAGCCGTCCAACTACATGCCCACTGGACCCGATTCCTACGAATCTCCTCATCACTCATGTGATAAATACTTCTATGGCTTCAGGAACCTTCCCGACCACTTTCAAAAGGGCCCGGGTTACACCCTTGCTCAAAAAGCCCTCACTTGACCCAACTCAAGTTGAGAACTATCGACCAGTGTCTCTTCTACCATTTTTATCCAAAACTATTGAACAGGCAGTATTCAAACAGGTCTCAGAATTCCTCTCACGGAATGATCTCCTAGATCCATACTGGTTTTAAGAGTGCCCACTCTACTGAAACGGCTCTTCTGTCTGTAACAGAAGCCCTAAGGTCAGCTAAAGCTGCAGCCCAATCCTTGGTTCTTATCCTGCTTGACCTATCAGCTGCCTTTGACACAGTCAACCACAGGATCCTGCTATCAGCTCTCTCAGCAATGGGCTTCTCGAGAAAAAGCACTCCTGTGGTTCGAATCCTACCCTGCGGGGCGTTCCTACAATGTTTTGTGGCAAGGACAATTATCCTCCTCCCACTGCCTCTCCACAGGGGTGCCCCAAGGCTTAGTGCTTGGGCCCCTTCTCTTCTCAATTTACACCACCTCACTGGGGCCGATCATTCGCTCGCACGGCTTCTCTTACCACTGCTACGCAGACGATACACAACTCTACCTATCCTTCCCGCCAGGCGATCCCACCGTCTCAGTGTGGATCACGGACTGTCTATCGGACATATCTGCATGGATGAAGGCTTGCCACCTTCAACTAAACCTCTCTAAGACTGAACTCTTGGTCATTCCAGCCAAGCAATCTATCCACCATAACATCACACTACAAATTGACTTCTTAACCATCACTCCAACCAAGGTGGTGAGAAACGTGGGTGTCATGATTGATGACCAGCTGTCCTTTTCAGACTATGTTGCTGCTGTCTCTCGGTCATGCTGCTTTGCTCTATACAACATAGGGAAAATCAGGCCCTACCTCACTCAGTACGCCACCCAGCTTCTGGTACAGGCCATGGTTATCTCTCGCCTCGACTATTGCAATGCCCTCCAGCTTGTGCAGTGAAACCCTTACAAATGGTTCAGAACGCAGCAGCGTCTCTGGTTTTTGATCAGCCCAAAAACTCACTCCATTACTCAGTGACCTCCACTGGCTCCCCGTGGCCTCCAGAATCAAATTCAAGTCACTAATGCTTGCATACAAACTTACGTTCCTTCTTGGCCGCTACGCTCCTCCAACAAACGCTGCCTGGCTCTGCCATCCCTTCACACAAAGCAATCCCAGTCCCGGCTATTCTCATCTGTGACACCACGATGGTGGAACGAGCTACCACACGCCATCAGAGCAGGGGCGTCCCTCTCTAACTTCAAGAAGCTCTTGAAAACTCATCTCTTCCGAGAACACTTCCTCTTATAACACCTCTAACTCCTCTAACATGCACGTCCTGTGCTCCTCTTCTTCTATCCCCTACAATGATCTTGTATTGATTGCACTTTTTGTTAACTTACTTCCTTCCCTAGGTTTTTACCCCATCGATGTGATAAGTACTATGAGCTCTTACTAGTACTTATTGCTGCTCTTACTAGTATGTATTGTCAGTTGTAGATCTGTATTTGATGCTCTGTTGATGCTTGTATGTTGTTCCTCAAATGTAAGTCGCTTTGGATAAAAGCCAAATGAGTAAATGTAATGTAAATGTAATGGTTGTAACACTTTTTGCTTCAGTAACCATAACTCACTGAATTTTTTAGCTAGAGTTCTCAAATTTTTATACAAAATATCCACGTGTTCACTACAAATGGCAGCAATTCAATCCTCTACAAGAATATCACATATCTCGTGAGTTGATGGCAAATGCCTTGTGTTCCCTTGTTACAACCTACCCCAATAGCGAGGTAGGTTGTAACACGTGCTGGGGTAAGTTGTAACAATCACACAAAAGAATCAAAAATAGATGCCGCACTATATGATAAGCTTCCAAAACAGGTAGTGATATCAAAGAAAAATGTTTCACTCTTGCTGTAACAGACTTTGTCTGATGACTCACGTGCATGAACAGTATGTGTATGTAAATTTATCTATAGAATAAACTTACTTAAAAGTATACTTAATAAATACTACTAAAATGTTCCTAATTAAAGAACATATCTGTACATCCTTAGGTCTAACTAAAAATAGGTGTATGTGTGTGTGTGTCAATGTGTGTATATTCTTATTCAGAGTCACTTGCTTGAAGTGGGCTGGTATTCAACGGTACGTATATCAGCACTTCTATATTTTACTCTTTGGCGTACCGTGACTCTTTTTTTGCGCACAGGCACTTCTTACAAGCTGCCCATACGCTTTTCTACCCTCTCCACCAGCGGAGACCGAGAGTATGGAAAAGTTCGAGTGACAATACACAAGCTAACATGTGTACAACATGTGAATGGGGAGTACTGGTCACAGTGCTGACAAATTAATGCTGGTAACCCTGGAGTGCGGGTTTGGTGGGCCCAGACTGCATAGGGCAATCTGTAAAACATTAAAATCAAAGAAAGTCCCTAGTTTTATGTATAGAGGATGGTTGTAACACTTTTTTAAGAAGTGTTACAACCCACCCCACCCCTGTCAGCCAATGTTGAGCTAGCGGTATTACCATAGTGGTTTGAAATTAGAAAGTAAAAAATGCATCACATGTTGCCTGAGAAACTATATTTCAATCTTATATAAGTCAAACAATTCTATCTGCAATAGTATAGATAGTCTTGGTCAAAAATTTTACTTTCTTACCTCAAAATCATTTTTCTCTATATATTCTGAATGCACCTCTTTCCAGACTTGATAACCACCATGCTTGATCTGGGAGGAAGCAGGTAAATACTGAAATGATCACCTCACTCCTATCTTATCTCTATTTGGTGGAATTGGTGTTGTTACAACTCTCCCCATGTTACAACCATACCCGGTCTCCCCTATTAGAAATATATTATTATTATAGTAACTTTAAAAGGCATGACATTTAATAAATATTTTTCAATCCACGCACCACCTGCTGAAGCGATATGACAAATCTCACAGACAATGCAATAAATTGCCTTCAAATTTCTCACATTTCTCAGAAATGTGACAGTATGTTGCTGTATTGTTTTGCATAATGAAAAGAAAAGACAAAAGATAATGAAAACAATTTGAGTATGGCAACTATGGCAACATAGCTTTCTGACATCATTGTTTTCCCACCATTACCTCTTTTCTTGCAATGTCACTTTAACAGTTGTGACCCATTGTCTCAGCAGCAAACCATTTTTTATTTGTTATAAACTGACTGTCAGTGGAAAACACCATTGAACAAGAGTGTTCATGAAACATCCAGTGAAGGTTATATCAGTGGCAACTGACTTGGTTGAAGATACTTGAAGAAAATGTTTCAGCTCTCACACAAGAGGCTGCTTCAGTTCTGGTGAAGAAGAAATTAAGTTGCCCTTGAGTTAACCTTCCTTGGATAACTATGACTTGGATGACTGAGAATTTCCACGGACAAATTTCATGGCATTTCTACGTTAATTAAGAGTATAGTGTGAATGACATCCAAAAAGGAAGCAATAACCAGATTCAAACCCATAGAAGAGCAAACACTTGGTACAATAATCTTGCTAAGCCTCTGGTCGTCATTGTCCAGGTGTCCTCTGCATGGAGAATAAACCAAAAGGATGTAAATTAGCAGGCAAGCTCAGCTCCATTCAGTTGCATAGGGCTAACATCTCTTTGTGCCATCCTTCATTCTTATCAGCCGTCTAGGAGGACACTGCTCAGACAAGCACTGTAATAATAACAAACCATTACTCTGCCAGTCCAAGCTCAGACACATGAACTAGCGCCATGCTGTGAGCTTTACTTTGCTTTTCATTGTCGTATGATGTTCATTGCAGGTAGAGATGAAGTGTAGTGTCTTCCCCATTGCTAACATATCCAGGAAAGGGTATATTAAGTGTGTTATCAAACATTCAGACAGAGGTTTATTTCATCAAAATAGGAGTTCTGGCTGTATAAGTCATAATGTGGTATCTATTGCCAGTTGTATTTAGCAGCACATATTCCACTATGACTTAGAAACAAAGGTTTTTATCTTTTCCATATACAAACAAATTACAGGTTGTTAGCCAACAACATGGAAATTAAATCTGATGTCAGGAGGGCAGGAAATGCCTTTCAGAAAAATCAACCACGGTCTCTTTCCTGCTCAATTTACTGCTCAATTAACATTGAATCAAATGTGGTAAAACTGACTCTTGAATACAGTCTTCATTTCGCATTATTTTTTTTAAAGCAGCCAGACACACAGCAGCAGATCACTGAAAACATTGTAAGCATGCAAGGAAAGCAAGGCATTAATATAACACATTTTAAATAGGAGATAAATGTGCATTACATAAGCTATAAAAGTCCAATAATGCAATTATAAAAAGAAATTAAAATTGAATAAAAAGAATTAAACCTCTTTAAATAGACACATGAAGACATAGACAAGTGAACAGTTAAAGTACAGTTTCAGGGCAGTTCCAGTGCAATATACTGTAGCCCAAAATTGAATAAAGGAAATAAAAGTGCAGTAGAAAAATATAATGAAAGGCACGCTTCTACTTCAGCATCTGTCTGTGTCTGCAACCGTGAGTGGTATGACTGCAAACAGCAAGCCACATGGATCACAGCAATAACGAGAGAGTGACAGAACACTGACGCACACACACATTTTGACATCCCAAAATACTTCACACAGTTGACTGGCATGCATGCGAAGTAGAATGTGTTAATGAACAAGTTTTGTAATTAAAGCCTTACCGTCACTTAAGGGGCTTGGATTATGGTGACAGACATGACAAGCAGGCTGGAGATGTTAGGCCGTGTTCATAAAAAGCCTCCAGCCCTCATGTCTTCATGCTCAGGTTAGGTGAGGCCACTGTCATCTGTTCATCCAACTGTTCCATCACGTTCTCATACCTAAACGATAGAATAGGTCAAACACTCCCAAAGCAATATGACCATCCACAGGAGAATACATATATAAAGTGACCAGATTCCTGAAATTCCCACTTTGGGGGTCAATATATCATTAAAATATCCAATGTTATTGTTTCTGAAATAAAAAAAGGGGGACAATTCCAGTTTCATGTATTTTTAACTATGGTAACTGTATAAAAGGCTCTGACATTTCTGGGTGCCTGCCGCTTTAAGACTCTCCTTCTGTGGTTACGGTAGGGGAAGTGTGTAGCTAGTGTGTTGGCTATAGTGGGAACGGAAACCTTTTGAAGTTCAACGAGCATAGTTTAGCCCACGTACCTGTGACGATATTTCCTCCTGAATGATCCAGCTTCCAATATGCCACGTGTTGAGTTAATGACGAAAAGTAAGTGACTGCAACTTTGTTGTGTTTGTTTCTGTATTGTAGAGTTAACATGCATTCACATGTGGCCAGCGTGGTGAGTGAGATTTCTAATGTTAGCACAATGTTCATGCTGTAAAACGCTGCAGGAAATAATAAGTTACCTGGTGTGAGCCTTCTGATGTCTAAGTTACGCAGTGACACCTATAACATTGAAGTAGGGAGTGTTCGTGTCGTGTTTATTAGACCATGTGCAGACGCTACTGTGTAGTAGCCTCAGCTAGCCAGAGGGTGTCGCCATTGCTCCTTATGTGAACCCCTTTCAATGCAATCTATGATGTAAACTGGTCAGTGAGCTACGTGAAGCTCCTTATGTCTTTCCAAGGAGTAATATCCACATTTCTGTAATTGTAAACTTATGTTTAAAGGGGAATAGCAATGTTTTGAGATGTGTATGTTGGATGATTTAATTACATAATGTATGTGGATTTATTATTCACGTTGCATAGTAATTCAAGTACCTAATGGTGATTTATTTGGTTTATACAGACTATAATGACAAAGATGGATATTGGAATGTTCTGATGAGTACTGCTGGAGCTCAATACAGTTGAAGGAAGAAATTACATCTCCTTGTCTTCGTTCCTGTGTCCTGACCGATACACCATCCTGTTCACTAGCTGAAAACCTTGATGAACTAGCCCTACCTAGTTGCCTCAGTAACATTGGTCCTTCGAGCCGGATCAGTAGTATTCAGGATGGAGTCAGATGAAGAGATGTATCCTGATGTGAGACCTAAACGGCAAATACGTCGACCCACCAGACTTCAAGACTTTGAAGTGGACTATATGGGATATAGTCAACGAGATCAGTTGCAGTGGGCCCTGCCATCCCCTACCTTGGATGGGACAATGTTCCTCACCCGGGCGGGTCCAGGCCAGATGACCCCCTTTCAGACAACCCACTCTCACTCTGGTGGCTTCACTGAGAATGCTGCTCACCTTGAGATTCCTCAGCTAGCCCCAGCCCACAGCCAGAGGAGAGATTTAGATGGGTTTATCCTGCCTGCACAAACACCCTCATCCCAGCAGAGCCCAGCACTGGAGTCTCGTTTCCAGGAGGAAATTAG
The DNA here is from genome assembly GCF_014851395.1 of Micropterus salmoides. NCBI lineage: Eukaryota > Metazoa > Chordata > Actinopteri > Centrarchiformes > Centrarchidae > Micropterus > Micropterus salmoides. Next base: position 23,917,184 of record NW_024040152.1, on the reverse strand, counting down.
AGCTATTCGAGAGGAGAACGCTAAGCTGCTCCAAACACAACAGGCCTTCCAGACAGGTATAAAGGAACTTAATGAAGCACGGCACGAGATGAAAGAGCTAATGGAGGTGGCCCGTTCACTGAGAGCAGACCTGGCCCAATTGAACAGCCCAGCCTCGAACTACAGTAACCCCAAATCTCTACAACCCGGTGCTGTAGCCTCAAGGAATTACCCTGTTGCAGCACACTCAAAGGAAATGGAGGTGGAGGACTGGCCTGATCCGCCACCCTGGCCTGAACCTGATGAGAACCTGTCGAGAGGCATGGGCAACCTCGGGATTGAGGAACAAGGGCTAGACAGTAGCTGGCTCTACTTCCCCCCTGAAGCTAGAGTATGTACGCCTTGTAAGCCTCCACCGCTGACACAGCAGCCTCCTCAGCATCCTACTCCTGCTCCTGACCGAGGTAAATCACCATACCCCTCTGCACGACCCCCTCAGCTGCTCACACACCCAGCCCCAACCCATGCACTGTTAATGCAATCAGCGCCTGCAGAAGCCTACCATCAATTAGCAGCCACTGGAGCCGTACATGGCATGCCGCCACCTAATCAGTCTATGCAGCTACCAGGGAGAGAACAAGTGTATCGAGGGCCCCAACCCACAATCCCAAAGTTCATTCACCCGGATCCCAGTGAGTTTGCCCGGCTTCGCATAGCTCTAGAGAACCTACTCCCATCTAATGCTACAGAACTCTTCAAGTATCAAATACTTGTGGATCATCTAAGGCTGGAGGAAGCTAAGCTTATAGCAGATGCATATCTAAACTCACCAACCCCATATAGTGACACTATGGCAGCCCTCCATGATAAATTTGGTCAGCCCCATCAGCTCGCCTTAAAGAAGATAGCAAGCATTCTAGAAACCCCTGAAGTCAAGCGTGGAGATACGGTGGCATTCCAAAGGTTCTCTCTCCAGATACAATCGTTAGTGGGCTTGTTGCAGACTTTGGGTCCTGAAGGGGAAATTGAACTGAACTGTGGCTCACATGTTGCTCGTCTGCTGAGTAAGCTCCCTCCCGAACAGCGAGCTGATTTCCGTCGTCATCAGTTCAAGCAGTTAGGGGTTACCCACACTCTGCAGGATTTGGCAGAATGGCTTCGCTATGAATCGTGGTGTCAGGGTTTCGACAGTCAGGCTACTGGACGTAGCATTAAGGAAAGGCAGAATGTGAAGGCTGATGGTCGGCCTGCAAGACAAACGGTGACCGTCCTACATGGAGCCGGTGAGTCTGCAGAATGCGTCTCTGTCCCACAAAGAGAATTCAGCAAAGAAAGGGGCCAAGAGTAAAGCCTACTGTGCCTACTGTGAGAGCACGGAGCATTATCTCAGTCAGTGCAGTGCAGTCTCCAACCTATCCAAAGACCAGCTTAGAGAGTGGATACGGGTTAACAAGCGGTGCTGGCGCTGTGCACGTGCTCATCAAGCAGCCCAGTGCACATTGAAGAAACCCTGCAACATCTGTCAGGGAAAACATCTACTGGCTCTCCACGAGATAAATACAAGAGCAGAGAGGGGCAATAAAGATGTAGCAGTTAAAGAAGAGAGCTGCTTAACAAGCTCTGCCTCTGACTCACTTTACCTGGACAGACCTGGAGCTGGTAATCGAGTCATGTTAAAGGTCATCCCTGTGCTTGTTCATTATGAGGACCGGACACTCGACACCTTTGCAATCCTCGATGATGGGTCAGAGAGGACTATGTTGTTGCCAGCAGCCACTAAGTTTCTTGGCATAAAGGGCACTCCTGAAGCTCTTCCTCTGCGTACAGTCCGTCAAGACATCCAGATACTCCATGGACACACAGTGTCTTTCCGAGTCTCACCAGCTGCAAACCCTCGGACTAGCTACAAGATCAATGATGCCTTCACAGCTGGCCACCTCAGCTTAGCGCACCATACTTACCCTATCGACCGCCTGCAGCGGAAATACAAACACCTGAGTGGCATCCCCCTACGTGCCTTAAGAGACGGTCAACCAACACTCCTGGTAGGTTCCGACAACCCTCAGCTGATAACACCTGTCGAGCCTGTCAGGCTTGGTCCACCGGGTGGCCCAGCTGCAGTTCACACCAGGCTTGGGTGGACTCTTCAAGGCCCCACCCCATTCATGGGGCGGCCCATCCAACCTGCGCAGTGTCTGTTCACTTCATCTACGCCACCAATGGAGGAGCTTTATAAGCATGTTGAGAGGCTCTGGCAAGTAGACACCGTACCTTACCGACATGAGAGAGAAGTGACTCGGTCAAAGCAGGATCAGCAGGCTGTAGCATTGCTTGAAGCCAAGACTGTCCGCACTAAGGTAGATGGAATTCTCAGGTACGCCACACCATTGCTGCGCCATGCAAGCATGCCCCCTTTGCACTCACCGAAGTACTGAGAGGCGTCTCTTGAAAGACCCCAAACTGGCGGACGCCTACAAGATGGAAATGCAGAAGCTGATTGAAGCAGGTGCTGTGCGGGAAGTCATTGAGGAGACCTCCACCAAAGAAGGCTGGTACATCTCACATCACCTCGTCAGCCACAACGGAAAGAACCGCCTTGTCTTTAATTGCTCACACCCATACCTCGGACAGACCTTGAACCAGTACCTGCTACCTGGCCTACCCTCGGTGCCCCGTTGCTGGGGGTCCTAGTGAGATTTCGTGAACATCCCATAGCTGTTAGTGGCGACATCAAGGGGATGTTCCATCAAGTCCGTCTCATCCCTGAAGATCGTCCTCTCCTAAGGTTCCTGTGGCAGGACCTGAAGGTGGAAGAGTCCCCAAGAACATTTGAGTGGCAAGTTTTGCCTTTTGGCGCCACCTGCAGCCCCTGCTGTGCAACATACGCCCTGCAGCGTCGTGTTGTTGACCACTGCCAGCCTGATGACAACCTGAGATTCTCTGTTGAGAACTGCTTTTACGTCGATAACTGCCTGCAGAGTGTGTGTACACCAGGTGAAGCCAAGCTGCTGGTGGATCGGCAGAGGGATATTCTGACTGCTGCGGGCTTCGAGTTGCGTCAATGGGCCTGCAACGATCCAAGCGTCCTGGGCCATTTGCCTCAAGAGGCCAGATCAGAGAGCCTGGACCTGTGGCTGGCACAAGATAAGTCCAACCCTCTGGAGTCAACACTTGGTCTCAGCTGGAATTGGGCAACAGACTCCTTGGGCTACAAACATAGGCCTGTGGCCTACGAGGCACCAACCTTGAGGAACATTTACCGAGTCCTAGCTACTCAATATGATCCCTTGGGTTACATGTTACCTTTCTCCACCCGAGCAAAGCTCATCATTAGGCAGCTGTGGGATAAGAAGCGAGGTTGGGATGACTCTAACTTACCTGCCGAACTCCTGCAAGCCTGGTCCAGCTGGGAGGCTGAACTTCAGTCCTTACCTCTTCTTACCTTTCCGCGTGCATATGCGCCTGCGGACGCCAACCTTGAGGAACATCTTCGCAGACGCCTCTGAACAAGCTTATGGAGCTGTAGCCTACATGAGAACTGAGGACAAGGAAGGCCAGATCCACCTTTCCTTCATCCTAGCTCGTTCCCGAGTAGCTCCAAGACGTCTGCATTCCATCCCACGCCTGGAGCTCTGTGGAGCTCTGGTTGCAGCGCAGCTAGCTCGTGTCCTTGAGAGGGAACTTACCTTGACAGTGGATCGTACTGTGTTGTGGTCAGACTCCACTACAGTGCTAACTTGGCTGCACTCCCAGTCTTGCCGCTACAAGGTCTTTGTAGGCGCCAGAATAGCTGAGATACAGGAGTTAACAGGGACGTGCACCTGGCGCTATGTGGACTCGGCAAACAATCCTGCTGATGATCTGACGAGAGGGAAGACCCTGGAAGCCCTTACAGATCCCAACCGATGGTCACAAGGACCTCCCTTTCTTCTCCAGAACCCAGACACCTGGCCAGAAAGGCCCCGCACTGAGCCACTTGAGGACAAAGCGGAACTCCGGAAGGCTACCTTCTGTGGAGTAACAGTTACCTCACCGACGTCTATCAGCCAGGATGACAAGGTGTACCGCACCTGGCAGGAGCTCATGGATGCCACCGCTCAAGAAATCCAAGGACAAACGCCTTCCAGTCCTCCGCCTAATGCTGAACAGTATCAACAGGCAGAGATGATCGTTCTCCAGCGAGCCCAACAACAGTCATTTCCAGAGGACTACAAACTCCTGGCAGCAGGGAAATCCGTCTCCTCTGGAAGTCGATTACTTACCTTGGCTCCGGAGTTAGATAAATCCACGGGCCTCATAAGGGTAGGAGGTCGGCTCCGACGTTTGGAAGACGACGTGACATTGCACGCTGTTGTCCTGGATGCCTCACACCCAGTTACACGCTTGCTTATCCAAAGGTATGATGGCGACCTGCACCATCCTGGTCCAGAGCGAGTCTTTGCAGAGTTGCGGCGGTCATTCTGGATAATCCATGGAAGGGAGGCAATTCGCAGACACCAGCGTTCCTGTGCGGAATGTCAGCGCTGGAGAGCTCAGCCTTCCATTCCCAGAATGGCGGACCTTCCCACTGCTCGTCTTCGATTACACAAACCAGCCTTCCACTCCACCGGTGTGGATTGTTTCGGGCCCATGTTGGTGAAGGTGGGCAGACGCCAAGAGAAACGCTGGGGGATAATATTTAAGTGTCTAACAACCAGGGCGGTACACCTGGATCTCCTCAGAAATATGGATGCGGACGCTTACTTGATGGCCCTAAGACGGTTCATTGCCAGAAGAGGGACACCTGCAGAGTTGTGGTCGGACCAGGGGACCAATTTCAAAGGGGGAGAACGGGAGCTTAGAGAGGGTTTCGCCAGTATGGAGCCAACCTTGAGGAAACGACTTGCACGTCAGGGGATTAAGTTCCAGTTCAACCCCCCAGCAGCTCCACACTTTGGCGGAGTGTGGGAGAGATAGATCCGCTCCGTCAAGTCTGCACTCTACACCTGTGTGGGGGCCCAACCTGTTCATGAAGACGTCCTTCTCACAGTTCTCCTGGAAGTTGAGGCAATTCTCAACTCCAAACCATTGGGTTATGTATCCGCCGACATTGCAGATCTCGACCCTGTGACACCCAATAGTCTGCTTATGGGGCGGCCTGATGGATCCCTCCCCCAAGTGGTCTATCCTGAGACGGAGCTCCTGAGCCGCAGACGTTGGCGGCATTCACAAGTTCTCGCTGACCAATTCTGGTCCAGATTCATCAGAGAATACCTCCCTGGGCTGCAGACCAGTCAGAAATGGCACTCCTCTTCTCCTGAACTATTGGACAAGGCCGTTGTCATGTTGGTGGACCCACAGCTGCCTCGAGCCCTGTGGCCCATTGGGCATGTAACCAAGATTCACCGCAGTGACGATGGGTGTATTAGATCTGCTGATGTGGACATCAAAGGACATGTGTACACCCGACCGGTAGCTCGGTTAGTGATGTTGCCGGCTCTCCCGTCCGAAGAGGACGACGCCTCTGTGAGTCCCCCTCAACCTGACTGATAAGCCTTTTATTGGAAGCAAATGTGCATTGCACATTTGGGGGCAGCTGTATAAAAGGCTCTGACATTTCTGGGTGCCTGCCGCTTTAAGACTCTTCTTCTGTGGTTACGGTAGGGGAAGTGTGTAGCTAGTGTGTTGGCTATAGTGGGAACGGAAACCTTTTGAAGTTCAACGAGCATAGTTTAGCCCACGTACCTGTGACGATTAGCATGTTTATTTCCTCCTGAATGATCCAGCTTCCAATATGCCATGTGTTGAGTTAATGACGAAAAGTAAGTGACTGCAACTTTGTTGTGTTTGTTTCTGTATTGTAGAGTTAACATGCATTCACATGTGGCCAGCGTGGTGAGTGAGATTTCTAATGTTAGCACAATGTTCATGCTGTAAAACGCTGCAGGAAATAATAAGTTACCTGGTGTGAGCCTTCTGATGTCTAAGTTACGCAGTGACACCTATAACATTGAAGTAGGGAGTGTTCGTATCGTGTTTATTAGACCATGTGCAGACGCTATTGTGTAGTAGCCTCGGCTAGCCAGAGGGTGTCGCCATTGCTCCTTATGTGAACCCCTTTCAATGCAATCTATGATGTAAACTGGTCAGTGAGCTACGTGAAGCTCCTTATGTCTTTCCAAGGAGTAATATCCACATTTCTGTAATTGTAAACTTATGTTTAAAGGGGAATAGCAATGTTTTGAGATGTTTATGTTGGATGATTTAATTACAAATTGTATGTGGATTTATTATTCACGTTGCATAGTAATTCAAGTACCTAATGGTGATTTATTTGGTTTATACGGACTATAATGACAAAGATGGATATTGGAATGTTCTGATGAGTACTGCTGGAGCTCAATACAGTTGAAGGAAGAAATTACATCTCCTCGTCTTCATTCCTGTGTCCTGACCGATACACCATCCTGTTCACTAGCTGAAAACCTTGATGAACTAGCCCTACCTAGTTGCCTCAGTAACAGTAACTGTCATAAATTACAGGGCAGGTCGACTGATAAAATTGGGGGATTACCAGCTTAGGTAGATTACATTTTTGGATAACCACCAGCTGTTCCTCCTTTCAATTCAGCAAAATCAAGCAGTTTTGTTGCCACAGATTTGCTGCCATCATGTATCTTACTACCATTAGCAGCAGTTTTACAAGTCCACAGTTTGATTGGAAGCATCAATGGACAGGGATGCAGATTCGACCGTGGCACTGTACCAAAGTAGTTGCCCACAGTGCTAAGTAAATGTCACATTTGGTCACAGCACATGTAAAATTTGGCTAAATTTACCTCCTTAAAAAATGTGTTGACAGAGGGCAAACCAGCATGGATAATCAGAGAGGCTTTATGCATTTTGGTCTGTTGATGTTCTGCTGAAAAAGAGGAATTACAAAAGGGTGCAGTGGACCATTGTATTGTCTTGATCTGGACGTACAAATGGAAATTCTTTAATCATGTAAAATGACATTTACGTTTCTTGGAAAGAGCCATTGTATCTTTTCGGCCTGTTCTTCTTCATGTGTCCCTCTTCTTACTCTCCTAAATTTTTCTTCTTTAATCTTTCTCATCCTCTTTTATTCACTTGTCATCTTTCTCTTTACCTTTCCAGCTCTCTCTTCTGCACTCTCCTCGCTTCACTCATTTTACTCCCTTAATTGTCCTTTTTCACTGTAGTCTCCTTCCCCTCCAATATTTAATAATAAATTGTACATTATTTGATCAAATACAAAAATACAAAAACAGATTCCCCTTGCTTGCATATGTCTTTGTATTTTATCTCAAAAACCTTGTTTGGATTTATACTATAAATTGGCAGGCTCTGTAATCACATTTTTTCTCTTTCCTTCTCTACCTCCTTCACTCTTTTTCCTCTCCACTGAGAAGATGTTTGTGGTGATGTTGTGGATTGATTTGTTTGTAGTGTTGTGTCCTGTGAGAACACATGTAATCTGTCTAATCATGTCTAAAAAAAATCTACTTTTCATGAGCTCAGTTTTGGATTTTCCAGCTGATCCAAGTGGGGTCAAATTTATTTATCTAGCTTAAGAAGGAGAAGCCTTTTCTCAGCCCATAAAAGTATTTATAATAAATAGGTTAAGCCAAGGTCGAATCTTTCATGTCACTGTTGGAGTGGACAATAAAAAAATTATTTTTAGAACATTGGTAAGGGTCTGAAGAAGGTAGGCAGTGGACTAAACAACTTTGAGGCACATGGGGGGGGTGGACATAATCTTTCAAAACTTTGAAAATGCATTGGACTTGTAGTAGAGAACACAAGCTGTTAATTCATTAGCTAATGTATAACACCTACATTGTAATCACTATTTTTGTTAAAAAAAACATAAATGCATAAATGTGAAGGTTTGTACCAAAATATATACAAATTCGTAATGACTTTTTCCCTGCAATCCTCCAAACATTAAAAGCTGCCCTCTCTTACCATATACAGTCAGTAGTTTGATGAGGTTTTTTGAGTTTTTATATATTTATTTTATCTTTTAATCTATTGCATTTTAGTGAGCGAGGCGGAGATGAAAATGAAGCAATTAAAAGTCATCCACTGCTGTCATAAAAACTCCTTACCAGTGACACTCAAGGAAGATCTGGACCTTTGCCAGGGAAAATTAATCATCCAACAGTCAATTTACCTGTCACTCTCCTCCAGTATCCCAACACTGTGGGCTATATTCAGCCCAGTTGTCAAACTGAAATATCCTCTCAGAACTGGCTCTATTTCACACTATGATGCCTTTAACCTCATCCAAGAAGAGGTCAGAGCTAGTTGCAATAAACAAATCTGACTCTACTATTTATATGGTTTACTGCTGATGTGTACACAACTGGTATATGGCCACAAGACCATTAAGCTTCTAATACATTTAGCTATAATAGTAAATACTATAGACCAGGAGTTTTCAGTGTGAGGCGGGCTTCCCAAAGAGGGGAGGCTCAGTGAATGGAAGTGAAACAATATTAATTATTGCATTACTTATCAAAAGGAGATCACATAGAATAGCCTACATGTTTGAGAATGCAGAAATATAGTAGTTTTTAAGTAAGTTCATAAGTCAGAAACTAATAAATGCCTCATGGCAGACCTTTTTAAAACTATTTGGTGTAGTCAGAAGTTACATCAAACAGCAATATAAGGCTATTTTGACTCAAATGTTGAGTGTCTATGGGATCAAATGACAATCATGATCCCATAGGCATAAAGGAATTGAGCGAAACTTACCAAGTAAACTAAAGATGTGGCAGGGGGCACGGGGCACCAAGCTTTGTCTGAGGAGAGGCCTGCAGTCTCAGACTGTGAAAACCCCTGCTATAGACAGTTTACAGTATAACAATCCTGATTGCTCATGTGCCATGAAATGAAAATGAACCAGCACTCCTTTGGTGACACATTATAGACTGCACTGTGCAACAATGCTAGTGTATATCCCATTTTTATTATGACTGTATATCTGCCTTTATTGATTTTTTTGCCACTTGTAGGCAGGGCAGTAAGCAGTAAACACAACATTGACATAGTATCACCTTATAATGTCTTTTTGGTGAATGTGTTAGCAAACAATGACTTACGGACCAAGGGCGTAGGTTTGATCTCAAGCCTATGTGGGAAAAAACAAACAAAAAATGGATTTACTGCAAAGCTGAATGATGTTTCTCTGTTTTTGATCTATTTTATTGATTAGAGCAGCTTTAATAATACCAATCTAAATTCACAGACACAATTAAATAAGAGTATGCTGAGAAACCGCTTTAGCCTCAGTTTCTACAACTGCGAGTGGACATTTACACGTGTCAATTGACGTCCAGTGCATCACTTGCAGCTTGTTACTGCATAAATGCTGACAACATTGATGTGTTGGATTTTGATGGCTTAGTTGTTTTTACTGCACTGAAAAAAATGGAGTATTATTTACTTGAGAAAACCTAGGAAAGTTTTTGCACTTAGAAATTGAAAGTAAATTCTACAAGGGCAATCAATCATCAAGTAAACTTTATTTGAAGATATAAGTTTATTTTACTAGCAAACCTCACGTAATTTACTCATGTTTATTAATATGGTTATTGAATTTTACTCTCTACTTCTTTGTAAGTTTTACTTAAACTCAGATTTCAAACTTCTGCGAGTTTGAGACACGTTTTCTCCACTCAACTGCAGTGAGCGGTATCTTAACTTCAAACGTCCAAAAATACATCAATAATCAATAAAATGTCTCCATACTGTTTGTCTGAGTGTCCTGTAGATCACACATGCCAAGACGTTTGTAAGAAACATTACAAACTTGTGTTTTCAGCGGTGTTTGCTCTGCTGCTCTTCCCATGCCTTCTCCTTCCAACGCTGCACACAAACTTAATTTTTTTAATTAATTTAAAATGTTTGTTTTCTGAATGGAGTTCGGATCGATTAGGGCTATGCTATGCTAACTTGGTCACAGTAAAGTACAACGATAGCTGGACTAAAGTTACATACACATGTTTTCTTAACTCACCAGGTAGTTCAACCTCCTCGCTTTCTTTTGTCCCAGCAATGTCAAGTTTTGTCCGGTTTTTATACTAATATGAAGTAATGCCAAACAACGCTAACACTGGAACTGGATGTGCACGGAATCCAGCTGCTGAGAAGCTCGAGTGAAGATAAATCAACGTTGTAATCCTATAAATTAAAGTAAAAAGCTTATTTAATAAAAGCAGTTTACTCCGAGCTCCTCCCTCGAGCAAACGGCGTAGTTGCGAGCAAAGTCCAGTCCGACCACAGGTTTTTATTTGTCCGAAAGCTGGAGCACTGCTCCCTGCTCCTCTAGCCCAAGTTTAGAAGCTCTCAGCCGGCCTGCAGATTTTCAATCCCCCGCTCTCCCTGGCCCTCTCCACACAACGCTCTGAAGCTGTCGGTGACGTACGGACAATCTCAACACTGATAGGCTATCGCGACTCAGCGTCATGCGAATTTCTCGCTTCCTTCGCTTCGCCGGCACCGCCCCCTTCACGTCGCCCAACAGGAAATCGCGGCTCTACGCGTCTGTGCATTGACTTTGTATGTAAACTCACCGCCCCAAACGCTCACTTCGCTTTTGGTCTGAAAGCACCATTACACACTACTAACTTCCAGCCAGCCCATCCGTGTTCACGCAGCACCACAGAGGAAGCAGAGCAAACAAATTCAAAACACAATATTGTTATGTTTTTTTCGAAACATCTAGGAATGTGTAAACTGCAGGACACATGGATTTCTTCGGATGAGCAGTATGGAGACATTTTTTTGATTCATGACATATTTTTTGGATGTTTGAAGCCAAGTTGCTGTTCACTGCAGTTTTGTGAGAAACAAACATCTCAGCAAAATCCCACAAGAGCATGAATGTTGACAAAACTTCAGTCCCATCGGCATCAGGGTGAGTAGATGATGTTAGAAATTTCATCTTAGGGTAGCTAAAATGGGTTTGAGGTAGCTTGTTAAAAAGGCACAAGGGCAAGTTCAGGAACTGTTTGCATAGAGCATTTTGCATTTTAAACCTTAAACTCTCGAAAAAAACATTTGACATGCTTCAGGAACCTTCAGTGATGCCCATGAACAGGAGGCGGGCCTTTGCAACACTTCCACAGTTGTCAAGTACCTCAGTCCTTTCAATAACAATTGACACAGTGTCGGATGCACCTTCATCTTCTTCACTTGTGTGGAAGACACAGATCCTCGGGACTTGCTCAGCCTGGTCCTCTTGCGTTTCCTCTCTGCTGATATCCTGTAAAATATATGTGAATACATGTTCAGGTGCATAGTACAGCTTAATTTTTTAGTCAAGTTATAGACTAGTGTCAAAAACATCAATATTTCAATACCAAAACCTACAAAAAGGATGATACTGCCAAATGAGGATGAAAGGGGTAGCAGGGAACTAGAGAGTACATCATCGTTGTTGTTGTTGTTGTGTATGCATATGTTTTAGGGTCTGGAAACATAAGCTTTGCTTATTCCAAACCCTTTTCAAAGTCTTGTATCACTGTCTGCTGTGGAATTTGTCTTGTGAATATTCAGTTTGAAATACATTTTTCTGATTCTGAAAATATTCTTGTTCCACAGTACCGACAGATAAAATAGAGGAGACACGCCACTCAATCACATTCTCAATACATTCTAATAACTGTATGGGGAAAGCCCGTAACGGCAAAGATGGCAGTTATCCCGCCCATCCCGCTAGAAAGCCAATCGTCTGCTTTAAACAGCCAACGTGGGAAACATTTCAGCCAATCGTGTGGTTCCACTGACAATAAGGGTCTGTGCAGAGTACTTGTACTCCTGTTGTACTCTTAAACACAGGACAAGAATCGTGGGGCAAATAAGAGTTTGCAGCAGTGAGGTAATACTTTACTCTATCTTTCCTACTCTTGAGGTGCTATTTCTTTGCACTTTTACTGAGTAATCCACTAGAATCTGAATTGAATGAAGGCACTGTGAAATGTATGGCCCAAACAAAAGATATTAGGCTACATGCATACATGCATGTAATATACACTGAACAAAATTATGAATGCAACACTTTTGTTTTTAACCCCATTTATCATGAGCTGAATTCAAAGATCTAAGACTTTCTACATACACAAAAGGCCAATTTCTCTCAAATATTGTTCACAAATCTGTCAAAATCTGTGTTAGTGAGCACTTGTCCTTTGCCGAGATAATCCATCCACCTCAAAGGTGTAGCATATCAAGATGCTGGTCAGACAGCATGGGTACTGCACAGGTGTACCTTAGGCTGGCCACGATAAAAGGCCACTCGAAAAATGCAGTGTCACTGTATTGGAGGGAGGGGTCTGGAAATCAGTCACTATCTGGTGTGACCACCATTTGCCTCACATAATGCAACACATGTCCTTGCATAGAGTCGATCAGGTTGTTGATTGTGGCCTGTGGAATGTTGGTCCACTCCTCTGACGATCTTGGAGGTGAAGATGCTGGATGTGGAGGTCTTGGGCTGGTGTGGTTACACATGGTCTGCGGTTGTGAGCCTGGTTGGATGTACTGCCAAATTCTCTGTAACGCCTTTGGAGGCGGCTTATGGTAGAGAAATTAACATTCAATTCAAGGGCAACAGCTCTGGTGGACATTCCTGTAGTCAGTATGCCATTTGCATGCTCTCTCAAAACTTGCGATATGTGTGGCATTGTGCTGTTTGATGGAACTGCACATTTTCGAGTGGCCTTTTATTGTGGCCAGCCTAAGGCACACCTGTGCAATACCCATGCTGTCTGATCAGCATCTTGATATGCCACACCTGTGAGATGGATGGATTATCTCGGCAAAGGAGAAGTGCTCACTAACACAGATTTTGACAGATTTATAAATAATATTTGAGAGAAGTAGGCCTTTTGTGTAAATAGAGAAAGTCTTAGATCTTTGAGTTCAGCTCATGATGAATGGGGCCAAAAACAAAAGTGTTGCATTTATAATTTTGTTCAGTGTATGTTGGCATTATCAGTAATGAAAGAATGAAAGAAAATGGAAAGTTTGTATTGAAGCTTCTTATGTTCACAAAACAACAAAATCACTCAGAGCACAAAAAAACCTAAGTGTCAAAAAAAAGTGTGTGTAAAAGTAATAAGCATCAGAAGCTTTAATAAATATGTTATTGTTATTAGTTTATGTTTTTCACAGTCTCGTCCACTCACAAATCAAAATGTTCAAAGTGACAATAGATCAAATATTGATAAATCCAAAAAGAATGATTAGCCTATTCTGCAGTTCTCGGAGCGCTTTAGCATCAGCTCATTGTTTTGGTTTTAGCGGCCAGAGACTATTTTGGTTCAGTCTCACAGGTATCATCAACCCCGTTTATAAAAAGATTCTTCAGGTGGACAGGCACACAACTCCAAATGAATGCTAATTTTGCTCCATGTCTGCTGGATGTTTGAATAAGCAGCTGTTTTGCTAACATGTGGCCAAAACATAAATTAATGCAGGTTTCATTTTACTGCATGGGGCCAACATTCAACGTTGTGGCTCAGAATAAAATGTTCCAGTGTGCACATGTAAAAAATGTCCAAGAATACACAATATTTATGCAGAAGAAAACACACTTATAACAAAAACATTACTTTTATAAGGGTCGCCTCTACGGCTGATTTAAATGAGTTCAGCTAAGCACTTACAGCTTTTTTTCTTCAAATATCAAATCCTACAAGATTTGTGCCAGCCAAATTGCATCTGATATAGCTACAAGTTGTGAGTTAACTAAAAATTTCCATTGGTAACACCCTTAGAAAATTTTTGACCAACCTCAGTCAACAAGCAGGTTTAGGTTGTTGCTGGTTGATGAAGGTCATGCCTCAGAGGTTTTTGCTGTTCGTGCAACGTTTGTTGACATTCATGACATTCATATTTTCCATGTAAAAAGATGAAAAATGAACACTGACTAAAACCAAGCCACTGGAAGAAATTTCAAAAATAGAAGTCATGAGATGGAAATATAAATGTAACTACGGTGAGCTCCACTCTGCTGCAAGGGTCTAAATATGTTTCTTAAAGCTGCAGAAAAAGAGATGCTCCATTATTTACAGAAAAATAGGTTTTATGTGAAGCACCTGAATACTGGTGTCTATGGGTCATTAGTGTTCTTTATACTGGAGAGAGGCTGAATGGAGCCATGTTACCAGGCTGTATACAGAATACAGAAACCATCAGGCCTCTTTGAGTGGAAGAAGAAAGGCTATCTCAACTGAACACACTGTGGATCGAACTGTGACAGAGCATGAAATCAAGGTAAGAGAGAGATTTGCTAACCGAGAGATATGCTTTGACTTCAGAGACAAATAAGTGAGATAAGCTTTATGATAATTGCAACATGGATGAAACATGAATGGACATGGCTCCATGAGGACACACTGGGAGCTTGCTTGTATAAAATACGTTTTATGTTAGAGAAGAGAAGGATGGTTGGCCCTTCCAAGGGACTCAGCATTAAGTTTCCCAAAAACACATCAATGGTCTGCATTACACAAACCCCCATTAAAATGCAGGCTAACACTGATAACACTGGCCACATGTTAGTCCATTAAAGTGGAACAAAATCAAAATATTCTACAACTAATGACATGCACGTGTCACAAATTGTAAGAATCAAATCACAGGGATGCTTCTTAATGAGCTGCCTTGCCCTTTAAAAGAGTCGGCCCCTCTAGGTGTTATTCATAGATTGATGAATAGTAATCAGAGACACTGTTAAGATCTCAGTTTGATTTGTGTGTCTACATACACAGCATCAGGTTAGATGTTTACTTTAATCATGAAAAGTAAGAGGATGTATGATACGGGACAAGTACAGCATTACTACATTAGCATGACAGACATCTTGTTATGAGGTATCAAAGAAAGAAAAACTGAATATGTGTCACAGATGTTGCAGATGCCTTCATTATTTTCCAGGGCTAGGATATATATATACCACTGACACTATTTGTATCAGATGACAGATCAGTTATCTAAGTGTAGGTGTTAGAATAATGAACATGTTCCACACAATGTATGATCACAGATGATGAAAAATATAAGTACATGAGCCTAGAATAACATAGTGTTGAAGGGGACTTTTTCTTCCTTTCCTTTTTGCATCAGCAATTATTTCCTCTTCATTCTATTAATAACAAAGCATGCCTGTCGTTAGTAGCTCCATTTTGTACACTTTGTGGTTTCATCATCTGTCTCTAGGTGGTTTCATGCTGTAAATAGCATAATAGCTGAAATGCGTCTTCCATACATCTTAAGAGCAACAAACAAAACCTGTCTGTAGTTAAAGCAGAGCCTTTGATCACATTTCTCACTTTCTGAATTGGAGATAGATATAAGGTAGAGCAAGAGAGAAAGGCAGACCTGAAGAGTAATTGGCACAAAGACAGGGGAATGGTCTGACAATGTTAGAAAAAACACTTTTTCATAAATTTAACCTAAGCTAAATGAACTGCAAAATGTGCAGTAAAAATGTGGAAAAAAAACGTTGGATTCTGGGGGTTTGAGTGTGAAAGATTTAAATAGTAGCCTAATGTTTAAAAGGGGCCATGTGTAGTTTTCAGTGGCCTCTAGTGGTGAGGTTTTAAATTGCAAGCACTACTTTTCTAAGCATGTGCTCCAAGTAATGAGAGAGCACTCTGCGTTGGCCAAAAGCAAGACATGGTATCACACAAAATGCTGGAAACTCCGGTAAACTCCCACTGCAACGTTATATCAGCTTTATGTTGAACTAATTTCATGCTCATTGCATGATAACACTACACTGACACCATTTAGCTGACATGATACGTCGTTAGCTCACCTGCCGGCTTGTCAAGGACTATTTCATCTTTCACCGGAGAAGTTCAGCAATGTGAGCATATTTAACATAAACAGTTTGTGAGCTAGACTGAACATTATAAATGAGATTGTTGGCAAACTACTATCAGAGTTAGTGTTAAAGAGGTGGTATTATGCTTTTTGGCTTTTTCCCTCTTCTTAATTGAGTTATATACCTTTTTTGTGCATGTAATAGGTTTGCAAAGTGAAAAAGCCCAAAGTCCACCCTAAAGGGAGTTCCCATCCCCCACAGAAAACACTACTCTGAACTGCTAGAAAACAGCTCGTTTGTAGTCCATTCCCTGTGACGACACAGGGATGAAAGCTAAATGCGCCTCATATAACGCTCGCCAAGCGGCTAGTCCGACACGCCTTCAAAAACACCTGTGGAAAAACACTGAGCTGCAGCACACACCTCCTCTCCTTTCCAAACGCTAGCTACCCTCCAGGCAGTCAATGGACACAAAGCTGTTACTGTGATGTAGAGACAGAGCTGAAAACTAGCCTACTTTTGTTACAGATTAATAACTCACCACTCTGAAACTCTTGCTCCATTCTATGTTGCCAAGCTGGTCAGCAACATGTAGCCTACAGCTGAATAAAATGCTGTTTACCGGCTTCTCGCTGACTCGCCCTTCTCTGCTTATGATTGGCTAGTAGTCCTTAACTAGTACTGCACATGTGCAACTCCCAACAAAGATCATTTAGAGATAAGATGTATCAATCCATAGCTAAAACAAAGCGTTCAACACACATGGTGAGAAGAGGAGCTGCAGCAATGTGCAGTATGAAAAAAAATAGGTGTTTTTTGAAAATTAAACCATGTAAACCTGTTCTGGTACAAACCCTAAATAGGATTTTGAACCTGAAAATGAGCATAATACCACGTCTTTAAAAAGGCCAGAAACACTTGGAACCTTCCACCCACACATTAAGACAATTACAAAGTCAGCCTACTATCTATCTGACCTGAAGAATATATCAAGGATTAAAGGACTTATGTCTCAGCAAGACCTGGAAAAACTTCCATGAAAAATCCATGCATTTATCTTCAGTCGACTCGACTATTGTAACGGTGTCTTTACAGGGCTCCCTAAGTAATCCATCAGACAGCTGCAGCTGATTCAGAACGCTGCTGCTCAAGTCCTCACTAAGACCAAAAAAGTGGATCACATCACTCCAGTTCTGAGGTCTTTACATTGGCTTCCTGTATGTCAAAAAATTGATTTCAAAATCCTGTTGTTAGTTTATAAAGCACTAAATAGTTTAGGGCCAAAATACATTTCTGATCTTCTGCATCGCTATGAATCATCCAGACCTCTCAGGTCGTCTGGGGCAGGTCTGCTTTCTGTCCCCAGAGTCAAAACTAAACAAGGAGAAGCAGCATTCAGTTATTATGCTCCGTATATCTGGTACAAACTCCCAGATAACTGCAGGTCTGCTGAAACTGTCAGTTCTTTTAAATGAAGACTTAAGACTTTTCTTTTCACCATTGCTTTTACTTACATATTTACAGGGTGAGAAATGAGTAGGTAATTGAGTGAAAAGATAATGAGAGTGAGATTGAACAGAGTGAAGGAAGTGGTCTTAAATCTCGTGCCTGAGTGATTTGCAGGACCCTCTGTCCACCTGTAAACACGCAAGTGGGTCCAGAGTATAACTGGATCAAAGTGGCCTGCGGACAGACATGTCCTGGTTTCTCTGTAGTGTCCGAGGATTTTGGAGTTTCAGTGGACCCAAAGATTGCTGTGGACCCAAGTAAAGACTAGCTAGAGAGAGTAGATTAAGTGTTTATTCTCTTTTTTATTGTAACTCAATTATTTTCTCAACCCCTCAGTTTTTATTTTCCATTTTACTCTTTTAACCCTGATTGTACACTGCACAGCACTGTAACTTTTACTGTACTGTTTTACCCTGTTTATTATATATATTTATTATTATTATTATTTTATTTTTTTAATCCTGTTTTTATGTTGTATTTCACCAAAATTATATTTTAATGTATATTTTTTCAATTTCCCTATGTTGCTTTTATGTTTAATGTAAAGCACTTTGAATTGCCTTGTTGTTGAAATGTGCTATACAAATAATCTTGCCTTGCCTTGCCTTATCTTAAAGTGGTCCTTTCTGCCCAACGCAGTTCACAAGATCATGGAGAGATCTGACAGTTCCAGTAATTAATCCAATTAGCTAAAAAAAAAAGGGGTGTTAATGGCTTCGTTTCCGACTGTTGTGTGCATCTATTGAACTAACCCCAGACCTATCACTATTCGGCAATAAAGAGTTCTTAACCAGAAGATCTGCACTATTTTGTGACTTGACTCGTCACTTCAGTAGTGGGTGGTGAGTTCCTTAACCCAAGTATTGTGAGAAGCCACATCAGATTGTAGTAACATTCCAATGGGTTAGGGTGACTGAGACCGGTGGAGAATTCGTTTAACTGAGTATCGGTAAAACGGCAATAAATCTAAATTGAACATTACGAAGCAAACAGTGCCAGATCTATGCTAATGTAGCTGGCTGTCCCAGAAACAATTTGCTCTACATTTGCTTTGTACTGTTACATAATTTTTTGCAGGCTAAAAGCAATACTCTGACGTAATGCTGGTGGTACACATAAAACTAATATGGAGCACGCTAGCATGTGCAGGGGCGGTTAGAGTGATTTGGAGGCCCTGGGCAAAGAAGAACTTGGAGGCCTTGGTGTAAGTTACTCACAAGTCCACAACCACACAATAACATTGTTCCACATCTTACCATAAACCACTACAAAAATCACCATATTTCTACTCAATTTTACATAAAAATTGGGCAAACGATTTGAACGTTTGCTCAGTAGTTTTCACATCGGGTGTAACGTTAGCATTATAGCTATAACTTTAGCTGTGTTAGCCAACGTTTACAACAACTCCGCACTTGAACAGTCTGTGAAGTTACATTTCCGTGTTTATTTTAAATATAATTCACAGCCAATAAATAATACTTACAGGTTGTGATTGTGAATTCCCAGGCCCAAACAGAGTCTGGGTTGCATCGTCTTTTAGGACTAAACGTTGAACTGTTGCCGGTGTCCTGACGATCTATGCTGTCTTGCCAAAAAATGCTACCATAGTGCAAATCGATAGACTTGACTCTATTCGGCCCTGCTCCGTTTTCCATTGCAGATAGTACCCAGAGATAGTACGTAGCATGTCGTCATAGCAACGCCACACACACCAGCGATCCACACAGCTTTCTCTTTTTTAAGTTAAAATGTTTCAACATTCCTCAGAATGTAAAGACAGATAAGCGATATGAAAACCTACCAGCTGTGTTTTCCTCTGCCGTTGTTGCTGCAGCGATCTGTGTGACGGCGGGAGCAGAGGGCTCTGTGCTGGCCAGCCTCGCCAACTCCTCCCGCAAGTTGGCACAGGCATCCCCCGCAGCCACTTGCGGAGCTCCTCAACCCCGAAAATATTCAAGCACATTTTTGTTCCGCCATCACTTCTCGTAAAACTGTCAATATTCGAAATCTACACAGCTGATTTCTCACCTCAAAACTTCTCAGAAGTGGATTTAGTGATGAAATTACATACAAAAACTGTAAAATATAAAACTTTCTGTTGCTGGCCTCTGTCTGGCGCAGCAATGATGATGCAGTGAATAGTGAATATTCTCTCTGACCAAGCAACAGTCTGTCCTGTTTTCACGTTTCATTTTAGTATCCCTCAGCTCGCTTGGAACCTTGACGGAGGTGAGGTGATACGAAAAAAAGGTACAGGTACAACATTTCTACAATGGAAAACCGAACAAAGGCAAGTTGAGCCAAGTCTAGCTGGTACTGTGCAGTGGAAAAGGGGCTTAACTAAAATCAAAGGGCCTCTGCTCAGACTAGCTTGGTTTGAGGGCGTGCCTGAACCCCGCTAGGCGCTTGGCAAGCTTTATGATGCGTTTTCATTGTGACGTCACAGTGAAGGAAGGGAAACGGCTGGACTAGAAACGAGCTGTTTTCAACCAGTTCAGAGCAGTGCTTTCTGTGGGAGATGGACTTTGCACTTTTTCACTTTGCAAACCTATTACATGCACAAAAAAGAGATATAACTCAATAAAGGAGAGGGGGAAAGCCAAAAAGCATAATACCACCTCTTTAACAGAAAGATAATTTGAGAGTCGAGTCATGGCAATCACTAATATCATATAGCCTAATATCTAAGTTCACCACAGTGTGTTATTCATTCAGTGCTTAATTCAAAGCCCACAGTTCAACCATCAATGAATGAGTTCAAATCTCCACAGAGTCCATATCTCAACAAAATCTTCCTCTTCTGGATCCCAGCAAGGAAACAAAACATACTGAGTGTCAATATAAAAGTTTGCCAACAAAAATAAAACCAAGTGAGAACACCGGAGTTACCTCCCGTAGTCTGGCCAGCCAGAAGAGGCCCAGTCTGGCACAGCCAGTGTGTGCTGCTTACCAGCAGCAACACACACTGGAGGAGACTTTGAAAAGGAAAGTGAAATCGTGAGGCCCCCTGGTGGCCGAGTACCCGGTCAATTGCCCACCTTTGCTCAATCGTAAAACTACCTATGAGTTGGTGAAATAACATGGCAAGCCATACAGCTATAGTATTTTTCAATAGATACTCTTCATTACTCAAACGCCTTTCCAGTGTTGACTGTGTTTTTGCATGCCTTTGATCTGATTCTCATTTGGCGTTATGGGCTTCAGCACATAAAACATTATTGTTGTTTTTTATCCTTATGGGGAGTTGGATAAAAAATTGGTGTTGGAATCTGTGTTGTGCTGGAAGCTGGTCGTTTTTGGTGTTAGCGGACTCCATTTCGCACAGTCAGAGACGGCTAGAGTAAGTGAACGCTTCTTTTATTGTTGGCTTGGCTTGACAATTGGTTTGTTTCAGAACTATTGGACCTATGAGCAGCACGGCCAGACTGCTCAAGTGCAAGCAAATCACCCTGTTAGCACCTGAAGAGGACAGAGGGGGAGGGAGAGAGATAGAGAGCAGGAAGGAAAACAAACAAGGCCTGCTTGGCACGTAACACTCACAATACATAAAAAGTGCTCTCATTTTATTATTAACTATGGCTGAAATGTTCACACATACAATGCGAAAGGGGTCGCTTGTAGCGAGAATATTAGCATCTCTTAGCTAATTGTTTTTGGTTTTACAGCCTGTACTGTTTTGATTCATTTCACTATTCTCATTAATGTGTTTCCAGCAGCAGCATGTGGCTAAAGTGGGTAAAAAGCCATAGGTAAAAGCCCTGTTAAAAAGCCCTCACTAGAAAGTGAAAATCCCTTCTGAGGTTTACTGCACACCATTGGTGATTTCATACAGTTGTTTGCAGTGAATGAAAATTTCATTTCATGCAAAAATGGGGAAATGTTTTAATTTGGTTGCAATATGTCAACTCAAAAGGTGTCCAATTCATTCAGAACTCTTCTCGCCCAATAATAAAGGAATTATGACAATTATGTGCACCTGGATGCACTGTAAGTTAAACAGAAATAAACTGTCTCCTGTTTGCTGATCATCACCAAGATCGGTATGTTGATATTTTCGCGGGATAACATATACTTTCAGAAATACCAGGGTATTAAATGATTGCAGAAAAAAAAAACATTCAATCCTGTCATGGCCTGAGGAAGAATCTGAGGACACTGGGAAATGACATTTATTTACAGTGTCAGTCTGAATACATTAACAGTCTCCTGACAGCATAACACTTAAGACTTAACTGAAATCTCCTTTGTCCTGGCATTCACTGTATGCCATTTGAACAATGTTGTTTGCAAACACTAATTACATTCGCATGCCGATCCACATCGCACTGTGGAGTGCCTGTGCGTGGGACTGGTATATGCAGAGATGCAAATTTTCTACTGTCAAGACACTGACAGCCATAAACAGCCTTAAGGTGTATGCACTGACCTTTTCTTACATGCCACTGTGACTTGGAAGGAAGGTCTTTCAAAGAACTTTATCTTTTTATTTCAACATGACTGTTTTTGTTACTCACACTTACTGTATATTGTATCAGTTCACATGGAATATAGTTTACAGTCTGAATTTACATTCAAAGACTAAAATACAGGGACATTCCCTGACGTGTTTAGGAAGGAATTCTTTAACACAATAAAACACTTGGTATCTTTGCCCCTGCTTAAACAGCAAATGTTTCATTGTAATTTTGTGCTCGTAGTGCAAACCAGGCCCTGGTGTAAGTATTTTGTACAGAGATGTGTCCTCTTTATAACTGCAGAACTCTGCAGAGGCTGCTTGCTGGAGCCTTCTTCTTTTATCTCCCCCCCAGACTGTGTGCGTCATCCAGTGGCCATTTAACTACACACACACACAAACCATGTTGCAACATTAGGCAACGGCTTTGTGTAGTGGCAACTGGATTTCTCATCTGAACAATGACAAGACTGTCACATGTGCATTTGTGCCTGCAGATTTTCATTGCAAGATCACTGCGGTCCTGCCCATCTAATCTGGTTAATATATCCCTCAGGAACAAAGAGCCAGCTTTTAACAAGATTATGAACTATAGCCTGTGCCAAAGTATCACTACTATTTAATCATCAATAAAGACAGATCCAAGAAAGTGGATGACGACAAGGAGGCAGGATATAATTTCCTAGTGCCTTAGTCAGCTAATTTGAGTTAGGAAAGGCTAAAAGGGGTCTTAGGGAAGGAACTTGTTTTAATTGGAATAAAATGACAGTAGTTCCGGCCACTAACCTTCCAATGGTTGAACCTTCAGAGGAGTGACACACTCCACCTCCCTGTACCCAGCTGACAATCTTGAGAGGTAATGATTAGATCCAACTAAACCAAGCAATGATCCACCAGTGCCACCATCAGAGACCACGGGGAATTACACCAGATGAGCGACTGCTCCTCAGTGTTTCCAATTGTGTTGAACCAAGACTAAAGTACAGCATGACTAAGAATAAAGGTCTCTGAAAATATGGGTAGCTATAGGGTTCCACTCCAGGACAGTACAAGACCAACTGGAAACCGTGAACATTAACTAAAAGCTGAAAGTTCCCCTCTCAACAAACCCAGGTAACAAACTTTAGCATTATTAATGCTTTACATGTTTAATGTAGGTATTCTTTCACATCTTAACCATAGCACTATATCCTTCAGTGTAGAGTAAGAGTGTACTGGCGAGCACTATAATGAATAAGACATTACAAACACACAAAAAGTACATACTAAATTGACAATGGAGTTTTAAAATGTTTATTAAAAAAATAGAAAAACTTACATAAAAAACAAGGTATACATCTATATGTCAGTTTCACATTACAACCCATCCTTAAGTACACACACGAGCTGGGGATTTGGTTTGTGGCAATATGATAACAACCCACCTATTATCCTCTAGACGGCTGAATGAAAGCCGCACTGAAAACAAGGGGATTATACTAACTATTGTGTTGACCATCAGTTGGCATCCAGGGTGGTCAAATAATCACAGACTTTTGAAATGTGACTCCTATAAAAGAGAATCTGTGATATCCCAAGCTCAAGTCCTCTTATGGATTGGTGTGTAAATTATATAGCTTGGAAACCTTGTCGTGAGTCTAAATATGGGAGAGGAAAATCTCTGAAATGTAAGGGCCTCTTATACAACTGGTTTACAATTATCACCTTTGAAGTAGGGAGAAAGGGGAAAAAAATAAAAATAGATGTGACATGATGCTAATGCTGACAATCATTGACTGCAGTAGGAGCCTACTCCTGGAACATACACCCAGGAGCTGCATGTAAAAATAAAAGCCAAGTAAACCTGGCAGTGCAAATGGGTAATAGAGAAAGCAGACTATGGACAAGAAAAAGGGCAAATTTGGTCATTTAAGAAGGCAGTTAACCTGTTGCTTTAACAGAATCAAAAGGACATAAGGCAAACACAAGCACTTTGCTGGTAATAAATAGCACCAACTATTTTTGAAATGAATGAGTAAACTCTGCTAAAGGTGAATTTCCTTTAGCAGAGTTTTTCCTTTAGCTTACAGTCTATGAGGAAGAGGCAAAACACCCAAATAAAAGTTAAACTACTGAATAGAGTGATGTTTTTAAAAATAGAACTAGTGGTGGAAAAACATTTGGACAGGCAGTTTGCAAATCTTCAAGTGATCATAATGCAATGGTAAAGTAGACGTAAAGTAAGATGTTGGCATCATGGGATTTTTGGCACATTTCTCATGTTGCTAAACCATAGCTCCCCCTTCCGCTGGAAAGCCCCCCCCCCCCCCCGCCGTTCCTTCAAGGCCCTTAAATCCATCTATTGCACAGATCAATGTAGTCTTGGAATTAAAAAAAGCAAACTTATAATGGGGGGAACCCCTAAAATAAAACTAAAATGTGAAAATAAATAAATAAAAGCAAGTCAATATTGCACATAAACGCAACAAACATAAAATAAGGTGGCAATGTTTACAATACAAAACCCCCCAAAACATAATAGTTCCAATGTGACCTAAAAAAAAAAAAAAAAAAAAAATCCCTCTGTGACAAAAATAGGAGAACAAAAGATAATGGCCGACAAACAACTAAACACACACGGTACATTCAAACAAGTCATCACAGTTTAAGCACTTGAGACAAGGTCCGTTTTGTGCCATCACACCATAAATATCAAGCCAGCGTTGCGCTGCATAGGTAGAAAGGTAGTGCTTCGCTTCAGTCCAGAGTACAATTTGTAGATGATAGTCCAAGCTGTAAGAGCTCTGACTCAAGAGCATAGCCAATAAGGAGTTGCATTTAGAAGACCAAATGAGCCCAAAACCTATAAGAGCCCAGTAAGAGTCAAAACTTCAAGAAAGACCAGGTTTGATAAATCAGTTCAGTACTATGGCACATAATGTTGCTTTTTAAGATGTTTCAAGTTGCATGGAAACTCATCGGTTTATAGCAGCTGACACTGGTGGGAAGACCCAGTCTGGGAATCAGAGATTCCTCAATCAACTCAAATTCTGTGCTGGTGTGCATCACATTTAGAGGAAGGGCTTCTGACTGGCATCAGACCGATGAGCGACCAAAATAAGCACAATTAAGCCTTCCCAACACCATGACTCATGATGGGCTAAGTGAGGCCTTCAAAAACCAATGCCAGTCAAGTCAAGTAATGCAGCGGCAGTCTTTCATCTGCTCTGGTTGAGAGTAGAAAGATTTTCCCGCTTTCTGCGGCGCCAGGTGTTACGGTTGTACTGCTGCTGGTTCCTGAAACCAGGTGCCGTGTTATGACCCTGGGGAACAAACCGCCGCTGGGGACTGTAGTTACCTTGAGAGTGATGTTGACCTTGGAGGCTGCCACCTTGGTTGTGCTTGAAGCCAACTTTGTGCGGCTCAAGGGAGCCATGAGAATTGGATCTCATGGTGAAAGTGTGACACTGTTGCCCTCCTACCTGAGGATGGTGGAGCTGGTGGAGGGGGCTGGGGAGAGGGCTTGTGGAGTTAGTGTGCTGGGAGACTTGCGCAGCTTGTGACGTGTGACGGTGCACAACACTGATTGAAGGTGGATTCTCATGGTAGAACTGGCAATCAGAGAGTGAGGGAATGGTTAGGTTTTCTGGGAGGGACATCTGGGCCTAAAAAAAAAAAAAAAGAAAAAAAAAAATAGAGGAGGAATGTGAGCTTTTGTCAAATGTATTTTAGTTTGAAAAGCCAAGATAGAGGGAAATGCAATAGCTCCCATGTGCACATTAAACATGTGCATTATATATATTTTCAATTTTAGAATAGAAAAATGAACCATCTCTTTTACTGGGTTAACAGGTTTTACACTGCCTCAATTGGGAAAAATGAAAGTTCATGGTTTTTCCTGCAACCTGCAAAAGAAAAAACAAACAAAACAAGAGGCAACCTGAGGTGTGGCGTGGATAAAGCCTGCTGGATGTGTGGCCCTCAGATCACTAGCCATCTGGATTACTGAATGGACTGAGGCCAGGGTGAGGGGGTGGAGTTGGATAGCAGCATTACTGTTCGGAGGAGAATCAGACTCCTAGAAAAAGACCCACAGTTTAAAAAAGTTGCACAGACGGAGAAAAAACTTCAGCCGCTGATCTATGGACATGTGATGGCAGAGGGTATCATAGTTGTTATGATTTTGTTATTCTGACAAAGATCTTTGTGAATGAATCAAACACTGTATTGATCCCAGAGGGGAAAAGCATCAACATAAATTCAGAACACACTAATGGTTTAACACTATGTGTTGCCAAAGTGGTTGTGAGACACTGAACAAACTGATCTAGTAAATGTTCGAGCAGACAGAATATTTTTTGGCCTTACCATGTCACTTCCAGAGGAGGACGAGAGCGAGCAAGCAGAGGATGATGATGAATGGTGTTGAGGGCTGGGCAGGAAGACTGGAGAAGGTGAGGGGGAGTCGGCACTAAGAGGGGAAGAAGTGTCCCTCTGATCCTCCACAGAAACCAGCATCAGCCGGGCAAGGTCCTGCTCACAGGTCTCTACATCTGCGGCCAAACAGAATACTATTGTCAAAACGGATCTGACGGCATCAGGTATATTTCACCACATATTTAACTCTTTAAGATGGGGAAATATGTTGTCACTTTTCTGGGGGCATCACAAAACACAAATTCAGTCTAAAATTGTCCACAAAGTAGATGCAAACCCAAAGATGCCACAAAGTTACCATGGTTCTCCAGCTTGGCATACTGCTTGGCTCCCCACTTCTTGATTGTCCAGTCCCTGTAGGCCAACACCTCTGGGCTGACTTTGATGATGCGTCCTAAAGTACTGAAACACAGAAAGGTATGGTCCATAATACTATCAGGCCAAATAAAATTTAAAAAAGCTGAGAAATTATTTAATTTATGAAGAAACCAACCTGTCATACTCTTTGTTGGGGTAAGAGCGCGCAAGAGAAGACACGCCATGACTCAGCACCATGTAGGCAAAGTCAAACACCTGCTTGACTTGCAGGATCCCATATGAGCTCCTGCCCACGTCGTTTCCTGTGAAGATCAAAATGAAAAGCTTTGGACAATATAATATATACTACAACCCCGGTATGAAACTCCAGTGAAATGTGTAACTGTACTAGCCACATAGGCATAAAAAAAGTGCCTGATCCATCCTATTCTGGAGGCGGACTTGTCAGCCAAATCAGTATCACGAGGACTTCAGTCATACTGAGTACAATTAAGGAAATCATGAAATTACATGAATCCACCCATTTTCTTTTCTCCAGTTTCTTTAGTCTTTCTGAATTTGTTTTTGCAGTTGAACAGCAGCTCTTTATAAACGGTCACACCATGTGTCATGTTTTCCCCCCATGTTAATGCACTGATGGCAGACTGATGGCTAACTATTTGCTACTACACTGATGTCCCATCCATTATCCCTCTATATTGATAGGGGCGCTGATAATGTCACGCTCCATGTATTTGTGAATTCAACTCCCAATCTGACCTGGCTGTATTGGATCTTCTATGCAGAGCATGGATGGCCTGTTTCCACTCCCCATGGCCTTGAGCATTTCCTCCTTGGACAGATAAGCCCCTTCATTCTTCACTCTGATGCCAGTTTTCATGTAGTTGAAATTGTGGCCGTAAAGCTGAAAGAACTCGATCAGCAGGATGCCCAGGTTGATGTTGGCGCGGCGTGTGTCAATCCGAGGGTGTAACTGTGATTAGCAGGACAAGGAGAACTCATTACCTAGACTTTGAGAGCTGGAGGAACAGTTAATTTGGCAAAAAAAAAATAATGCGATAACAAAATGTGCAGTGTTTTGAATAGACAGGAAAGCATTTTTTGTCACTTGTGTGTACCTGCAGAAAGCTGATGGCCATTAATATGAGGCTGTAAGAGCTAATTCCTCCAGTGAAGACTTCATTCAGATCCCTCTGAAGTAGGAACTGCTTCAGGACGAAGATCAGAGGCGGCAGAACAGTGTACTTCTACAAGCCAGAAAGACAAACATAACAACCAACCCCGAAAAAAGGGCCACACTATTGAAAATGGCACATACCGACTTACCTTCAGATAGCTTTTGATCAACTGTGCTGCTTTAACAGCAGTCTCTACATTGAAGCTGATGTCCACTTTCACCTCTGTTTCATGGTCAGTAAGCTTAATGATTGGCACCTGAGGACAGATTCAAAGAGTCAAAATATCATGATTCATAATGAACTATTGACACAACCTCTTTTATTGAGTCACTGGTAGGAACTAGGGGTGTGAAGAGATCTTGAGTCATGTGATATTAAAATGTGACGATATTTCTCGTCAAGGTGAAAAGCCTGCTGATAAGTCTCACTTATCAGCAGTGTGAGGATGTTAGCATAGAAGACGTTTGAGTAGCGTTTTGAGTACCAGGTGCAAACGGGCGTCAAGACACGACCAATATATTAGCAACATTTCAAAATGCGCCTGCATTGTTTTGCATTTTCTGACTTTCAGTCGAATAAAACACAATTTTTCCTAGTCATATATATTTTGTCCTTCCTTAAAAATAGTGTTAAGTCATCATCATCTGGCCATTGTGAATCCAATATTGTGTATCGTCTCATGATAGAAATGTATTGTCACAGTTAGGACCTAATATTAGTTGCAAACTGTGTGGGTCCCCAAAGTGAAAGGACACACTCAACTCCTGGTGACTTACTGTGGCTTTGTCGAGGACCTTGATGGGATATGGGCCGGCCACATTGTGCTTCTTCAGAGCTTGTTCCAGTTCCTGCAGTGGGGGATGGTCCCACTTTCCAAACACCACCAGGTCAATGTCACTAAGAACAAAAACACAAAGTACTTTTATAAAATGTCTTAAGTGTCCTCCCTACACAGTAGATAGTGATAGACAGGTCACAGAAAACACAACATTACAGTCTAATTTTATGTTGTTAAAACTAAAGAGGCAAACTGGAAACAGTGATGACTTGTTTGGAAATGTGCCCAAAGAGGGGGGAAGGGGGCGGCAGACCATAATGTGACAATGAGAGAAGACATTTAGAAGATGAAAAAGAAGAAAAGGTGACCGTTACTGTAGGCTGTAGTGAAGCAACGTGTGTTTGTCTCTTCAACTAAACAAAAGGCAGAAGAGATTCTAAAGGATTGTGTAATTATACAAAGTACCTTGATTAATTAATGAAAGAAGCAGTGATTCCAAGGAAATTTGTTTAGGGTGTGGTCATCTTAAAGACCATGTCCTAATCTATAATTAATGTGTTCTTGATCTGGGAGTCCAGCACAAATTTAAACTGCTGCCTTATTCCCCCCCCCACTCAAAAAAAAAAAAAAAAAACACCAATTACTGCTAGACTGATAAATGCTTTTGTTTTGTTGTTTATATGCACAACGAATATGTCGAAATGTCAACGTGTTCCAATAAATCTACTCTATGACACAGTAATCCTCATAACAACGAGGCCTTGAGAAACAAACTGTATACACAAACACCCTGACAGCACATGACAAAAAGTTCCAAGTAAAATCTTAATTTCCAGCAACCTCGTTGTGCTACTGAACAGTAGTACTGAATACTGTGCGGTATCATATTACCGAAGCTGACAAAAAACATAAAAAATAAAAAAAAACCTACAGAAAATAGTGCTCCCACTTCCTTAAAACTATCAATTCAATGAGACATTTCAAAAAGAGGTCAGAATGTACATGGTAGATGCACAAAATAGTACCTTGTTGGAAGGTAAAGTCCTGTGCTGAAGCTTCCAAATATCTCCACCTGCAGAGCACAAGACAAATTAATACAAACCCAATTTCAGCCGCAACACATAATTGTAACCATTATCAATTTGACAGTATCATTGTTTTTGCTAGTTTGACCTTTGTGTGTTGGCTGTTTAGACATTTAAGTGTTTAGCTATATTGGTCCAAAATTTGTTTTATCCCCCACGCACATTCTTTCTTAAAAATCTAATGATAAATACGTGCAAACTTGATAAAAAGTCACTGCAACTTTGCTGCTTGGTGTGTGTCTCTTTAGCTACCTTAAATCTCTCCTGGCATGTTGTTTTGGTGTGAGAAAGCTCGAATATCTTAAGTGTTCAGTTATCTTTTCATGCCATGGTACCTGTGAAACATGTAGGCTATGCCATGTCCAGATCAACTTTAATTGCATCGTAATTAAGCTAATATTCATTCTAATAAAGCCCTAACTTATGATTTCTTTCTATGAAAGGGGACAGTGTACATTAATCAACATTCAAACAATGTAAATGAACCCGAGTTAGCTAAAAAGTGCTAATTTTCATCAGTAGTCCCCCAGCCAGTTGTAAAAAGGCAGCCTTAAAAATAATCACAGGTATAAAATCACAAGATAAAATTACACACAAAACATTATGGTTAAGAAATACAATTCATGTAAAATAATTATATAATATTTAAATGTTCATAGAAAGCATTAGTGCCCACAAGTTTGGCTCTCTACAAGCCATTTTTATTTTATTTTTTTTCCCCCCCATTCTTTTTGAATGAAAAGAATGACAAAGACTCTGATGGTTTCAGGCACTGTGTTCCATTGCGGAGCTGCTCTTACGGAGAAGACAGGCTGACCAAAAGCCGTTTTTCTCTGGGGGATAATGAGTCTTCCCTCACTGCCCCTCTAGTTACTCTGACCTCACTGGATCTAAAATGTATAAAATCATAGTGGAGGAGGTGCTAAACCAAGTCTGATTTTATAAATTAAACAGATGTTTTTGAATTTAATGAGATTGTCCCAGGTAAGTAACCGATATTTCCTCAGAATACTACAGTGGTGGTAATGGTATGGTTTTTTTATCCAGTATTTTTAATGCTTGTTTGTATAATGTTTCTAATGGTTTTATTGTTGTAGAGTGAGTATTGGACCAGCTTATTAAACAATATGTTATGTGGGATAAAATCATGGAAAAGAAATGATTTAGAAGCTTCAGTTGAAAGGAAATCTCTGATGAATCTGAAGTTTGCTAGACTGAACTTAATCCTATTTCTGACATTTTTGATGCGAGTTTTGAAATTGAGGTTTGAGTCTATATGTAATCCTAAATATTTGTATTCTGTGACTACCTGTAATCTTTCTCCAGATGTTAAAATTTCGGGTTTTATATTTATATTGTTTTTTGAAAAGAACATGGTAACTGTTTTGGATATGTTTAATTCTAGACAGGATTGCTCAAGCCAGGTTGAGATCAGTGACATGGCCTCAGTTAGTTTTGAGGCAACTTCCTCTGTGGATTTTCCATGGGCCAAGATAACTGTGTCATCTGCATACATCAAAGTGTCACAGTTCTTACACACAGATGGTAAATCATTAATGTATAAACTGAAAAGAACTGCACCTATAAATTGAACCCTGTGGAACACCAGTTGATAATAGTAATTAGCCCAATAAAAAAATAATATAGGACTTCCTTACTTGTTAGCATTATGTGGATAACTTCAGTAGGTGTTACTAGCCTAACTAAGCGTTACCAACAATCATAACAGTTAAAAATAATACAAACTAAAGACGCATAATATGGGAGATGTATGAATTAGAGATATTTTTATGTTGTACTGAAAACTTTGACTTTGCCAAGGCCAATCAGAATCTGGGTGTGCATGCCTTTCTGTAGTGTTTAATTCTCTACATATTAGTGCCAATTTCTGTATAGTGATAGCAGATATACGTTAATACTGAGTGACCTTATTTTCTGGTCAGGCACCAAAGCCTGCTACAAAAATTTAACATTTATACTACCGCAGCTTGAAAGAGTGGTCTTTAGACAGAAGAAGTCTAATTTACAGTGAGGCCCACTGGGACATCTCTGGGGCACGATTAGCTCAAAATGTTTACATTGACCAGTGAACCAAAAATTCTATTTCTTACAAAGTAAACTATGTTGAACACTCTGTTGGCAACATACAGTGGAACATAATTCACCAATGTTACTTTGGGAATGCAAGGGACGTTAATAAATATTCCATCTGGCCAACTGTTTGGACGTGCAGTGTAAACTAGGCCGTTGATTGCCTGCAGCATGGCCAAACAGGACATGTAAAGTGCATTAAACCTCCAGCCACACTGTCTGTTGAGTATATAAACAGTGATTTACACAATGTATAACAGTTTGGCAAACTAATATGCAGAGCGATAAATAAAATACAAGAAATAAAATGTAGTATTAGAAAACAAGGTTACATCATGACAAAACCTGCAAATCAGAATATTCTAATTGTAAATACAATGCAATAAAAAAAAAATAATCCTGATGCAGAAATATACTCAAGGTGTAAAAATGTGTCCAGTGTGTGGACTGCTCATGAGTCTTGGTACACACTGGCTCATAAGGAGTTAAAACATCTGATACAGTACCAGAGGGACCACAGGTCCTTTTGACAGTAGAGGCTCAGTGGGTTGACAGTGAAAGGAGAACAATATGGTAACTGGACCAGTTTATCAGGTACACCTGTATGATCTAAAGCAATCCAAGACCACAGCCCTGCAGTCAGCCCCATGTGAGAGAAGTGGTAACTCAACGGTAACAGTCAGAGTTTGTCATGTATTTAAATGGGAGAAACACATCAGACACATTATGTGTCTCAACATAAGGCAGAGCACTGCAATGTCACCAATTTCCTCCACCTTAAACCGAACAAAGTTGTGCACCAGTACCTCAACCGGTAGAGCGCATACCACTAAGACTGAGTCCTGGGCCCCTTTGCCGCACATCTCTCCCTTCTGCCTTTCCTGACACATTCCAATATTAAAGGCAATAATGCCCAAAAACAAATCTTAAAAAATAAAAACAAAAAACATGAGTTGAATCATCACTTCTCTGACACAACATCAACAGAAACAAACTAAGGGAACTAGTCTTGCTATAGAGAAGTCATGACCCAGGACCATGTCACAGTAAACATTAAACTCTTCTCAATTACAACTTTGAGGTTTTAATACTTGATGAAGCTAGAAGCTGCAACTTACTGGGATTGTTTGAAATGGTAATGAATAGGGAAAAGGTGTAAAGAATAGCATGGCCTCAAGAGGTGGGTACTGTGGTACACCTGAAGAAATAAAAAAAAAAAATCTAAAGACAGGTCAGAGTTTTACATACTGTGTAGACCAGACTCTGCTCCCACAGACAGGAATCACAGCTTAAATTACCTCTCCAAGTATCTGCACAGAAACACGTCTATCCTACGGACACTCACCCGAGCCGTGGGCCACAGGTCCTTGATGACACTTTCTATTCGGTTCACGACATCTCTTCTCATGGCCTCCTCCTCTGGTCTTGGTGACATGAAGTTGAAAAAGTCTACGATTTCTTCATGAAGACTGTATGGAATGAAGGAAAACAGGACACCTAGGATCACGGATTGTTATACAAGGAGGGAAGAAGAAGGTGAGCACTGTATGACCATGGACCGCATTGCTGGATGTATTCGAGAGTTCAGGTGGAAAGTATTAGGCCTGGGCCTACCAGAGACTACACTACTAACAGACAAAAGGAAATGTTTTAAGCGCTGGGAAAAACAGTCATACATCTGCTCACACAGGAAGTTCACTTAAGATTTTTGCAAAACAATTCAAATGTTTTGTTTTTTTCAAATCATACATACATGTCATTAAACAGTGTACATTAACCACTGCTCATTTTGTTGGCTGACCTACTGGAATTTCTTTGAAATACATCCCCAGATCTCACTGTGAGAACCCTTACATGACTTTAATAAAACTCCACATCTCCTTACCCATTAATACCCGGGCTGTACCGCCTGGTTTTCCACAGGCTACAAGAGGAATCTACGTGGTGTCCATTGCAACCGTAAGACAGGAGCGGGTTGATACCGTGGAAAGTGTTGGCCCTGTTCAGAAGCCTCCTGCGGCCGGTTGGATGTGACTGATGGTGGTGGTGCTTGTTCCCATGCTGATTTTTCACCCCGGTGGGGGTGTGGCCGTCAGATTGTTGCATGCTGCGACAGTGTTGCTGAACAGCGTGAAAAGGCGGAGGGGGATGTTGCCGCCTGAGATTGTTCTCGTTCAACTCGTGCTCGCCGTAGTGTAAAAACCGGCTGGCCTCTTCTGCGACGTTTAAATTGTCGATGTGCAGAGAGGAGCCAAAAGGCGAGGAGCTCTCGGCCTCCGAGTCCAGAGAGGAGGAGGACGGTGACAACGAGCCCTTCCTCCGGACACTTCCCCTCTCTCCGCCGCCGTCTCGCTTCGGCAGTTTCCCAAACACAGTCCCCGGCGGCGGCGCTACATTTTTGCAGTACTCGCCGTTTAAGACTGCGGAGTTGGCATTTAGCGCTGCAAAGTTGCGTTGGTGGTGAAGGTGGTTGTCGATGGCGGAGTTTGCTCCAAATCCCAGAGGGGTTTCCCAAATGTGCATCCACAGGGAACTGTCAGGTCCCTTCTGCTCCTGCTGGATCCAAGCGGTCCTGGGATCCATCGGAGTCGAGTTCATCGACAGCCTCTTCACGGGGGGAAACGGCGAGTAAATGAAACACTTTGCAAACAAAATCCTACCGCGTCGGTTTACTTGCTGTCCTCAAAGCGCTTCATGCCTGGAAACTGGTTTGTTTTTTCAAGCGGCTTGTCTAACTCTGCTCCCCACGTAAACCTGCCAGCCAATATGGCGCACCCAGCAGCACGGATCACCTTCTACGCATGTCTGAGGGATTTAAATCTTTGAACACACCCCTCCGGCCTGAGAGATGCGTCAAGTCACTGATACACAGGCCGGAAAACCAGGAAATTTATTTTCTTCCCTCTCTGAAAAATAATATCAAACAACACACCAAAGACAGAATTACTATAGACTACAAATAT
This sequence comes from Micropterus salmoides, assembly GCF_014851395.1. Lineage (NCBI taxonomy): Eukaryota > Metazoa > Chordata > Actinopteri > Centrarchiformes > Centrarchidae > Micropterus > Micropterus salmoides. The sequence continues at coordinate 23,882,567 of NW_024040152.1, read as the reverse complement.
ACTTACATTACTCACAGACTATTTTTTTCATATCTTACACGTTTTTCTTAATGTGTTAATTTGTCTATTTTTAAAGCTGTTGCCATACGCAGGGGTTATGACCATAGACTACACATATAAAAAGGTGATCACCAGTATCTTTACAAACATTTGATCTCACTAAAATAAAGACCAACGCCATTTTATAATTTAATACACATTTATGGCTGTACTGAAATCTGTTAACAAGTGTTTTCTTGACATTATATAAAAAACTTCTAATGTAATGTTTCAAATATAGTTTTGGCTTTTATTTTGAAAACCTGCAATGGAAGTGGTTGCTTGTGTATTGCATCTTACGGTTTCATCATTTTACACAGATCACACCGGTCGGGATAAAACGTGATAGTTGTAGTAATTTGGCTGGATCGTTTTGTCGCCTCCTTCATCGGCAATTTTTATGTAACTGTGCTGTGGTAGATGACTTTTTTAAATGACTCTCACACAGCCAAAAGGTGAATATTAGGTCTTCTTATCCCCACAGGGAAATTTAATGGCGTTATAAGGCAGGTGAGGAGAGAATGCACCAGGACAGACACGGGTTCAATATGTAGACATTTTAATAAGAAAAAATTAAATAACCTCTGAAACTTTAAACTGTACAAAACATTTACTGTGGCAAACATATTTTTCAAACATTGATACCTCATATTTACAAACACTTAAATGAAGAAACATTTACAGCAGTGCCACAGCTAAACCAGAACACACATGTACATGTTTTACAGTATTTTAAAACATTACCTGAGTATAGCAAAAAAAGACTGGCATTATGCCAGTGCAATTATTACTGGGTATTGAGAGTTAAACATTTGAGGAAACTAAATTGTACATGTGGTAACATTAAAAAGTCTGGAAACATTTGCTACATTTAAATGACATGTTAAAGTAGAAGTGCACATAAAAGCAAGTGACAAATGTTGTCTGGAACTGTCTTTGACGATAAATTTCAATTTGTGACTCACTATAAACATCTGCACACCCTGTATTAAGACAGGCACAAAGCCCATTTGTGACCAGTCATGTGTCCAAATGGTCAACAGCTCCATCACTGTCTGCCAGTCGGCAAGATGAAATGAACGTTATGGTGCATGGTGGCATTTTCATTCACCCTGTCTTTAAAATAGGAACACAGTGACATGTATGTCTATTTGGCTTTGTACAGCATGTGCGTGCGTGTCTCTCTCAGCTCTTGACCTGTCTGCAGACAGAGGCTAACTGGTTAATGCAGCTAGTAACAGCAGGAGGGACGCTCTGAGACGTTTCTCCTCTCCATCCTGCAAGGGCATCCAGGGCTTGTTTGGGGTTGCAGGGAGACAGGTCATAGATGCAGTAGATGGCTGCTAACTGGACCTCCCATGGCACACCTGGGGAGAGAAAGAAATGATGACATTAGAATTCTTAATGCAAATACATCTGCTGGAGGGCCTTTCCTCTTTCACATCAGAGAATTACATTTTTTTGTTTAGTTGGCACAATTATGACAAATAAACACCAACATGCGACTATAATTTAACACACCAGGGTGAGATAAAAATACAGGAATCTGCTTAAGTACATGCAGTTAAGTAATTGTGTGCCCATTATCCCATTTGTTTTCCCAAATCCTGATCTATAGTCCCCTCCAAAAGTATTGGAAATTCCTTTGTTTATGTTGTTCACTGAAGACATTTGGGTTTAAGATCAAAAGATGAGTAGGAGACAAGTCAGGACATACCATCCTTTGTTTGAACCCATCCATTTTTCAAGTGAGCAAAACTATTGGAACACGTGACTAACAGATGTTTCTTGTTGCCCAGGTGTTGCCTTTTAGGTTGATTGTACAAACACTAAATAGCTCTACATGACTATCATCCGTGGTTCAAATCTATAAAGACTGCATTTACTGATAAAGAGGATAAACCAACATGAAGACCAGAGAGCTGTCTATGGGAGAAAAGAAAGCCATTGTCAAGCTGAGAAAAGAAGGAAAATCAACCAGAGCCATTGGAAAAACATTGGGCATAGCAAGCACAACAATTTGGAATGTCCTGAAAAAAAAAAGAAACTACTGGTGTACTGAGCAACAGACGTTGAACTGGTCGGCCAAGGAAAACAACAGTAGTTGATGACAGAAATATCGTGACAGCTGTGAAGAAACCCCCCAGATCATCAGTAAGTGACATCACCAACGACCTCCACAGTGCAGGGGTGAAGGTATCACAATCCACTGTTCGAAGAAGACTCAGAGAGCAGAAATATAGAGGCCACACCACAAGATGCAAACACCTCATCAGCAGTAAGAATCGAAAGGCCAGATTGAAATTTGCAAAGAAGTACAGAGATGAGCCGCAAAAGTTCTTGAACACAATCTTATGGACCGATGAGACCAAGATTAATCTCTATCAAAGTGATGGAAAGGCCAAAGTGTGGAGAAAGAAAGGAACTGCTTATGATCCGAAGCATACAAGCTCATCTGTGAAGCATGGTGCAGGTAATGTCATGGCTTGGGCGAGCATGGCTGCTTCTGGAACAGGCTCATTAATATTTATTGATGATGTAACTGATGATTGGAGCAGCAGAATGAATTCAGAAGTGTATAGAAACATTTTGTCTGCCAATTTATGGAGAAATGCATTGAAACTAACCGGGAGGAAGTTTATCATGCAGCAGGACAATGTGCCGAAGCACACTGCCAACAAAACAAATGACTTCATCAGGGGGAAAAAGTGGAAGGTTTTAGACTGGCAAAGTCAATCATCTGGCCTTAACCCAAAAGAGCATGCATTTCACCTCCTTGAGGGCCCGTGTCCACCAAAGCGTTTTTTGCCAGCTGAAAACGCGAACTGCTGTTCTGAAAATACCTAGCTGGGAGCGCTAGGGTGCGTTTGAGTGTTTGCAGTGTTTTTTTCAAGATGCTGTGGTTGCTATGATACATAATTTCCGTGGAGGTGATGTGTTTCAAGTAGGGTAGCCTACTTAATTTTAGTGAATGTAAAAATGTCACCACAAAGTACGTAGGCCTACTTGCTCTGGCCCCTGCTCTGCATGAAGAGAAGGCGGAAACATGAGAGCACAGACTGTCCGTCTGTGGGTTCATGAGATTTTGCAGGCGAGGACACACATCGATTCATTTGAGATCGGATGTGCTCGGTGCGGTGTTTAAAAAAACGCTCAGCGCCTCATCACGCTCCTGGCATTTTTACCAGCTTGGAAAAACGCGGTGCTCCCATTGCAATGAATTGAAAAAAAGACGCTGGCGTCAGAAAAAACCGCTTTGGTGGACAAGGGGCCTAAGAGGAGACTGAAGGGAGAAACACCCCGAAACAACTGAAAGAAGCTTCGGTAAAAGCATAACAAATGAAGAATGCAACAGTCTGGTGATGTCGATGGGTCGCAGGCTTGAGGCAGCTATTGCAAGCAAGGGTTATGCCACCAAATATTGATTGTTATTTACTTTAAGATTATTTGTTCCTTTACCTTTGCTCAACTAAGAATGCTGTGGTCTAATACAAACGGTGATCTAGATGTGAATACCAGGAAATGAAAGCTGAAATTCTGAACTCTTGTCTCATACTGATCTTTTGATCTTAAACCCAAATGTCTTCAGTGAACAACAAAAACAAAGGAATTTGCCTTACCGTTCCAATACTTTTGGACGGGACTGTATGAAAGTGTGGAGAAAACTGGCAACACCCTCAGCACACAGATGTAGGGTATTAGTTAATAGTTTCTCTTATTTCATACCTTCAGTCTGTCCATGCCTACCAAACGTGTTGATGACGTTGGCAACAGTTACCACAGAGGAAACACACCTCTCTTTGATCCCCTGTTGACCGAGGCGTCCTAATTTAAAAAAAATAAATAAAAGGACAAAAAAGACAATTTCCGACAAATGTCCTCTGGCGATCATTAAGTTACACATCCTTTCAGGTTATGGATAATACCCAAGTAAATTAACAAAGCAACTCACCTATGAGTCGGAGTACAGTGGCGACAGTCACATCAGAGACAGGAGCTTGTTGATCTCTGGGCTGCGTCACCCAAGTGTTCATTAATGGCCACAACTCCTTGCTGTCAAAGCAAAATGAACATATTAGCACAGGATCCTTGCTTAAAAAACTATTCAGCAGAACTTTAACATGATTATTTAAATTTTGCTTGGAAAATAACTGGGAATACAGCATACCCCAATATATTTTCATATGTCCACTTCCACTTCTTGTGTGCACAAAGGAGGTTCAATGTGAAGACATGTTCCCACGCCTTAGTGCCCAGACCGTCCCCGTACCGACTGTGTTTTGCGAAAGACAGGTTCGACCCGGACCGAATATCAGAGAGTGTTCTGGAGATCAGCTTGTCAGTGTCACATGGAGGGCTCTGCAGTGATAACAGGGAGATTAGGATTTATTTTACTTAATCTGAGATGATACAGATGGGAAAGCAGAGAAACATAAAGACAATGAATGGACTCGAGTTGCGTTTTGACCAAAGGCAGTAAATGTAAGTTGTGTGTATTTGTATAGCACCTTTCTAGTCTTTTCGACCACTCAAAGCGCTTTTACACTACATCTGCATTCACCAAAAAGTCCCTGCTTGGGCGGTAGGTTACTGGCTTTAAATCAAGCATTTTCGGTGTTTTTTTTATACTACTGCTCCTCTTTTTCCCCACCGTTGTTTGCAAACCATTAAATCACAATCAACAGTCTATTAGCCACACAAGTCTCGCCGATGTCCGCCTGAGATCGTATGTTGCCATTAAATATATTGCTTGGAAATAGCTTCCAGCATGCAGCGGTGTGTTTACAGCAAACAGCTGTTGGAATTACCCTAAATACTGAAAAAATTGTTTTCATCAGTCAGGAAGTTTTTACAATGAGCCGAAGTCAGTCTTCTCTTCTCCAAAACAAGCGGAACAGCTGATTACAGCAGGTAACAAAGCTTGTTAAAGATCATGTTCCTCCGATGCTCAGGCGGACACAGACGCTGATCTGCAGCTCTTGTTGGCTGGAAATGTTTTAATAACCTTCCAAACTGTCGCGATTTTATTTATGTGTTGCTTTCTCTGTGCCAGAGTTCTATTCAGAACTTGATGGCTTTATCCAGTTTGTTATTAAATTTGTAACAATCTTTACTGTGGGTCTCTTCATTATACTCCCCCACAAAAAAACTGTTTTTATGGTCAAGCATAGCCTATAGTTTTTCCATTATATTCCAATCAAATCTGATATTCATTTATACATTTTGCTCATGGATAGTGGTTACTAAATACTGATGCCTGTGCATCGCTTTGTACGGCTGGTTCATTTACCTAATCTTCACAGGTCTTTAGACAAAGGTGCACACAACAATTGGCTGAAGGAACCTTTTAGTTCCTTGAAAAGAGATCTGGAGACTTAAAAGTCCTGGATACTTTTGGTGGAAATGCGGTTTAAGCTCCAACAGGTTAGACATCAAACACTGTATAAAGCAAGAATGACCTCAAAAGTGTCTAATATTCACAGCAAATGTTTTCATCAGTCACTCAATTTAAGTCAGAGGATATATGTAATACACAGTAGATTTGAGAAAAATAATATACAGTATGAAACATGACAAAATGTAGACCCCCAAATACAAATACTTCACCTTCTCCCAACCAAGGAATGCTGAAAGGCAGCTGAGGAGGTTTTCTTGTGCTTTCAGTTTGGTGACAGTATGTATTGCCTGGCACAGACAACTACTGTGTGAGAAAACATTGGGCCATGTTGTAACCATGAACAAAATCAGCTTAGCAGAGTCTGGGAAGTCTGCAGTGGGGGAAGACACAATAACAAATAAAGTCTTAAATGGTGTAGGAATTCAAACAGCCTATAAAAACAACATAATTTACAATAAGAGCACAATGGGTTTGAATGGCGAAAAATCCGTCCATGTGTTTCAAGGTGCAATAAAGGCAGTCTTCACAGTTGAGAGAAATTTGGCCACAATAAGTTAAAATACCTATGCGGGTATATCAAGGGTGTTTGAGGGCTTTAAGAAATACAGTATGACACAAACTGCCAACCTTCTGCTAGAATGCTGTAGGCCAGGATGTGAGCCTTCTCCCAGTCTCTCTGCTGTCTGCAGATCCCTGTGTAGACTCTGCAGAGGGCCTGCATATCATTTCTGCTGAGGAATCTCTTCTCTGCTTTCAGTTTGTTCAGGATGGCCAAAATCAGGTCATCTGCCTTCAGCTGAAGAGAAAAGTGAAATAACATGCACTTAAAGTTAATTTCCCATTGACACAGAAAAGATGAGATCTTCTCCCTCTTCTCTCTCCGTGACTTCTGGGGATACTGCATCTGGTTAACACATGGTGTGAACATTTTCCTGTACTTTTGACTGCCGGTCAATACAAAATAATCCCCACTATCATCATTTGAATAAGAATCAGTTTGGAGTGAAACCCAAAGTAAGAATACTTACTTTAATTTAATATACTTTCATAGATAGATTATATTTATCAATTAACAAAATACAAAGTGAGTCAACAGAAGAAAATTTTAAATCACATCAATATTTGGTGTGCCTTCAAAACATCAGCAATTCTTCTAGGTACACTTGCACAAAGTCAGCCGTTTTGTAGGCCAGTGATTCTTTGAGAGGGTTTCAGGGGTCCCGAGCCAAAAGGGGAATAATTTATTTTCACTATAGCCCCTTTTACACTGCACGGTACCAGCTCTACTCGCCTTTTTTTGGTTTTCCATTGCAGAAAAGTTGTACCTGTACCTGCTTCCAGGTACTTTTTTCGTATCACCACCGTCGAGGTTCCAAGCGAGCTGAGGCTATACTAAAATGTGACGTGAAAACACGACTACTACTGACTGATCAGAGAGAATCGTCACTATTCACTGCGTCATCATTGTGCACGCCTGACAGAGGCCAGCAATCATTTTTATACGTTATTTCATCACTTCTGAGAAGTTTTGAGGTGAGAAATCAAGTGTGTAGATTTTGAATATTGACAGTTTTACAAGAAGTGATGGCGGAGCAAAAATGTGCTTGAAAGTTTTCGGAGTTGAGGGGCTCTGCAAGTGGCGGCAGTGGAAGCCTGTGCCAACCCGCGGAAGGAGCTTGCGAGGCCGGGTAGCCGTCTGCTCACAGAGCCTTCTGGTCCCACTGTCACAGAGACCTCTGCAGCAACAACAGCAGAAGAAAACACAGCTGCAAGATTTTCATACCGCTTATCTGCCTTTAATTCCATCAATGAGTAACACAGGGACAGAAATTATGACGTCGTGGGATTCATACATTTTCTGTAATAAAAGCTCTAAAACCCAAAATCCTATCAGATGGGTGATCCTGGGACAAAATCTTATCAAATAGGAGTCCGTGGTCTAATTTGTGTCAGTTTAGGGGTCCTCGACATGAAAGTTTGAGAACCACAGTTGTAGGCATATCATCAGGTGTATGATTAAACAATTGTACCAAATAGGGACTAATGTTCACCAATTCAATATTTAGGTTGAAACACAACTATTAACTGAAACAGAAACAGCTGTTTGAGGAAAACAACTGGATGAGGAACAGCCAACTCAGCTAACAAGGTGAGGTTGCTGAAGACAGTTTACTGTCAAAAGTAATACTTTTTAGCAAGACTGAGCACAGCAACAAGACACAAGGTAGTTTAACTGGATGAGCAAGGTCTTTCCCAGGCAGACATTTCAAGGAAGACAGGGGTTTTCAGATGTGCTGTCCAAGCTCTTTTGAGAAGCACAACGAAACTGATAACGTTGAGGACCATAGACGCAGTGGTCAGCCAAAGAAACTTACTGCGGCTGATGAAAGGCAAATCATGCTTACTTCCCTTTGCAATCGGAAGATGTCCAGCAGTGGCATCAGCTCAGAGTTGGAACTAAACAGTGGGACCCTGGTACACCCATTTACAGTCTGGAGAAGAGAGTCTTAGAAGAGAGGACTTGTGGCCAAAAAGGCATACCTCCGACATGGAAACAAGGCCTAGCGACTCAGCTACACATAGAAACAAGGGAACCGAGGTGCAGAAAAATGGCAGCAGGTGCTCTGGACTAATCAAAATTTGAAATATTTTGGCTGTAGCAGCTGTGGCAGTTTGTTTAACGAAGGTCTGGAGAGCATTACGCGAATGAGCGTCTGCAGGAAACAGTGAAGCATGGTGCAGGTTTCTTGCAAGTTTGGGGCTGCATTTCTGCAAAAGGAGTTGGGCCTAGGGTTGGGCTGATAAGACGATGCCATCCCATCGGCGATGACATCACGAGGTTGAGCTGGCATCGTGATTGTAAAACCCCCACCCCCCCCAGCAAAAAAAGTCTCAAATTTTCACATTATACCACCCTGTGAAAGCAGCTTTAAATGACCACAAACATTCTTATTATTGTTTAAGTATTCATTGCACCTGCCTCGGAATTCTCTTCTCCCCACACTCTGACACTCAGCTACACCTCAGCGTAAAGAACAAGGAGTCCTGTAAGCGATGGTACGGCCCCCACAGAGTCCTGACCTCAACATCATCATCAAGTCTGTCTGTGCATTGATAAATATAATCTATTGCATTATATGTCTATTTTTGTAAGCATTCTTACAGCATTTTCCACACCTGCCTAAAATCTTTGCACAGTGCTATATTTGCAGTACAATAGTTCATAGAGTTCCACCCCCCATTAAAGTAGGGCGTGTTTATGTCACAGGTATGGAGTTAAAACATGTGTTCACCCCTTCAGTTTGATTCAGTTATGCAGATAATAATTCTGACTGTTGAGGTTAGTACCAAATAACCTCACAGGGATCACCTGAACAAGAATATAATGCAAAGTGACCAGGGTGTCAAAATACGTCAGTCCAGTAAACTCACCATGCTGCTTTTGCAAATCTCAGAGATAACTTCCCTCTCCTCGTCTCTCAGGACAGGCTTTTTTGGCAGGTTACCGACATACAGGTGGCTCTGGATCACAGGCAATAGATCAAAACAACGGCTTTGAATTTTCTTTAAAAAGTTCACTATGAGATTTTGCTCTCCACAGTCCATGGATGGAGAAGTTGCCTCATTTTGGAGTGCACTGAGCGTCAGAGTGTGGGGTGAAGCGGTCTCCTCTCGGCTGTTTGAGGAGGAGGTAGGCAGCTGCTTGTGACTCACACTAGGACAGCAGTTATCTAGCCTGAGACATTTGCTGTTTTTCGGTTGAGGCAAACTGATGGCCTGTCTTTTTTCACCCCTCATCTCAGTCTTGGTGAAGGCTGTTGAAGTGGAGTTAATAGTCTTAAAGCCAGACATCTGACCAACGGTTGTTGTAGACAATGTTCCGCTCTCTGATGAACAAATGCTGAGACTGACATTCCCTCTGAGGATGCTCAAAGTTCGTGCATGGGCAGAGAGCTCTGGGTACATGGTGTCAAGAGTCCTCATGGAGTTTTCCTGATATGGGCTGGAGGAAGACGATGGGGAAGAGTTCATTACAGTCGAGGGCAGGCGGCCTGGGACCGGCACAGCATGTTTTGGAGTGGCAGAGCCGAACTGGAGTGGTGATGAAGGGGCTCCGTTTGGAAAGAGGGGACTGTTTACAGATGAGGACCTCAACTGCCGACCGTTGGGAGTCAAGTGGGCCTGGACAGGAGTGGTAGGTGAAGCCAATCTATCCATGGGTGAAGCAAATGAGAGTTTCCCAATAGCCTGCCTTGGATTGATCGATTTGCCCACCTTTGGAGGTGTGCTCAGAGGAGTTAGGAGACGAGGAAGTGGAGGGCCCATTTCAGAGCGAACTTGGCCTATGCATTCTGGTGGTTGAGCTGTAGTTGAACATGCCACCAGGCTAGGTACTTCCTGTCTGATAATTTGTGGGCTTTGTTTTTCAAGCACGTTTGTACGTGACTTTAAACATTTATTTTGTCCATTTGTGGCGGCATTATTGTGATTTGATGAGGTAGCAGGACAAACTTTGCCTTTGCTCACTTTATCGTTATTTGTGTCTATGCTGTCCTGAGGCAAGTCTGTGACAATAGCCTTTTCAATGACAGCTTCTTCCTCTAAGCTGGGCACAGGCTGTATGGTTTTTTCATTCGTTGAAATGTGTTCACTGTTAACGCTGGCATTCAAATTTTCTGGCTTTGGGTGAGTTTCCAAAGCCTGCAAGTTTACAGTGGGAAACAGACACATAGGACTCAACTGCCTGCACAGAGAATGTGTGTCTTTCAAAGATTCACAGGTAACAGTCTTTGTCTCTTGGGAGTCAGAAAGGGAAGGGCCATGATCAGCCAGTATTTCACTGTTCAGTGTCTCTACATCAATATCCTCTTTTGAAGGAATTTCAACATTTGCTTGAGAAGATTCCTGGTCAGCACGGGACTTGTCATCTTCCGTCTTCAACAGTGGAGATTTATGAGGCGATGGAGGTCTATTATCAGCATTTGACTCTGAGGGAGACACTGTTACATAAACTCCTCCAGTTCCTTGTGCTTCATTCCTATCTTCATCCCCAAGAAGCTTCATGGATGCATCCTTTTCAAAACTCTCCTCTGCATTTTTATTTGACACACTGATGCGGTCACTGCTGCTTGACAAACAGAGGTTATCCTCTGTGTGCTCACCAAGACACCCTTTATTCTCATGGGGCTTTAAGACTGAGTCCTGATGGCTTTTTCCCATTTCTGAACCATTTTCTGTATTTGTAACCACATCTCTCACAGACTCAATGAATATTGAGGAAGTAACTTCCTGAGAGATTACAGTTGTGTCACATCTTCTCGGTGACTCTACACAATCAGGAGTGCCCTTTTTGGCACCAGCAACATCAGTAGGGCTTGTGTCTACATCCATCTTTGTAATAGTCTCTGACTGATCTTCCTGCGCACTGCAGGGTGGCTCTTGACTCGACACAATCTGGACCAAAACTGTTATGTCTGATGTGGAAGAAGATGATGATGACGCTGATACTAAATGCACAATTGCTGGCTGCTGGTCAGTCTGCATGCCTTTTTGAGGATGCATTTCTTCACCATCTGTACTTCTGCTTTTGTCCTTCATTATAGTAATGCCTCTCAACACATTTTGTCCCAAGTCTTTGGAGGAACTTTCACTGGAAATGTGTTCCACTTCCTGTGTTGTGACCACTGGCAAATCCACATTACCCTCTGTTGGTTCTGCAGACGATTTAGGACAGTGGCTTGACACTGATGTTGTGATGAGTAAGGACTCCGTTTGCTGAAGATGGACAGAGTCAGAGGATTTGGGATGTTTTTCCTTTTCTCCACCATATGTCTCCATGGATTCCATCTCTTTGTCCTGAAAGAAAGGCAAAGGCAAAGAGAATTTGCAGTAAGATAAAACCACCATAGCACTTGAGACGGACCCTGCAAATCCAAAGGCTAAAAAACTACCGTGGCTAAATTGACCATTTTGTAATTACAAATGTCACACCAAATCTCCTATTTGGTGTGACAATTTTCTGCTTTAATAAAATTACTAAAAGACTAAATCTGTCAATTTTGAACATTTAAAATCACATTATATTCACAAAGTTTGAGTTATACATGAAAAATCTATCTTTTGAATGTTGCTTCACTTGATCATAATTCAATTCACAATGACACACATTTTGTTTTATCAAAAATTCTATCAAATTAAGTTTTAAACTATTTCGGGACAAACTAACCAATGGTGCCTTGAACTAGTAGTTGACAAAACTCCATTTTGGAAAGTGTCTATCTTCTTTGACATCGTTTTAAATGGCTTGTTCATTCATTGTGCTTAGAAGAATCCTTGCATCGTACATACAGTATGAGATTGCAACACAGTATCTTATCATAAATAAAAACAGGGAAGTTGCACATTAGTCGGTAATAAAACAAATAAAAAACCAACATTTGCATGAAACATAACTAAATTCTCACCAAATCTAGTAGCGGTGATATGCAGGGAAGCATTGGTTTAAACAATGCCATTATCTCCTCAACTTCAGAGCTGCCCAACTCAGTAGGTGCCTCCTCAGTTTTGCGTTCCTTGGACGATCGCTTGCTCTTTTTGGGAGTGTCTGTTTGCTTCTTGGCACTTGTTGATGGCAGAGATGCCTGACGCTGGATGGCTTCCTGTCCATCAGGAGAGGGTTTTAACTGTGTATAAGTGACTTCTGTCTGCATGGGGTAACTGTAAGATTCACTGATATTATGAGGAGCAGACTGGGACGTGTTATTCAGACGTGAGAGCAGTCTGTTTTGTGGAGAGGAGGGTAGAACTTGCTTGGAACTGGAGTCTGAAATTACAAGACGAAAACAGGATTTGAGAAAGAAAATGAAAGAAAGAAATGCAAACCGACCTGAAGTCACTGGTATTATTCTAAGGTGAGGACACTTATTGAGTTATGTTAGCAATAACACACAGATATACAGGACTTAATGATGCCTCACCAGGTAAGTGCAACAGGTTTGCAGAGTGCTGCTGCTGAGGTTCTACACATGCCCACAAATTCTCTAGGAGCGCCCGGAACTTTTCTGAAAAACAGACACAAACAATCATAAGCTACAGGTTAACACATGCGATTAGGTCGTCAAATGAAATTAATGTAACAAATGATAACTGAAGCCAACTGCATACCTTTGTCAACTTTAGGCTCCTCAGGTGCACTTGCTTGAGATGATGTGCTCCTATATTCTGTCAAGAAATAATTGAGGTATTGTTTAAATTTTAACTTGTATTTAATTTTAAGTCAGAAAAAGATGCTGCTTCTACAGGTTTAGATCAAGTGAACTAGGTTACATGGTAAAACATGCTTCCTTTATATCAGGGCCTTTGATATCCTATTACAAAACATGTAACATTCTGTCATTTTAGCTATTTTTCTTGTTTACTGAAAAGCTAACTTCTTGAAGAAATGAGATCTGACCACAGCAGAATAAGACTTCATTGTATGCTGTATTTAAAAATGAAGCTGTTACTTGTTGTACCTTTACACCTTTCTCTTTCCAGTTTCATCAGTCTCACCTACAAACATATTGAAATTATACATAATGACAGGTCAGTTCAACAGTATTAAAATATTTCCACAAAAATGCTGTTTATAAAAAGGTCATTACTGCACCTGGAGGTCATCAATATTTCTCTCTAGCAGAATCTTCTCTTTGGTCAGTTGGTCAATTTGATGATTCTGTTTGCAATTTGAGTCTGAAATAAGGACATAAATGTGTATTGCTAAAACACCAAACAAGGGTTGTCATAGAAAGACAGATCCAAGACATCCTTATGAACAGAAAATAATTATTTTGTCTGAAATACAATTTTCAACACAAACCTTCGAGCAGCCGAACTTTATTTTCAAGGTTGTCCTTTCTGTTGATGAGAAAACAGCAGTCTTTTAGCATAATTTGTTTTACATGATTTTCTCAAAAACAAAAGACAACAACAAACTTTACATAATCATACTATAGCACAAAGTTAATTAAAGTCTCATAAAAGAAATGACACAAAAAGACAGAGAGAGAGTGAGAGAGAGACATGACACTCATTAAAGTCCAACAAAAAAAAAAAAAAAAAAAAATAGTATCACTAAAGCAAGTGTAACTTCTTACATTCTTGTTGTCTTGGTGTTCTCCTCTATTAATTTTTCAACCTGATCTGCTTGTGCCTCAGATTTCTTCAAAGATGTCTAGAAAGGTGAAAATGAAAATGTACAAAGAGTGTGAGTGGTAGATTTACTGAGCTACATTTGAGCAGATATGCTTAAAGCAGCTGAGAACAATGGTACATTCAGAGTCTGTTATGAGTTACAGCAAACTCAAATCACTGATTATAGGGAATGCTTTTTTGGCTTACCTGTGTTTTCAGCAAATCATTTTCTATTATGGCCTTTTCCCTCTTCAGCTTTGCATTTTCAAGTGACTGTATTTCTGTCAGTTCTAAGAGTATGAAAGACAATTTAGCAACAAAATCAGTGGTGCATTCAACACATTTTTAACAAATGATGATTTACAAATTATGGAAAACACATAACTGGTAAAAAAATACAGCATGTGAATGGAAAGTACCTTTCACGTCCTTCAGCTGGTCTTCAAGCTTCTTATTCCTAAGGGATATAGAAATACTATTTAACATTTTACCACAAAGATAAAACCATTATAATAACATTTGTCATCTGTAATAATTATTTCTTACTCTGCCATTATCTTGCCGTTTTCCAGCTTAATTTTTTCCATCTCTTCAGACATCTGTCCATAGGCCTTAAGAGCACTCTATAACAAAATAGGTGGGAATATTAGCATGACAGCAGAAAAACAACCAACAAAAAGAAACTTAAAAAAAAAAAAAAAACAGCTGGGGAAATTTATTCAGAGATGCTCAGATTTTGTGTTAATATAAGAGACATATCGATTATTATCGTCAGAAGGAATTTACTTCAAATGAGATTCTACAGAGAAAAGGCATACCTTTTTTTCTTCCAGTTCTGCTTGCACAGATTCATAATCTGCTGTCTTTTTCTCCAGAGTAACCAATCTGATCTGCAGCTCCTCCAGCTGCTGTTGAAGCCTGATTGTGTCACTGTGTAAAATATGTTAAGGACATGGTGTTAAAATCAGCTGCCTTCAACATAAAAGAACATTATTGTCTGTTTGCATCATTGTTATTCATCATAAAGCAACTATGTCCTAACTGGTGTAGTTTCACTAATATTCAAAAGATATATCTGTATTATATCTGTATTTATATCTATATCTGTCTCTAGATTATATTTAAACATTAACCAATTAATTTATATTCTCATACAATTTATCAAGGTATCTACATGAGAAGATAAGCACATGGAGTCACATTTATCAAAAGCCCAGTCAATTTCCTTTCCTTTAAATATTTACAAATCACAAACCACAAACACAGTGAAGTTTTTTTTTTAGTAGCTTAACTTTGCCCACTTACAGTTAAGAGAGTAACATGGGGAAAAAAATGTGATTCCAAATAACACACAATAGTCTTAATATCGATGTTTAATTGCAGTTAGTAATTTATCTAACTCCCGTTTAGTGAATTGATAATCCCCAATTCCCAAAGACGTCACAAACCTTAGGGAACAACTTATAAATTAAGGTTAACAGCTCACGTTAGAAGTAAGCACAAGTTATTGGCTAGCTACATCTAATACCTGCTGGGCTTTGTACAAATATCAGTATTAACGTTACAAATGTGTGTTTCCTGAATATTGACAGGTGTTACATATTTCAAAAGACCAGCTTTTGCTGACTGTATTAATTTATCATGACCATGGCAGTTATCATTCATTAATATAATTCAATTTAATGGGGCTTTATTGACACAGGAAAAGCAAGGGTAAAATAAAAACATGCACATAAACAGAATAATTGTGATTTTGCTAAATACACACACACACGAGTAAAATAAAATAGAACAAAATAAACATAATAATTGACGTTAATACTCACTCCGAAACCGTTATCTTCTGTTTAAGTGCCAGAAATGACGACACATATTCGTTCAGGCTCTGTACCAGCAACAACAAACAGACATGCATACGTTAATTACCAACAGTTCACTTGCACTGATAAGACAAAAAAAATACATGAATCGTGTCTCAATCGTCAGAGACTGTTTATGTTAAGCCCACAAAGATGAAAAACAAGTTTTTAAATCGACTTTTTCTCTCAAAGAAAGACGATCTGACCTGGTGCAAAACAGAGCAGTTTTGACAGTTTCCAACCGTCGCGTCCGCGGCGATTGCTACCGTTTTGGACTGACTGTCCCCTGGCATCATGGTAAGACGAACTCCTAAACACTCACAGCTTTATTTTATATAACATTAATTGACGACCATGTCCTGGTGTCACAAATTCCAGGCAAGTTCAAAACAACTTCACATTTTCGCGTCTCGCACGTTGACCAAGGACCCAAGCTAGGACCCCACAGGGGATGCTTCGTGAAATGCCGGTCAACCTTGAATTAAATAATTCTCTCTACGTTGTAAACAGAACAAAAAATTCGTATATACGCAAATGAATATAAGTAAGACAGTTGTTCGGTTGTGTGTTTGATCATTATGAAATATAATGTTTCTTGTCATGCGGATCTTTCTTCAGGCAGTTCATTATGGCATATGGGGCGTTACCGACGAACGCGCTAACGTTACAGCTCGTCCAGGCCAGCAGGGGTAGTGTAACCCTGTAGTTTAGTTTGTATACTCAGTGGACAGTTTATAGTTTGGTAGTGTATTTTTTGTTTTCAAAGTCTTAAAGGTCGGAAGTCATTTCACGAAATATTGTACTAACTAGCTATTATAATGTTGATGGTCATAGATAGTTACATCAGTCGGAGATATTCAGTAATTTTCAGTAGTCCCTGGTGGTCTAGTGGTTAGGATTCGGCGCTCTCACCGCCGCGGCCCGGGTTCGATTCCCGGTCAGGGAACTATCCTTTTTGACGTCCCATAATAAAATGATCACTTAAACTGTGTTCAACTAATAGTTCAGCGGCTCTTCGAGAGCTTCTAGAAGTTAAGTAAGCGCAAAGTGAAATTTCCAAATGCAAAAAGCCCAAATGCGCAAGTTAAGCTATCCCAACCTTATCTGTCCTAAAATGACACAAAATTGTGTGCCCAATACTTGTAGTGGATTTGTAGCACGTGGTTAAATTTTCATGTGCCGTTTCATTTCTATATATGGTCAGCAGAGGGTACTGTTGTACAGATAACAGTGTTCCTAATCTCTGTCTTTCCCTTTCTGTCTGTCTGTCTCTCTCTCACAAACACACACACACACACACACACACACACACACACAATAACAACAATAGCTGAGAGGAAGCAATTAAAGTTACCATGCAATCCATGGGGGATTGCTGGTAGGTGCATCCTGATGGAAAGATAATAACCCTGTAACTTCAGATGAACCTTCTGAGTGTAGCCTCAAGGCCAAAGAGCCAACTCTCTCCAAACGGATGCAGCCAGAGATAGCATAGTTTCTTCAAAGTGGAAAGGGGAGTGTTGGGCATGTCTTCTCTTTTCGTGTCTTCTCTCTGACAGGTAATCTCTTCTGTTACCTGACATGGGTTAGGTAACACTTTGGATGTTGCCAGATTTGTCTCGATCATCTTTGTTATCTATAGGAAGCCTGTGTCTGATCACTATCTTTGTATAAACAAAAATGCTCCATCCTCTTAATCCCTTTTATCATGTGTGGTTGGATTTTCTCCTCTTCTTTTTTTCTTTGTTAAGGTGCTGTAGCAAAGTACAGTGTGGGGTGGAGATAAATTAGCTGTCTAATGAAAGTCAAAGTATAAGTCACTAACCTAATAAAACCTTTAATACTTTTGAAAACCAAAGTATAAGTCACTAATGCAGAACTAAAGAAGTCTCTCGGGT
This sequence comes from Micropterus salmoides, assembly GCF_014851395.1. NCBI lineage: Eukaryota > Metazoa > Chordata > Actinopteri > Centrarchiformes > Centrarchidae > Micropterus > Micropterus salmoides. The sequence continues at coordinate 23,865,201 of NW_024040152.1, read as the reverse complement.
GATAGGCAAAAATGTCGCTGAGTATCTTTAACCAAGTCCAGTTGCCCTTGATTTTAATTATGACGTGGATGACTGAGAACCTTCATGTACAGATATAAGTCACCAGTTGTCTGTCTATAGTCGGGCAGTTTTCCTGCCCGACTATAGACAGTTAATGTTTAATGTTGACACAATAATGAAACCCACTAATTTGTGTCAGGGTTCAGTTTTATGTTTTAAAAACATTTTGAACACATATTTTTGATATTTGTGTCTCTTCTGTTCTACATAAGATTGAGTTTTGATTTGATGGGATTGCAAAGTGGCTGATGACAGTACATTCCAGAAACTTGGAGGGTTAGAGTAATCTGACTGTGTGTGTGTGTGGTGTTGCTTCTGTCAGCAAACTGTCATTAATTAATAAAACAGTTTTGCATTTCTAAACATCTTACAGAATTTTGCTTGTGAAAAAAAGCTACCCCAGACCACATTTATTCAATAATGCAGTGTTTCCACACAAAAGCACACAGATAGTAACACAGTGCCCACAGCTGACCAACTATAAATCAACTACAGAGAGGTGGCTGACAAGAAGGAAAACCCCCTTTTCTCTCTATACCCACCTCTCCCTCTGGCTCACTGCCTCTCTTTCTCGCAGCATTTTTCTGTGACAGCACCAAATACATAGATGCCCTTCCTCCTCCTCTTTCTCTCTTTACTTTCTTTCTCTCTGTCTTCTTACACTCGTCTTCTCTCCTCCCTCACTCTCTATGAAGTCCTTAGGGCTGTGCCTCGTGGATTATGACAATGAGGATTTTGTTTTGTGCATCTGTGCCTTCTTGACTTGTTGAGGGATGACTAAAAAGTAAAGCCCAGACACAGTATGTCATAGGTGTTGAAATGGCTAATGCTGCATTGGCATTACTGTTGGCCAGGACGCTGGCTTATGTGCTGCACTTCACCCAACTAAGCCTGCATCAAGCCTAAACTGCTCTACCTAGAGTTCCCCCAGTCACAGTTTGTATTTGCCATTTGCGTGTTTTGTCAGGGCATGTGCCCAGTTTAAGACTTGAGCCATAAAATTATGACTTAAGGGATGGAGTTCTCTTCCTGTGCTTTTTTTTTCACCTTTGCAAGAATACATGACAGCTGAAAAGAATGAAATCAGGACTCAGGCCACAGCTGAGATGCTGACATGACACACATTTGTTTATTTTTATTTTGTTTACACTGTAGAAATCACATGAAATAGCATTCACCACCATCTGTCATAGCTTATCATAAACCATAACCAACATATAATGCATTACTTTTGTGCCATATTAATGCATGCAATACATGACTTGTGTAATAATGTTGGGTAATGTAATGGAAAGATGGAGCAGGGGCTCACAGCATGCTCATTCCTTTCTGTTATTTCCACTCGACAGCTGTTTATTTCTTTTTATCATTTATTTTGCCACCAAATCATTGTTGACATTGATATATTGAGCTTTTTACATCGCAATTGTTTTTCCTTCAAAAATAAAAATAAATGGGATTTAAAAAATGTGCATTTTGTCAGCATGAAATCCTATGAAACATGATACAAAATATTAAGGTAATGGGGCTTAGGGTATAGAGTAATAAAAGGACACATTTATGCTGCTCCAGCAACGCTGCATTGTAAAGCCAATAAATAAAACAAACAATACTGTACATGGGTCACACAATTCACTTGCTATTTCCTGAAACTTGAGGATTTCACATTGATTTGGTGACAGAAGACAACGTTGTAGCACCACTGAGTATGAAAGTCAGTTCACACATCACCTTAGAATAGTTTTCTTTTGTATGATGCGTTTAGTTTTCTTGTCTTTCCTTTTTTCTTTTACATGACATTACAAAGCTTCCTGCTATTACCCAGCTATTGAGGAAGCCCATTTTGATAATTTCCAGCATGTTTTTTTATTATCAAGCTTTTTTTAACAAGCTCTTAGAGTACAATTATGTTTTCTTCCCTTTTCATTATCAGAACCCAGATTTCCAATTGATCAAGAATTGAAGCGCGGACCTGCTCGTATCACATGTTGTTGCGTGGCAGTGCCTGAAACCTCGCCAACCGTTTTTTCTCTGTTGGTCTGCCATCATTAGCCTTTGGTTGACTGGAAGATGTTGGGTCTCCTGGGGACAGATCTGTTCAATTACATATAGTATATAAACAAAGCTGTATTTTTTTCAGGGTTTCAGTTTCATTTGGACATGTCAGTCCAACTTGCTTTAATCAAGATTCCAATTTTGCTAGTTCCTCCTCATAATTCTCTTCTTTATTTGTACTGTCCCGATCACATTCCTGTGTTGTGCTGTCAGCACAAGTTCTTGTATCCAGATGTCCGGCATCGCAGGGAGAAGAAAGGGCACTGCAACTCTCTTTGCACTTCCATTGAAATGTCATTTGTTTTTCAGTGCTCGCCCACGCTTAAAGCAAAAACATTGTTTTTTTTCCAAGCATGGACGTCAAATATAGTATATTGGTTACCTATCTGTCTGTGTCACAGACAGAGTCACTCCGTATGATTATACGTTTGAATTCGAACAAGACTGGCAGCACTGCTTGCCGTAGAACTTGTGGTTGCAGACTCCATGCTGGGGCACCAGGTAACACCAGTTGAAGTAATCTCTACACGCAAGGTCTGTGGGAAAAGGGTGAAAAAATACTTATGAAAGCTTATTTCTATTCTGACAAGGTATTTTAAGATAACTCTGGTCAGACTACAGATTACAAGGAACACAGTTTTTAGTTTGTATACAAGCATCAAAGTAGTACTACATTATGTTAGAGCTTTAGTACCTTTCTTCTCAGTTTGTGGGCAGAAGTTGGTGTTGCAGGCCTGGGACATGGAAGGTTTAAGATGCAGGGCACAGCCAGGAGAGGGCTTCTCTTGGACCAGACACTGAACCGTCCTGGCCTGCACTCCTCCTCCACATGTCACTGTGCACTGTAGAGTATAACACATTCAGTGTCTCATCAATCATGAGCTTACAATGTAACTATCAACAAAGCAGAAACTCTGTAGACAAATAATGTAATGCAGCGCTCCTTGCATAGTCCAGCTATGTAAACCTGCTCTAAGTTAACATACCTGGGACCAAGGAGATGAGTGCCATTCTGCTCGAGGTGGAGGTTGAGTGAGGGTTTGAGGTGGATGGGTGCGATGATACCTGCTCCATCGGTGGACTGGCGGGGTAGTCCGGACATTGCACTCAGCCAGGATGCAGGGCCTCTGGAGCTCTACTGCGGGCTTGGGGACATGGTGGCACTTCTTGGCAGCAAGCTCTCTGTATTTACCTGCAGTGTCCTAAAGAAAATTAAAGTCAATTAAAAATATTGTAACATATAAAAAATAAATCAATATATACTACAGGTATTTATATACATACATACACATATACACTTGTATATAATATAAAGCAGTAAATTGTCACAATTAATTTTTAAAGTTGTTCATTTCAAAACTAGGAATTTACATTTTGCCATATTTGAGTAAACACAGCACATGTAATACACACCTTCTCTGCACACTTGATTAACCGTGCCTGATAGCCACGACCACATGTTACTGAACACTGGGCGATCAAAGGAGGAAAGGAACAGAGAAGAAACTTATTTCCATTAGCTAAAAAATAATTTTACATAATGCATTACTACAGTGCGGTGTTAATTTAAATTACGTATTTTTGGCTCATGAATTACCTCTTGCCACGTGGAAACAAACCACTGGACTTTGCGTTGTTTCTGGCAGCGTTTGATGAAACAGGAATCTTGACTGGCGGGTTTTGGCAGGCCTGCACACAAACTGTCTGGCAGCGTATGTGTGTGGGCACCTGGGTTGCTGCTCGTACACAAGACGGTCCTCTTCCTCAAGCCGTTGCCACACTTCCGAGAACACTGCCACATAAACAGAAATGTGACGAGGATAAACGTTGATGTCCTTAAATGTCCTTAAGCGCCTGACTGGTAAGATCATCTGATTATGACGCAACGACAACAACAACACCACAGTATTGTTAGTGAATATTGGCTTAACGGGTTAAATGTTTCTAGTACATTTGTAGTACATCCATCATTTTAGAGGTAGCCTGCCCGCCTTCTTCCTCTTAAAAGTAGGGATTTGTTCAAATGCCACAGGCCAAAGATCTTAGCCAAGCCAACCTTGCACAGAAAGCGTTTCTACCATATAATTCACATTCTCCACACAGGGAGTTATTGTGCTTTACTTTCTTAATAATTCCTTTGAGGTAGTCCAACAATTCCCTCAATATTAATTCTTATCCTATGCACACATCTTATGGCACCGCTTAAATCAAAATCTTGAAAGTGTTTCACCACATTCAAGTGTGCCACAGAGTACCAGCGAGGAAGTAAACTGGACACCATTTGTGGCAGGTAGTTAAGGACACTTGGGGTAAAACGGCAGTTAAAAAGGTTTAATAGTGAGACAAGTCACCACGCGCAATGTATAAGAGTTGGACAGAGAACAAAACATTCATTCATGGTTTAAAGCCACTGAGATCACTGTCATAAAATGTGGTGAAGCCATCAGTGCTAGGCTTCATGTAGAGTTCTTTAGCCCAAATGGTGAATGTGCAACTTTGAAGTGTTTTTTTGTTTCTCCTTCTATGGATAACTAATACAGCAGCATGCCTGTACTGACTTACATCTGTGCATGCTTGTTATTATTCCTACATGGCAGATCACTTTCACACAAGCTTACCTGTGACCATGGCCCGGTGCTCCAAACTGGTGGACAGCTGTGTGTGTTGCAGACTTGCCTCCTGGCTGGGGTGGGCTGGGCACAGCGAGAGTCGGCCTGGCCGTCTACGTTGGCCTGGCTGGTTCTTTGGACACACTGGACCTGCCGCGCCTGCTGGCCTCCTCCACAGCTCTGGCTGCACTCCCCCCACTCTCCTACAGACCAACTGGGACAACACAACACAAGTCCGCTGAGTCAACATGCACAGCTCCTCAATCATTTAGTCAGACATGGCTGTGGGAATTCACAAATGACTCCCTGTGTTGTATCTAAGCCAGTTCTTCAGTGGCCTCTGCAGCTTATTCTATGACCAATAACTTACTGTATGTATAACAAAGGTTTAAATGGTTTAAATGGTTAACTCATGTGAAACATGTATCTTTCTTCATTTTCAGGACCAAAGCACCTTTTCACAGATACACCTAACCTCTTGGCAGACAGTACCAATAATAATAATGTGAGTGATAAATGTAAAGATTAATATTAGTATTCATCACTCTCTACTAAACACCTGTCTTCTTACATTGCTGACCTCAGACACTTTGGAGTGTTGCAGGCCTAACTCTATAAGGGGTTAGACATTTGTTCATGGCTGGCTGGCTTCAGAGCAAGTCAGAACAGCCGAAATACCAGGCTTTTTAAACAGTAACTTAAACCTCACTGCACAGTTTTAAACCCCCTCCTTGCCTAAACTCAGCACTCATGACCAACAAAACTAAACATCACCACATATTTCTCTCCTAATTGCCTCCATTTGTACTGTACACTCCTAACACGTTGGTGATTACAAAAATGTGGCTTCATCGAAATAGACATTAAGGATCCTTCATATTAATGCACAGTCCCTTGACTGAGCGCTCAGTTTGGGACGGCGCAGTTTATGTTATTTTAAGTGCATTTTTTTCCAACACTGTGCCGTGGCAGACCGCATGTCGCCTAATCCCTGAGCGTACTTCTCTCTTCCTCAAAGCTTCACTGCATCTATTCCAAGTGACCCCAAACTCAAGGTGCAGGCAGCTCAATCCCTCATCACACACTCTGTCATCCTCTCCCTTGCTTCACCCCAATGTACCCACCCAGCCTCCGAAGATCTACCCCAAACAACCCAAAAACATTGCTGTCCGCACATCGTGTTGTATATATTAACAGTCTAAACTTTATTTGTAATAATTTGGAGCGTCACTTGCTAGGAATGTTGTATAAGGAGGATGAGAAGAATATAGCTGGAAAGGGCATAATACATGCACTATGGAATCTAAATAAATACAGATAGAGAAATTCCACCTGGTCTTATATATGGTATGGCTTGTCAGGAGGAAGATACACACTGTACTATCATCAAAGAGTGATTTGAGGGAGGATGAGAGGTACTTAGAGGTGAACATTGCTATTCAGCTGTTAATGTTAAACATTTAACCAAGTAATCAACACATACATGTAACATATTTACCATGCTGACATATTTATTGGTCCTTGGTGCAGACATAGGAGCTAAACCCTCATGGTGTCATTTAATACATAAATAAATGCAAGTTGAAGACCAACTTTTAGAGCCACATCGTGTCTTTTTTGTCCATCTTTGTGTCATATTACATTACATTTACATTTACTCATTTGGCAGACGCTTTTATCCAAAGCGACTTACATTTGAGGAACAACATACAAGCGTCAACAGAGCATCAAATACAGATCTACAACTGACAATACATACTTGTAAGAGCAGCAATAAGTACTAGTAAGAGCTCATAGTACATATCACATCAATGGGGTAAAAAACCTAGGGAAGGAAGTAAGAGTTAACAAAAAGTGCAATCAAAACAAGATCATTGTAGGGGATAGAAGAAGAAGAGCACAGGAATATATGTTAGAGGTTAGAAGTTAGAGGTGTTATAAGAGGAAGTGTTCTCAGAAGAGATGAGTTTTCAAGAGCTTCTTGAAGTTAGAGAGGGACGCCCCTGCTTTGATGGCGTGTGGTAGCTCGTTCCACCATCGTGGTGTCACAGATGAGAATAGCCGGGACTGGGATTGCTTTGTGTGAAGGGATGGCAGAGCCAGGCGGAGTTCGTTGGAGGAGCGTAGCGGCTGAGAACGTAAGTTTGTATTATGGAGTTTAGGTAGATGGGTGCAGACCCAGTTAGTCACTCTGTATGCAAGCATTAGTGACTTGAATTTGATTCTGGAGGCCACGGGGAGCCAGTGGAGGTCACTGAGTAATGGAGTGACATGAGTCCTTTTGGGCTGATCAGAAACCAGACGTGCTGCTGCGTTCTGAACCATTTGGATGGGTTTCACAGCACAAGCTGGAAGACCTGCTAGGAGGGCATTGCAATAGTCGAGGCGAGAGATAACCATGGCCTGTACCAGAAGCTGGGTGGCGTACTGAGTGAGGTAGGGCCTGATTTTCCTTATGTTGTATAGAGCAAAGCGGCATGACCAAGAGACAGCAGCAACATGGTCTGAAAAGGACAACTGGTTTCTCACCACCTTGGTTGGAGTGATGGTTGAGGAGTCATTTGTAGTGTGATGTTATGGTGGATAGATTGCTTGGCTGGAATGACCAAGAGTTCAGTCTTAGAGAGGTTTAGTTGAAGGTGGCAAGCCTTCATCCATGCAGATATGTCCGAGAAACAGTCCGTGATCCGTGTCGAGACGGTGGGATCGCCTGGCGGGAAGGATAGGTAGAGTAGCGTATTGTCTGCGTAGCAGTGGTAAGAGAAACCGTGCAAGCGAATGATCGGCCCCAGTGAGGTGGTGTAAATTGAGAAGAGAAGGGGCGCTAGCACTGAGAGGAATTCTGAGACCCGTTTGAATACTGCCCGTTCAATAGTTTTGGATAAAAATGGTAGAAGAGACACTGGTCGATGGTTCTCAACTTGAGTTGGGTCAAGTGAGGGCTTTTTAAGCAAGGGTGTAACCCGGGCCCTTTTGAAAGTGGTCGGGAAGGTTCCTGAAGACTGAGAAGTATTTATCACATGAGTGATTGTCGGGACCACGGTAGGAGATATGGCTTGGAGGAGATTCGTAGGAATCGGGTCCAGTGGGCATGTAGTTGGACGGCTACGGGTCAAGAGTTCTGATACTTCGCTCTCTGTGAGAGTAGTAAACGAGGAGAGTGAAGAACCACTGACCTGGGAGGGCAGAGGAAAAGATGTAGTAGGACTGCTACAATGGTTGAGTTTGAGTGTTTCAGAGAATTGGCTAGTTATAGCCGTCACTTTGCCTGTAAAGAAGGCAGCAAAGGTATCAGCAGACAAGTTTGTGGGTGGTGGAGGTGGAGGAGGATTTAGTAGCGCTTTAAAAGTGTAAAATAATTTAACTCTTATTTGCCCCACGATTCTTGTCCTGTGTTTTTATTACACATTACGCTTGCATTGTTGGCTCCAAGAGAGGAAATTCAATGCTTCTTGATTGATGATTTGAATGATTTTTACTCGTGAAAATGTTTTGTAGCTGTGTGTAAAAGTTTTGTACTCATGAAAATGTTTTGTACTTGTACATTCAAATGTCTGAATGTGTGGGAAAGTTTTGTAGCTGTGTGAAAATGTTTGAATGTGTATCTGAATATCTGAAAAACCCAAAGTTTACAGGTACAGATCGATTCTACAGGTACAAAACAAACCTACAGTTAAAAGTAGTTTTGTCCCACATCTGACACGTTCTAGTGAATAGCCAACGGGAATGCTCGGGTTAAAATGTCATTTGACTATCGAATCAGGAAAGTCAGTTCACTATCCATCACGGATCTAGGGGGGCTGGCCTTTTTTTGTTTTGGCTTCAAAATAATGAGGACAGTTACCTGTAAATTTGGGGGATTTCCGATATTCAGATAAAAATTCAAACATTTCCACACAGCTACAAAACATTTTCACAAGTACAAACCTTTTCCACACATTCAAACATTTGAATGTACAAGTACAAAACATTTTCACGAGTACAAAACTTTTCCACACAGCAACATACATATAATATTTAAATAAACTGTACAGGATTTCTGTGATGTAACATTCAAGCTTGTACTGGTTCACTGATATTGTGGACTTATTATGTAAGAACATTTACCAACTTGCTACAGTATGACATCATACTGGCACTTCCTTAAATCTTATTTTGGCTCTCTTATATCACTTACTTACATCTCAGATATCAGTTTCTGCGCAGAAAAGTAAAATATAGATGATGAAGGTGACATATTAAAACTTTAATTAATACTGATTTATAACCCTAGTGAATCCACTGGCACGGCTATCTGCATCCATATCAAGTTATAGACCACCTTGTGATCTTTGCCTTGACTGTTATTTGTAAGTGTCACTGGAGGATGAGTAAGCGTCACCATCTCTGAACAGAAACATGGGGATCAGATATCTTGTGGACAGGGTGTCACATAGCCTCTGTGGTCTAAATGACGCTGTCTACATGCTCACCAGGGGCATTAAATAACCTGTGACCAGTGTTTCTGGCTGTGCCACCGCGTGTGTTTTTGAGCTTTCACGTGTACGTGTCAGCGTGCGGGTGTTCCTCTGCTTATATCAGTGTACATCCACACTGTGAGACAGAATGCTATCATGCTCTAAATGTGAGCGCAATCGGAAACCTATTTCCATGATGTAATGCCTGTTCGGTCCAACTTACAGGGTGCAGACACAGCAAAATGAAATAACTGCAGGACCTCAGAATAGTATGACGCGCAGAGATGGACAGATGACCAGAGGCAGCTTGTCCAGCCTAGCGTGCATGTTTTGGTCAGTCCAGCACATGTTTTATCTCAGCTCGCAGTTTATGCACAAGTGGGGCCCACAAGTTGTCCAGATGCTCAGTCAAAAAAGAAACATATGCACTTAAACAAGGACAATATGTTTTGGTTAAGTAACTTTTTATAGTCCTGTACCCCTTCAGACATTAAACCTCTAGTTATGTACACCGCCCACCCCCCTCGCACTCTGACTTAATTATGAGTTATCATGTTTGTAACATGAAAATATATATTACCAAAAAAAATACAGGTTAATGAGAAGGGCATGATTGAGGGGAAAAACTCTGCAATGTTGGCTGAATTTGAGAACGTCTGAGTATGCCTACCCCTGTTCTAAACAATACCAGGCATTGGATAAAGGTACAACTCAAAGCAGTTCTGATTGCTTAAACCATGAAACTGACCTCTAATATAGTAGGATACACAAATGAATATGATCATCAGAAACACCACTAACTACATTATATGCATTTTATGAACGTTTAATATGAAATCTGAGATCTGTATACAATGCACTGCAATGCTGCAAATATACATGTAATCAGAGTGTAAAAGCATGGAAATGCAGCCTGGAGGTTGAGACTGCAACCAATAGGAAAATGATATATTACCTAATATTAGTTAGCAAATTGTCTGCTGTTACATGAGAACTCTCTGGCCTTTAATGTTTGTATTTAAATTTGAAGTCAGGCAATATACAGTATGGTGTTACACAGCTCAATAATTCCCAAAGTGATGATAACATAATGTCATAAACTGTTACTCTACCTGAGAAAATAATGCAATAAACATCCTGATATAGAACTATATCACCCTGACAACTATCAATTTATTAATTTATTTTAAGTGATGCAATAAATTGAGGTTCTATATTTGTCAGCATTCATTTTGCATCCTCAACTAAAAACGTTTTGTCTCTAATAATGTAAAAATCTCCAGCTGATGTTATCAAGTGGTGTCTTTAATTACTTTAGCTATATAAATATAAATCTTAATATATGTACACAAAATCTGTTACTGAATACAAAACATGCAAACAGCAAAGTGTCTTGCCAATAGCTGGATCTTCACACACACACACACACACACACACACACACACACACACACACACACACACACACAGGCACGTATACACACAGGCACAACTAAGCAGACCCAGCTGTAGATAATGAAGGAGACGAGTTTAAACAGTTGTGAGATTACTTTACAGCCACTATTATCACTGCGTCCTCAACTCAGTGTAAACACTAAAATCCATTAGTGAGCAAATGCTGATGGGTGGTGGTGTGTAACTATGTAAGTGGTGGGACAGAGAGAGAGAAAATTTTTTTTTTTTACAATTACTTGAAATCAATTAACCCCCAGACATACCATCACAAAGCCCTAACATGCCAGGAGCTAAAACCAGAGAAGAGTCCCCTCAGCCAGCTGGTCCTGAGGCTCTCTGCAGAAACATGTCTCCAACAGCCTCAGGACAGTAACACCAACTCAAGCAGACCAAACCACATTATCAACAAGCAAAAATAAAAATATATTGAATGGAAAGAAACAACCAAAACACAAAGAAAATTACATTGTTATCTGGCTCTAAAAAGAGAATTCACACTGGCACACTACCTGAGCACAATAAACTGAGAAGTGTTGACAACATACAGACTGAGTGAACACAGCCTGGCGATAGAAAAGGGTCGCCACAGAGACTGCTCCCAGTGCAACAGAGGACAGGTAGATGTGTAGAGGTGCTGCTTTCTAACCTCATGTCCTAAATATTAAACCTTAAGAGAAAAACACTTTGCAAACATTTCCCAAATATACCCCGAATTCAAATTTAAATCAGACACACATAAACTCCCCTATTTACTGGGAGAAATGCCCAAATGCCAAATCAGCAATCAGCAAAATATATCTCCTCATGCCATGAACTGAGGACAACCAGTGAAAACTCAGACTAGACTAATAAATAAATAAAATTATTTTACAGAAATATTATAATATTATCATTTTTATTGTTAATTTAATAATTGTTGTTTATTGTTATTATTTATATAAATATTTTGTGTTGTTTATATGTGAATTTGTGCTTTGGCAATATTGTTTACCATGCCAATAAAGCAAATTGAAATTGAAATTGTATTGAGAAGAGAGAGAGAGAGAGAGAGAGAGCGAGAGAGAGAGAAAGCAAAGTGGAGAGAAATATCAGAGGAGCATCAACATCTAAGATAACCACGAGGGAACAGGAGAGCAGTTGTGTTGGTTTACATGAGAGAGAGAGAGAGAGAGAGGAGAGAGAGAGAGAGAGAGAGAGAGAGAGAGAGAGAGAGAGAGATAGATAGATAGAGAGAGATAGAGAGATAGATAGATAGATAGATAGATAGATAGATAGATATATAGAGGAGAGAGAGAGAGAGAGAGAGAGAGAGAGAGATAGATATAGATAGATAGATATAGATAGATAGATAGATAGATAGAGAGAGAGAGAGAGAGAGAGAGAGGAGATAGATAGATAGATAGATAGATAGATAGATAGATAGATAGATAGAGAGAGAGAGAGAGAGAGAGAGAGAGAGAGAGAGAGAGAGAGAGAGAGATAGATAGATAGATAGATAGATAGAGAGAGAGAATTCAAATTTGAACATATTTATAAATGACTTAAAAGAAAGTGAGACAGACAAACAAGCAGACAGAGGGTGTGTATTTTTGTCATAAAGACACAGCCCCTCAAATCCCTGATGAGAGATTAGAAGTGCTGCGACCCGAGGTCACCAAAGTTTGAATGACAGCTATCCTTGGTTGGCTGCATAGTGGTATCAGTGTGTGTGTGTGTGTGCGTGTATGTGTGTGTGTGGTAGGACAGAGTTGGACAGGTCACGGAGATAAAAGAGACATTAGGCCATTAGGGTTGTATGTGGTATGTTTACAGCTCAGCCTGAATCCACCCAGGTAATGGAGACTGCGGTGGAGGTCTTACAAACAAGCCTGAAGGTGCTCTGTGCAGTGTGTGTGTGTGTGTGTGTGTGTGTGTGTGTGTGTGACAGACAGAAACTGTGGTTAATGGAGGGGGACAAGTGGACACAGAGAGAGGCTACGTCTCTTGTAAGGCAAGCTGTGTGTGTGTGTGTGTGTGTGTGTGTGTGTGTGTGTGTGTGTGTGTGTGTGTGTGTGTATAGGTTGAGAGGAAAATTAAGCATCAGTTGTACATCTACAGTATCCTGAGATGAGATGAGTAAGCGGTTAAGTACAGCCTGAAAAGTGGAAATGAGACAGTCACTGTCTCTGGCTACCAGATAATGTCAGGGTGATCACACAATGTAAATGTGCAGATATAAAGCTTGAATTGTTTGGCTTGTAAAGAAACCCACAAAAGTGAGCCAGAGGTTCCCGGGGTCATCCTTGATATATGCCCTCTTCTCTCCTGAGCTGTTTAGTTTCCTGACTCCACTATGATCCATTTACCAATAGTATAATTAAATTTTCCACTATAAGTGTGCGATAGAAACATAATACACTATATGAATTTGGTTGATGTACATATACTGTATGTTTATAGTAATATGTCCCTTGTGTTATCTGATTTCTGCATGGGTATAACTGACAAACATAGTTGAGGCCATTCAGTGGGTCTTGTTTTTAGAGTGCATTAAATAAGTTATTAAAGCTCTGACGGTGAAATATCAGCTTTTATTCCTACAGGAAGTTTATAGAAATTACTATCTTTCAGTTGTTCCCAAATTTTACCTGAAAAACGAGTACCAAAAAGAGTCACATAAAAATGTATTGAAATATCAATATCACGAACATGCATCTTTCTCATTGGTTTCTGTTGAGTACAGTAAGTGAAAAATTCAAACTAACCTCTGCTCAAAAGAGACAAGGCACAGTTAAAATGTTATTAGCTACACTTGAGATTGACAAGTCAAAATGTCTGTTGTAAAAAAGGTAGACATTTGTTAAAAACTCTTTTTTTGTAATATTTCCCTAGCATCTGCTAGGGGAGCTCACAAGATGGGGTTGAAACATTCGGAAACAACTAGTTGGACCTGCGATGGACTGGCGACTTGGCCAGGGTGTACCCCGTCTTTCGCCCAATGTCAGCTGGGATAGGCTCCAGCCCCCCCACGACCCTGTACACAGGATAAGCGGTTGACGATGGATGAATGGATGGATGTTATCTTGTCACTTGATAGTCAATGGTTAAGCTTCCTAGTAGTTAAAATGTGTTTTGTTTAACTGAGCTTGGTAACAGTAATTACCCCAATACACCCTGTAGACCAGTGGTTCTCAACCTTTTTTGGGCCAACGCCCCCCTATCCATTATCCAGGTCCCTTAACGGCCCCCATCAAAAAAGATGTTGGCTATTTGCCCTGAATATTGTTGATTTTTTTATTGTTGTTGTTACTACTGTTACAATTTCTGCCTTTTCTGCACCAATTTATGGTGGAAATATCTAATTATATAAAAGGGAAACACAAAAGTCAGGTGGCATGTGACAATTGAAAATATATAAATATAATGTAGTGAGGCTCTCTGCATTCTTTTTTGCTTTTAAATATTTTTCTCCTGTAGATCAACTTATTTAATACCCTGCTAAGTCAACACACATGATTAAGTCTCATCTCCTCTTTTGTGGGGGAGTAACCTATGTGTTTGTGGCCCCTGTTCATCTCTGTGATAAATTAATCCTTTTTTATTAAGTTATTGACTGGACTTTATTAGCTGATCTGTTAATAACTTATCATATCATAACTTAGTATTTCCCACAGAATGACAGTGTAACTGTGGCGCATAGGGGGTGCGCGTGCGTGCAGTCGATATTAACTACCAGCTATATACAGCGTTCTAGCCTCGAAAACCCAGCTGTCTTCCAACATTAATTTAGCTCTCCTTATTAGCTAGGCTCCTTACATACTTGCTAATACTTTTTAAAGCTGTGTCTCCAACATTGACAGCATTGTGTTGGACATATTTGTGCAGCTGTGTTCATGAGGGAGAGAGAGAGAGAGGGTTGAGTGAGAGGATGTGCAGCGCGAATACGCGATCAAGTACGATTTTAAATAGGCCTAGTTAAAAAAAAAAATCTAAAATCAATATGTGGCGGTCAGTGTTGATATTGTGGCGGAGCGCCACAAATAAATAAACACATGGGAAACATTGTAACTTATCTGCTCATGTTAAAAATCATTCACATTGTTCTCTGACATGTAAAGAAAAAAAGTCGTAATAATAGGAGACTAACGCCATTAGCCTATTTAAAGATAATTTATAATATTTTACTACAAGCCTTATACTGCATTATGTTACTGATTCGCTGGTAAGTATCCCCTCGACCGTCTGACAGAAACAGAACTGGATGAGAGGAGGAGGTGCTCATGTCGGGGGAACACCTGTGATCAGGCAGAAATCTCACCTGTTAACTTCAGCACCTCTGATAAAGTGCCGCTTACAATCCCCAACAAAGAGAGTCAGGACTTCAGTTTTTAACGTTACATTTTTATAGCCTACTGAAACTACTGTATATGTCCTCTTTGGCACAAACTGCAAGTCACAGCACGAGGCGTCGCAGCGAAGTTGCTTTCGTGTCCGACAGCGGAATATCCCTCTTGTCAATGTGTAACCGCTGCAATAACAAGACGTTCACAATGTATTCCTCAGAGAAATAAACACTTTCCCACGGTAATACCAAGAAAGAGAGCGTGAATCTTCCAGAGTTTACACAGTAAACGCCATGTGGGTAAAATTTTACGGATGATACTCTGATTTCCCGTTCCCGTGAAGGCAGCACGAAGCTGTACTACAAGTAGCTGACGGGGGAAAAAACACACAGTCTTGTCCAGTCACAGTGGAATAATCTGGCAGGTTTTAATGTTGCAGACCACAGTTTTTTAGCAAGTAGTTTAAAATTTAAACTCGTATTGTTGTGAATCTTTGGTGTAAACTTGCTTTTGAATTGCCAACTAACAAACGCCCCCCAAAAGCAGCTCAGCAACCCCCTTTCCAAAATATTGCTTCCAGCACCCCCTGGGGGGCGGTACTGCCCCCGTTGGGAAACACTACTGTAGAGTGTAGGTGGGGTACAGTGGTAGCCATCCTAACATTTGGTGGACTCTTTTATCCAAAGTGCCTCACACTCGGACTGCTGATGTTTTTAGCCTGGGTGGGTGCGCTGTGCTCACAACACCAGTTTTTCTCGAATATAACATTGAAAACAAATAAGGAATGAATATTTAAGACACATTACATTACAATGATGACAGAATGTACAACAAACATGCCATTAGGCTTGTTACTTAAAACATCGGACCTAACAAAGCTCTGGAGGCACATCTTTTCAGGCAACTTTATGTGTATATATATATATTGTAAGGCTACTTTATGGCAGCGAAAATGAGACAGCTCTATGATCATCGTGCAGGATTTTCCTAGGATACCTGTTCCAAAACTGACCAAAAAGGAAATAATCAGGCAATGACACTGCTATGCAGAGGGAAAATCCCCCTTTAAAACAGCTGTTGGTTACTATAAAACATGAGATAAATGGTAACGTAACAGAGATTCCATGATTTCACTGCTGATTACATAATATTGGTGCCCTGTATAATACTGCATCGCTCTGAAAATCTTTCTCAAACAGCAGGTTCTTTGAGCAGGTGTTGGGACACCACTAATGGACTGCAGATTAAGAAAGAGTTGATTTCATTTGAATTTCAGAAAAAAAAAGCATCCCGAACAAAAGAAAGAGAGCAGGAGAAAGAGATTGGATGTGAACAAACAGTACTTCTGGAAATGTGTGCATCAGAGTTGATTTTGTAATAGATTTTGTTGTAGTTTTAGACTTTGGACTGCAGTGTTTATTGGGTGGGGTGTAGGAAAGACACTTAAAATTGTTCCTTGGGAGTCTTGATGAGAGGGTGAGAGAGTTTGGGTGGGATGAGCTTCATAGTAATCAGACACCACCCCTGTTCCTCTCCTGCCCTGCCCTGTCCTCTCCCTGTGTGTGTGTATCCCAGACAGCAGCTGATGGCCAGTCATTCTGCTCTTGGCAACATGATGGCAGCAACAACAGCACCATACACCATGACTGTGTGTATCTTGTATATGTTATTTTATATGTACTTTATATGCATCTGAGAATGTTGCATTAACAACAAAACCTGCCCATTTCATTGCTTCTTAATCATCAAAAATAACTCCTATTACATTTCAGGCATTTAGCAAACAACACTCCAATGGAAAGTGACTTATAGAATTGGTGGCACTGATGTCCAGGAACAAAGATGCAACAAGGCCTTGTTTCTCTGGCATGGCCTTCCAGTATCGAGAAATAATGAGTTCTAATCATGCTATTAAAGCCTTGGCTTGGCTACAACATAACACAAGCATTTTTTACATGTAGGGGACAAAGTCACATTTGGACATACAACAACAGAATTTTTCTGGACATCCACATGCAACACCGACCAAGATGAGGTCAGTGTCTCAGCTAAACCCCTCTCTGCTCGTAAATCAAGGCGCCACTTGTCAGCAGTATCCACTTCATTTGCAAGTATTTGGCTGATATTTCAGACCATTGCTAAGAGTATGCATGGGAATACTCAGAATAGGGACACAGAGGAATTGACGCCTCAAAAGCAGCTGTCAAAAGTCTCCAGATAAATGCTCTTGTTATTCCTTGGGACACAGGCATCTACTATACGGTAAGTGTCCTGTTTTAACTGTGCAGGGGAAGTCCTGGTAGAGGCCCCCCAGTTTTGGGACCTAAAAAACGCATCTGGCAGGGATTATCATCCAAAATGTCAGAGATACTGCTGATACGCTGTGCGTTTTTACATTGCTTTGACCTTTCTCTTTAGGTCCCACTTTCTCGCACGCCACGGTCAGTCATGCAGGCGTACACGTCCTTCACTCAAACATGGGTCAAACTGAATCTCAATCATTAGCACTCAGCACCACAGCAACAGCCAAGAGACAGAGCAGCAGCTTGCTTGTCAACAGTAGCACATGGAGCCTGAACAGCGTGAAAAATGCCCAAACGCAGTGCTTGAAATGGCCCGGTACTCATCGTTATGCAGTACCGACACTTCTACATTTTACTTTTTGGCGTACCTGCACTTCTCACAAGCTGCCGGGACTCTTTCCTGCCCTCTCCACTGGTGAAGACAGAGTAGGGAGAAGATCAGGTGCTTTTTTTTATCCAAGTGTGTAAAGTTGCCCATCAATGTTTTTGTAAACTGACCAATCACAGCCTGGGTGGGGCGGTACATTAAAAAAAGGTTGACATGGTGCTACAGCAAACTTTAGAAATGCTGAATTCGTTCTACATTATTTGTTATGATTATTGACAAGTTAGCGCTTAGCATTAACAAATTAGAGACTAACCACGATGTAAACCATTTTTTTTGCACTAGGATTGAATGACTCATCAGAACAATGTACCATAAAGAAAGTGCTGTAACTGGGATTATTTTAATACTAGTGGTAAGGTATAGGATACTATTATGAGAAATGAATCCGTGATCTGTGTGAAGCCGAATGCATGACCTGCAAAGCTGGTATGTACATGTAATTGTTAAATAAAAGTGCTAGCAATCTAGAAGTCCAAATGTAGGGCCTAATAAAGTTCAATAACATAGTTGCATGGTTACCACCAATCCCCATACACATTGCCATGGCGTAACTAATTATACTTGAATCCCCCCCGGCCCCAACCTTCCACCAAGTGCGGGTTTTCCCCCCACTGTCCTCTTTTATGAAAACAAAAATATGATCACCTACTTAAGAGTTTCCCCCATTTGATTTGCAGTTGTGGTCCCCAAACTCTATGAACAATGTCAAAAATAAGGGTAGTGCTGATGCCCGTAGGTTTAATTTTGTTTTGTGTTTGGTGAATAATTACACCCAGTGCAGTACACAAGCACAGAGGAAGTCACTTTATAATTAATTACCAGAGGTAAAACATAATTTTACTTATAATAATAATCCATGTATGATAATCGGACGTTTGCAAAATCCCTCCCTCCGAACATTGGGTGTTCAATTGTATTTATGGGTTTGAAAAGGCTGCTACAAACATTAGCATGTCTAGCTAAAACATTTACTCCCTATGGTAGTAACCTTTCACAGTGTTACTTCAAAGGACAAGGAGCATTTCATAGAACATTATATTGTGGGGTTAAAGGCTATGTTAAAAAGCCCTATTGACAATAGCTCATCACCTGTTTAATATTCCCCACTGTGTGGAAGCTGGTGGATGCTATATCTGAGGGTAAGGTAACATTAGCGGTTCTGTCTTGCTCTTTATTAAATTTGGGGATACACTCCAGCAATTCCAGCCAAACTCATTATCCCTGATAGTGTTATGTTTGCCAAACACATATTGGTTAGTTATCCCAAAGGCTTTTTCTTGTAAAGTAAAAGATACTGTTTAAAAATACAAACAATAGTCTTGCTTGTCCGAGCATATAAGATAAGCAACCAAGGGTTATGTTAGAATGAAATAACATTTTTCCATATACTTATAATACTAGGACTAAGTATCCCAAGGCTGCAATCCAAGAACATTGCTGTTCGGTTCCATGCCTTCTACTTGGATCAGCTGGGAAGGATTCTGACTTTTTGCTGTGCTAACATGCTTCTCACGCAATGCCTCCTTGGTATACAAGGTGTTAGCCTCTCCATTTGTACTGGTAGCCATGGGAGAAGCAACCCAATATGCATCTGTATCTTTCACTGGTAACCTTATCTTATAGGAGTTATGTAGGCCCAAGAGGTCAAGTCTGTATGATATCTTAGAAATTATTACTCCCAACTACACATGCAGAAAATGCACTCAGGGGAAGTAATACCTCAGCAACAGCTGCTGTAGGAATGACACACTCTATGTGCACACATTTGATTGGTATTTAGAAGGTCTGTGGACAATAAACTGTTGTAAAATATATAATGTAGGCTATAACTTACACAACGTATAACCAAATAGTTCATCTTTTTTTTGTGCCCTATGGCTTTAACTAAATTAATTTTCATCAGCTAAATCTCATTAAAACCAGTGTTATCCCAAGAGTGTCTTGCACTGATTTGTTTTCTGGCCAGGGTTTTACCCTTCATGACACTGTCCAGAGCAGACAAGCAGACAAGGGAGGGACATTTCCCCTGTGTGTGTGTGTTTATGTGTGTGTGTTCATACATGTCCTGCCTGTCAACAAGTGCACCACTCCCTATGATGTCCGCAGCATTGGACATTGTTGACTGATCTTTGATCCTCTGCCTTGGCCCTGAGTGTCAGGGGTATAGACAGTGACCGAACCAACTGAGCCAAGCCAAGTTCCCACAAGACCACACCCTGAAACCACAGAACCCTTAGTGGGTCTCACTCCCACTCTCTTTCTCTCTCTTTCTGTCTGGTATCGTCATACATCACAGAATATTTGTTAGTACCACTTTTAAGTGACAGCAGTGTCATTATAAAACATCAAGAAAAACCCTCTTGGCCACAGCAACCTGAAAATGAACCTCAGCATATAATAACATTACCTTCTTTGGTTCACTGTCTCTGAAAATGAATTATTTATTCTTAAATTAAATTTGAGCTTGTTTCTGGTGCACTCTTGTGCGAAAAACAGGGTTTGGATGAACCAACACGCCCCATCACTGAAGCTGGCAGTGCATTTTTGCGTAGAGCAGTGTTTCTTAAACAAAACATTCAAAAGTGATAACTCTGATGGTTCTTGATAGGCCCGGAGGCCTAGTGTTTTGTTATGAGCTTGGGTCCCACAGTGATGCTACATGTGAAAAAGTTTACAAGTCCTTGGCCTGCTGTATTAAACAAACACAGAAGCTAACTACTCCTGACAGTTGGTGAGGTATCCTGCTAAACTGGATGAAGACACGACAATAATATCCAGTGGAACTTTCCCTTCTTCCCCGTTTCTCGCACACACATTTGGCCAAAGTTATTTTTCATTACATGAGAGGAAAATGTCATCATCACGGAACAGGTGCTTTACTGGGCTGGGAAAGGGTGGAGAATACAGTCAGTGCTGCCTGACACCCTTCATTCGCTTTATTATGAGGAGATAGTGTGGGAAGTTTGCAAGAGTTGACTCAACCAATAAACGGCTCTTTTTGACACTGCATGTCAAGAAATTACAGAACAGATGTGTAGCTGGTGTAGACCAGTAACACATGGCAGTCAGGAGGAGTGAGCGAGGAGGAAGGTGAAAAGGACAATAGGTAGGAAGAAAAAACCCCAAATGGTGAAGTGGGATTAGAGATACAGAAAGAAAAGACACAGAGTAAACGACAAGGTAGAGAGAATACTTAATGTGCTGTACACAAGATAATCTCTTCACTAGCATGGTCAGCTCGAATAACTATATCAAGCTATTTGGCTGGTGGCCCCTAAAGCTGCCTCCTCAAGTTCCAAACATGAACATGCATGTACAGAATGTTGAGCTGTTGCAGCCAACAATGTTTTTGGCTGTCACATAGCCTACAGTAACCTATAAAGCCCTTCCAGGGTATGTAAATTGAACGAATCAATAACTGACATAGCCTGAAGTGTAGAAGTCTAGAAGGGCCAAATAGCCAGTCTTTTTCCATCCAAAAGAATGTCTGCACCGTTAAAATATCATTTTTTAATGATGTCCAGATTGAGAGCCAATTAAAAACCGAGTGCAGATCTATTGACGACATTATTCCCACACGTTTGAAGCCACACATTATCACTGACATTACTATGGTTTGAGTTGAATGATATTTAAATCACATAAACTCTGATCTTAACAACAAGTCTCTACAAGGCTGTGCTTTGGCACAGCGGGCCCCGGAGTTAAATGCTAATGTCAGCACACTAACATGCTCACAATGACAATGCTAACACACTGATGTTAAGCAGGTATAACGTTTACCATGTTCACCATATTAGTTTAGCATGTTAGCATGCTAATTGCTAATTAGCACTATACTAGTTTCACGTGACGTCACATTCCAAGGAAAATGCTCCCTTGGAGGGCAATCCATCAAATAGCTGTTGAGATTTTTCACTAAAAATCCACTGCATGGTGGTACAAGAGGAAAAGTCAGTAAGATATAGCCTCTGGACACCATGGACATCTGTACATTGTTATGGCAATTCATCCAATAGTTATATACATATTTCAGTTACAGTTAAATACATATACAGTTACTGAGAAGTAGCCATCACCACTATGACCAGCAAACACACCACTGACTTGTGAAAGAGCAGAGGGTCTGACCTGGGAGGACAAGGTTGGGTGTTGCAGGGCATCAGTCCAGTAGCTGGTCTTGATCTGGAATTGCAGTGGGATGTATTCACCTGCACTCTCAAGTCTCTGTAGCACGCTGACTTAGTGTTCATCTGGCCTGTATGGGTTATACATCAGTAAGTTCAGTTATTTGGAACCTACAAAAAAGGGTTAGGGTTAGGTTTGTGTGCTTGTTAGGATGCTATCAAATGCTTGCACATATTATACCTGCAATATGTGACACCTTCATATAACCTTTTTGCTGGTTTCACGCTGACACTCCGGTGCATTCTAGGTAGTAAAATGTATGTTGATGGATATTGATGCCTTTTCACTACATCTCCTTCTACATGTGTGATGTGCAAAAACAATATATTATCTCTGTAACATATGAAATCAACACTTGAGCAGTTTGTTGATGTTTCAACTTTCTAAATTAAAGTATTATCAGTAGCTTTCTCAGGGGCTAATGAACATCTTTAAATGCTCCGACATTTGAGTTGGTAAATTCTGGCAAACATGCAGATCTGACGGTGTTGTTTGATTTATGTGAAACTTGAATGCCAGCTACACAGATCCCCTGGTTGGAATTTGGCCTTAGGCAGGGTCAATCTGCACATCTCAAATCATACAGGCCAGTTAGTCAGTCGCACTCTTTAATAAAGCAAATGACCCCCAACCCAGCACGGCCTACAATCAGGACACAAAGAGGTTGAGGTGGTTAGGGTGGACCGCATCAGACCAGGGTGGGGAACTTTAACCTGCAGTGTCAATCAATAGATACTTTACAATGGGGGCTTTGTTCACACTCAAGCAAGTGCTTGCAGTCACACACAAATACACGCATGCACACATGTACCTTTGTCTACTGACCTTCAGCCTCAAATCACCATGCCAGGGTCTGCCCAGGTCATTACAACAGTCTCTCCATGTGTGTTTGTGTGTGTGTGTGTGTGTGTGTGTGTGTGTGTGTGTGTGTGTGTGTATGTGTGTGTGTGTGTGTGCGCTAGTTTAATACTAGGTCACTGGTCGAAACCATGCATGCGCATGCTTGCTTGTTTAAACGAAACTGTTTGTCCGTGTGTGCATGTAATAACAAGCCTCCAGCAGGACAAGAAGAGGTCCCACCAGTTCCAAAACAAGAGCAACTAATGTCCCCTCAACAATGATGGGACCTTTCCTCTCTCCATTTAACCTGCAGCTAAAAGCCTTATAATAGATCAGAGGGGTCAGACTGAAATCTAGATGCTCGCCCAGATTGAAGATGTGAAGGTGATCTGTCCTTTGTCATTAATGTAATAGACATAAAATTATTTTAGGTTATCTATGGAAGGGACTGTTTGTTGTTTATCAGATGGGATTGGGGGGTTGCTGGTGTGTGAGTTGCATGACCATATATCCACCATAAATAACCACATTTTTATTATTTTATTAAAATAAAAAGCATAGGCTGACCTTTTCCAACCATTAAGTTTCATAGCGAAGCATGACTCTTAAACCACACCCTCAACTTACCTTGTCCTCTCCTATAGTACTACAAAAGATACTATGACACTTTCAGCTTTGAAACAAAAATAAGACGCTAACTTAGTCCAGCCAATGCAACAGGCAAACAGCACAGAGGGACTTCACCAAAACAAATGCAAATCCTCCTTACAAATGATCACATCATCACACAAGAATGTGCACTTCAGCCGAATATGGGCGCATTACAGGCTCCCTTTCTACCACACAAAACGAAAAAGAATTTAATAAGCCTACACATCACACACACACACACATCACAGTGCACACGCAGGCAACATTAGGGACATGTGTATATTAATATTAATGCCGATTAATCCCGAAAGAGGACAATACACAACAGAGGTCGCAGCGGCCAGAATAATGTCAGTTGGCACAGCACCCGTAATAATAAAATTAGAAGTGCTGACTTAAATATAATTTTTTTGAATATAATAGGCTATGATGGTTCCCCTCACAGTGTGTGTGCGTTCACGTTCATTATGACCCTGCACTGCATTGCCAACATGCACTCAAACTTTAAAAAATGTATTAAAAATAAACAAACAAAATACAGCACTTAAAAGTTGTATGTCCTCCCCTATTGCCAAAATTAAAAATCACAAGTCATATTTGCCGTGCCTTTGTTTTTGTTATTCATGCTTACACATACCTCCAGCACAAGTTGCTGAGCATTGGGAGCGTATGATGGCCCATGTATAATTATGTTTGATGTGATTCTTCTTCTCATCAGCTTTCTTCAGAGTGTATTCCCAACGTACACCTGGGTTCCAGCCCTGCAACAATATCTACAGGAGAAAGAATTGAATAAGAATGATGAGATGAAGGACAACAAAAAGTAGCACAAATATACAGACGTAAGTAATCAAGGCAAGTAAATAAAGTAAGCCACATCAGTCAAAACAATGTTTTCATGTGTCCACCGATCCCTTACCTCTATGACCAGTGTCTCATTGGTGGGACCAGTTGATATGAGGCTCTCTGGTCTGTTGTAGGGTCTCTTGTACTCAAAAATGGCTCCGGCGATGGGGTGTCTACCTGGCCAGTCCACCGTCCAGTGTCCGTTCAAGAAGTAGCGTCTCTGGGCATCTCTGACAGCCAGATACGAGCTGGATGTATTCAGTTCCATCACACGGATACTCCGAGCCCCCGCTGGGATGGTTACCACCCCATAGTACTCTAAGAAAGAGTGCAAAACTTTAAATGACCAACAAGGGATACAAAAAAATCCCAATCATACCTTAAAGAAAACAAAACGTAAATATTAACGTTGAACTTTGACACCAATCCACACACATTTTGTAGCACATTGTGTTGTGCAATCAGAACCTTTTAAAATGTCTCAAATGAAATCACCAAAAACACTGAACTGAACATTTGAACTACACTCACTTAC
The DNA here is from genome assembly GCF_014851395.1 of Micropterus salmoides. Taxonomy (NCBI): domain Eukaryota; kingdom Metazoa; phylum Chordata; class Actinopteri; order Centrarchiformes; family Centrarchidae; genus Micropterus; species Micropterus salmoides. Next base: position 23,840,493 of record NW_024040152.1, on the reverse strand, counting down.
GGTTAGTATAATGCTGCTTCGTGTATTGTCCTTTGTAGATCTTGCAGGTGGAGTTGTCTCCTTTACACACTCCGCAAGCATCAGGCACAGCAGTGGAGCCCAAAACACGGTCGCAGCCCACTCTCTGTGGGAGAAAAGCATGATTGCATTTGACAAATAAAGTAATAAAGTAATAGATTATACCGAACACACAATGCAGCATCCCATTGTACTACAAAATACATTACATTACATTTCTTTTTTCGTTGATGTTCTCTACTGCTAAATCCATTCTCAGAATTTATATCTCAACTTCAAAGAATTCACATGCGACGTCTTCGAAAAAAATCTGGCGCTAGCTCCAAATGCTTGGAGATCGTTCTTCAATCAAATCGTGTTACTGTCTCACTGCCTGACATTTTACAAGTATTACCTCACACAATCCGTCAATACAGACATTAGAACTGTCCTGTGAGCAGAGTGTCCCGTCCTTAACTTTGCTGGCCAGGGCAAAGAAGAAATCGTAGCCTTCAGCAAAGCAGTACAGCTTACATACATCTTGATCTGGGAGTAAAGAAAATAGCCACAGGGGCCAGAGGCAACAAGCAAAAGTTTTATTACCATGACATTGCTAGTTGGTAAAAAAACTAATTTTTTTAACTCTTCTTTTTCCTATGTAATTTTGAACATTAATGAAACAATTGTCTCACCATCCACTCTAGTGTATGGCCTCCAGGTGTAGTACCACCCTCTGAACTGTTTGCTGTTGAACTCTGCACACTGCTGCACTCTATAGTCAATGGTGTTGGCGGGACAATCCTCAGTGTTACAAAGTTTGTACGACCTGGAGGAGCCCTGACAGAACTTGCCTCCATATGCAGGTCTGCAGCGAAGGATTGAAAAACACATCATGAAAACAAAGCTCTCCATTTGTTGCATAATACTGTCTGTTTAGTATTTGGTGTTTCATTAGGATTATTTTCTTCATAATGTCCTGATTTCTTGTCCTACAGTATGTGTGTCCTTTAATGTGTGTGAGTGATGAAATGTAATGCTTACAGGTAACACTAAATTGAAATGTACTGATATTAAATTCAAAGGAAGAAAAAGACTTTTGTTGCATTTGATTGGGGTAAGCAAAAGTTAAATTAAAAAAACACCTTCATTGTAATTCTGTGTATTGGCATGACTGAAATATGATGCTTGCCTGTATATGTGGCTGTGTGTGAGTGCACCTTTGTGAAGACTTCTCCAATCCCCGGGCTGTGATCCTTAAAATCCCTTCCACGGGACAATTACACCTTGTATAACCCTTCCAATCACAGCATCACTTATCTCTCTGTCGCTCTCAGATTCTCTCCCTTTATATCTCGGCATTTCATCTCTCGCTTTTTTAATCCCTTCTCTGTCATCTCTCCTAACCCAGCTTTCCCTCCCTCCCTCTCTCCCCTTGCCTGTCTTTGTCTTTCTCACCCACTTCTCCTCATCACTCTCTGTCTAATTTAGCCTGCCACTTGTCAGGATCTTGGCATGACAAAGAGGAGGCCCCAGCATTTGGGAGAGGGCCCCTGTACTAACTGCACCGTGCAAATAATCCTGAGTGACTGATGAGTAGGGGACTAAGTGAGCAGATAAGTGATAAAGTGGCAGACCTATGTGAGCGATCTTCACTATTTTAATCATGTGTCCTAAAGCTACAGCTAGATTTTGTATCCAGCTGAAAAAATCCCACCCCCTACCTTTAGGCCTGTCTCCAAAGCCACTTCCCCAAAACACTTTTTCCTGCACAGTGAGTGTACGGACAGAGTGCATGCAGGTAGGCAGGTAGGTAGGCAGGTTAGTAGGCCATTTTGACAGGATTGAAATGATTCACCGTCGTTATTACAGTCCTGCGACAGCCACAGAGTTTTAATTTTTGTGTCGGAGCATTTCATTTATTGATTTCTGTCAGGATATAAAGAGAATTTCAACAAATATAAAGTGTCAGGTGTCTCAAGTATTATGTCTGATATTAGTGAGAGAGCCGCCCCTCATTCACAGAGCCTATTATTACTAAATGATACCTCATCTTTGGAGCTAACTATAAATGATGGTCGCCTCTTGCTAGCGCGAAAGCTGTTAAATGGATGACAGCTTGCAGTTGGAAATCACCACATGCACTGTCAGTGAGGGAATGGCGCTCATCTTATCGAGATATTGCACAGCTGGAGCTTTCTACAGCACGATTACATTATGCTAAAACACAAAATCTGATTTGCTGGTTAAAGTTATTAGAGAAAATGAATGCTATTTATTATAGCTAATATCCTGCTGGCTCCAGTGCCATAACAAGTTATTTAATGCACAAATATGAGAGTGATCTTCTTTGATCTAATTCTACTAAATAATTCCTCTGAAACAGATACTGATGCTTATATTTTCATTTTTGTGCTGTTGTCATCTTTGCTAACATGCACAGCTTGTTTGTTGGGACCGTTAATTGTGTATATCTCTACCTGGGGTTGTTGCACTGCCTCTCTCGATAGGTGACTCCGCTCTCACAGCTTCGTGAGCAGGCAGACCAGGACGACCACTCTGACCATTGGCCATGCTGGGGCCTCGGGCCCTCGTCACCCTGTTTCACACACTGGCCCCTACGACACCACTGGAGAAAGAGAGTGGGAGAGAGGGAGGAAGACGAAGAAGGAGGGAGGCACACACAAGCAAAGAGCAACGTGTCATAAAAGTGTCAGAAACACAGAGACTTTCCAATGGACCCTGCCCTTTTTCTTCTTTATGATGACTGTTTGTCAAAACATTGAACAGGCCTGTAAGATATAGCTTTCAGGTTTAACTGCTGTTTAAAAGGTTGTGGTCCAGTCTTGGTTTCATGCTCACAATCTATCAGTGAAACTGCAGTTATGCTGCTATTTGGACAGTCTCTACCTTGAGCTGTCACCAGCTGGAATTAATAGAGCTAAGCCAAACACAGCTGACAAGAAAACTCTCCTACAGTGCAATAACACACTCTTCTTTAGTACTGTCACATTTGCATTTCATGTTGCCTTACACTGCGTTTGACCATTAATTTTTTCCTCATTCCCTTTTTAAAATTAATAAAAGTAAAACATTCAACTACAAACTCATGAAACAGGATGAAATACTGTTGCCAACAATTAATCTAGTAATGTTTCGTCACTGCTGAAAAACATTTTTAAACAATTTTAGTTCTGAAACAAAAGAATCAATATCTGCCAAGGCACTGAGATAATATAACTTATTCCCTGTGCAAATTAACTATAAGGGTGGGGTATCAGCCTTTTTGTGACTTGTTTATTAATATTTATATCTGGTGTCTACCTAATTTTTAAAAGAAGTGAACTGGCTAGATTTTTACTATGTACTTTCCAAAAAGTTTCCCCATGTCCTCCCAAAGGCAAAGTGCCCTCACAATCAAGTCGCTGCTAACTTGCACTGATGACCTGGGGAGCACACAGCAAGCCATGTGCACACATGAGCTTAGTTCAGCTGCTTTTTTTTACCCTACAGAGAGGAGATTCATTTGGGTTCATAATTACCTCCTTAGATACCACCACCCTTCTGCACAGGGGCCAACCTGACCAAGTGGCTTTCTGCCCTGAACTTTGCCAAATGTGTTCCATGAGGCAAACAGGCAAGGCAGAAGAGGAACATGAAACTAAATGGCAAGTTATGTGAAAACAGTTTGTCTGTAGAGTTTACTGCATGACATGAAGGAGGAGCCACAGGATACACATGTATACCTCAAAAAAGGCTGAGCCATTAACCAACCAGTCACGTGTTCCAAAATGAGCACAAAATCCCTAAATGTAATATGAGAATACTTCGCAAAATTTAGACTTACTTAAAGCAACATTATGTCACAAGTTGTTTCCTGGCAAAGGATTGAACTGGATTTTTACATGTCAAGATGACATCAGTCCCAATTTACTCAACTGCCCGTCTTGGAGTGATCTCAGACACACACACACACACACACACACACACACACACACACACACACACACACACACACTTTATTATTACGGATGCAACCCACTCATACATTAGTATTGAGAGAGGATGCATATATTGAGCTGTCCTAGTTCTCTCTGTGTTTTCATGGTGCACACGAGCCCACAGACACACCGGCTAGCACACACAGACCCACACACTCCCTTACAGCTAATCTCGTGGTCCTTGACTAAGAACTAGAACAGCTGATTTCCCCTCAGTTTTCCCCCTGCGGCTGAGTGCCATGGATTCCTAAGTGAGCCTGTCATTGTTTGTGTTCAGTTAATTATGCTGTGGAGGGGGAGGGTGGGATTAAACCATCAAGTTCAATACATTGAGAAGCAAATGTCGATGAGGGGCTGTCAGGGGAAAGAGGGTAAGAGAGAGAGTGAGCCTTGGGGGAGAATCATCTTGAAAGAAGTAAGGAAAGAAACAAAGAATAAATAAAGAGCACAGATTGCTTTCTGGCCCGAACCCCAATGGCATATTTTTGCCACGTCATCAACAAACCAATTGCAGCTGCTCCCTGAGGTGAAATGATGGAGGGAGAGTGTGGTACCTACCTATTAGAAAGAGAGATTTTATTAACACTGCACTGAAATGAACCCAAATCTAAAACATAGCAAAGTCAATCCAACTCGCTTGCATGTTAATTTATTGGTCTAAAGTGGGACACTCTGGTGTGTAAAAAGAAGCTGTTAAAAGTGCAGTCCCACTCTTTTGTTTTGAAATGGCCTCTGCGGGAGTATCAGCACTTAATAACCGTAAAACACTCAATAAATGTTAGTTTTATAATAATATCTTCATCAATCAAGCCTGATAAAGTACTATCACTCTGTCTTGTGCAATTTACTCACTCAGAGGTCTGTGGTAACCCTTGGAGGAGGAATCTTTGTGTGTGTCTGTGTGCTCTGCCCCTCTCATACTAAATGTCACACAGTTGATAATGCTAAGCAGCACATCACTGGACCAACGGATGCCTAAAAGGGAAAATCCTCTCCAAAACTGAATTCACAGTCTGTTAAGACTGTGCAGGGAATCTGAGAGCTGACAATTCCAATGTTCTCGTTTGAAGTGTGTTGTTCTGTTGGACAGCACATTTTTCGCAAATGTGCAAAGCAGTGTTTGTGAGAGGCTCTTGTTTGGTGCCTTTCATTTGTGGATTTATTTGGTGAGATTTTGCCATGAAGAAGTGTACTGGCAACAGTCAAGTAAGCTGCATGTCCCTGCTAGCTGTTGGATATGTCTTTGGTATGAGCACTTAATTGCGGTGGATAAATAAAGTCCAATATAAGGGAATGGATTCCCGTGCCAGTCCTGTGATAACACTCTTGGGGTGACAAAGCTTGTGAGCATATCACACCCTCCACCTCACACACACACACCAAAACATGTGTTAAGTCACCATATCAGGGCCGCAGGCAGAGCCTTCAGCGGCTGGCATGAACTTGGTCTCACACTTCCTCCCAACACGGTGGCACCACAGGGCCTTGCAGATATCCTGAAACAATACAGGAGAAAGGCAAAAAGCATTTTACACAGCACTGCTAACATATTTTAGTGCTCCAAATTTCAGAAGTGGGATGATCAGTATGCTTCTCACAACAGCTGTAAACAAAGCTAGCAATGGGAAGGACAATAAATTATGGTAACATTGTTATTTTGCCACTAGAGAGCTATTAAAACATGTTGATGGAAACTTGCTGAAATTGAGATTGTCTGAATGATGATCTTCTGGCAAGCTATCAGTGTGCAGCAACCTTGTATCTTCAAAATATTTATGCTTCAGTAGCTAGGATAACAACATTTTAGGGAGAAAAAAAGAAGAAAAATATATGCAATTTGGTCCAAGTGTTGCAAGGCATTATCCCACAGGCAATGCAATGCATCAATGATCATAAAAATGCACACCCATTGTTTCTGCAGCAGACTGACAAAATCATTAAATGAAGAAAAGCTGCAATCAGTATTTTCACTTACACTTTCTTTGCCTAACATAAAGTACATCTCACAGTCCACAAAAAGTGAAACACACACGGGATATAATGATTAAGACAAAGAGATATTGCTTTGAATTAAAAGGGCACAATTTCCTTACCAAACGTACATGATATCATAGCTGTGTTTGTCAGAGTGGTCTGAAAGATTCAGATGGGAGCACCGGGTGGTTTCCCTGCTCACATTGCCTGAGAAACAAGGTCTGCTACTTTTTAACATGTCCACTCTTTTACTATCTGAATGACTATATCAGATTTTGACAACTCAGTGCAGATGCTGACAGGCACCTTGGCCTCAGCTTGTTGCTGCCAAGAGCCACCATGGAATTCATCCCAAGGCCTATTTGTCCAGCTGTTTTGCTTGCTCAGGCCTTTCATAGCAGTAAAAATGGCTGAGTGAGAGATGGAAAAGAATAAGTGAGTGATGGAAGGAAAAGACAGTGAGAGGCAGAGAGAGAGAGAGATGATGGACAGAGTGAGACAGAGACTGAGTTTAAGAGAGAAGAAGGGAAAAACACCCATAGGCCTACATATTATTTTGCTTTTTTGCTAAGGTAACGTGGCTCTATCAAACCACACACACCATAGAGAGTATCATTTGGCTCCTCCAGCGGCACCTTATCTTGACAACGCCTGCCAAAAAGTTTCATGAAATATGAATTCATTACACGATGAATTGCACTGTTGAGGCAGATTCTTGTAGAGTTTTTTATGAGTAACAAGTGCCTGGAAAGACAGTGTGCATCATGGCTGCCTGGGGATTTTTAGGGTCCTGTGCACCTTGCTGCTACCAGGTGCATGAGCAAAGCCAGTGTACGACTGAAAACCAAACTACGAGGGAGCAATTCTCAAATATGTTATAGCTGAAATAATGCATGTTTTTTTCAGTAAGCAGACTAAGGATGATAGCATGTGCTGATTATCATTGGTTCAAATCCAGCTAATAATCTCCGTGGCATTTTGAAGCCACTTTCCCAACTCAGTTTATTCCATCATGCTCTTGCAGGACATCTTAAAAGAAATATTTAAGTTTGAACACATATTTGGATACAGGACCCATGTGCCAATACAGCATCAAGAAGGTTGCAAATCGGCCTTGGGAGATTTGAACCCAGAACCTCGTTGCTGCACCATTGTGCCATTTGTATTAATCACTTAACCAAATTTCACTAATGACAAATAAACTGCCTTGCAGGCTCCTGAGAGTCTGGGTCCACAGGGTAGATGCCCACTTTTCCTCGTTGGTAATGTAACAACTGTGGGAATTTACCATCCCAGTATACATTTTATTCTTTTAGACATATGAGAGCTTTCCGCCAGAATGATGCCAAAGTAAATATAAGAGCTACTGTCTCAAGAAAAAACAAATAAATATCCATTGACTCCCTTCTATGGAAAGGCAGGACCATCTTCAGGTGAGGTTCAGGTCAGGTACCATGTTTGGGCCCATGAAGATCTCTAATCCAGATGCAAGAACACCAATGATTTAAAACGCCTTTATTGTGCCATTGACACTGAATTAATCTAGACTCCATCTACTCTGTCAGGGTATCTCAAACAGTAACATCAGCAGTAATGAGACAATGGGAGACCAACATTGAGAGATTCCCATTGGCAACACTCCAGTGTATATTTAGTCATCCATCCCAGTGAGTATTATAACTCTCACTGTTTATTTTGTATTGTGTGTGTGAGAGACAGTACAGTATGCAGGTCAGTGTGTGTACGCGCACGAGGGCATGCAACCCTAACCAGTTCATCTTTCCTTTATTCTTCCTTTTTTCCTATACCTCATTCCTCTATCTGACTCAATATCTTTCTCTGTTTTTCCTAAGACACAATTACCACCAACTTGTTTTAAACTAATTAAGGCCTCAAGTTTAAGTGGGGGTGCTGAAAAGAAACACGGAGGTAATTAAAGCATGGCATGAGATTTTTTATCTAATTTTAAAATATGCATGGGACGGCATGTCTGTTGTTTTCAAAGCTTTCTAGGGAAGGGCATTGGAAATTAGCAGTAGCTAGACATGTTGTGATACACCATACTGGGTAATTGTTATGTGATTCTCTATGTATACTGTATCTGTCCCTATTAAATAAACATTAAATGAATAAATGATTCATGAGTCAAATTCAATCTTACCTTCTTGAAGTCAAGGGTGCAGAGTTTGGCCTTCTCCCCAAATTGCCATTTACACTGTGTGTCTGCATCGTACAGCTCGCCAGGCAGCTTCTCAGGGTACCGATACTCCTTGACTGCCCGGGGTTCATCTGATAAGCACATAGCCTGGGCAGAACTGGAGCAGAGTGGAATAAAAGATGAAGCAATGGGAAAGTAGGTAAAGTAAAGGAGAGATAAGAATTAAAGAGAGGACACAAGACAAGGAAGAATAGGTGAGCAAGGTGCAGAGCAGCAAGAAGAGGGGAGGTGAATAGGTCAGCAGAGGACAGGCGAAGAAAGGAAAGTAGGGAATAAATAAGTCAAGGAAAGCTGAATTAATCATTCATATTTAAACCACTTTGGTAAGATAAAACTTGCATGTAGACATACACAATCAGACATGTGATTTAGCTCCAGTAGCTGGTATATAAGGCTCCAGAGCATCAGTCCACGATCTTCAATTGTTTCCCACTTTGGAGAGTATCGCAAAGTGTTGCCGTGGAGACATAACAAGTTGCCAAACTCAAACCTGAGAGAAGTCATTTTAATGCATCAGACACTCAATTATAACAGACATAAAAAATCCTTGCCCCTATTGCTCATATCCTAACACCAGCTGGGGGGTTTCCAATGTTAACTGATATCACTGGTTTACTATACAGAGATGTTTTACAGCTTATACACTGCAGTCAGGGGAATATAATACAGAAATATGGTGGAAAGCACTGGAAAAGGCAAAATTTGTTGGAAGGGTTCATACCACTAGTGAGTGGTCCTGATTGCTTTAGCAGAGTACATGTGTGTCGGTGTGTGTGAGATCTTCTATTGCTTTATGGGTCCTATGTGTCTACAGAGAACAATGGCTGTTCAGCAAGTGCAATATTCTGATATTCTCCATCATTCACATAATACATTTTCTGAAAAATACATTACATTTACAGTGTACACACTTCAGCAGGCCCACAAGTCAGGCCTGTGGACAGGCATTTACGCATGAAGGCAGTCACTCACACATGAAGTGACAAGCCCACTGTAGCTAATTTGCAGGACCTAGGGGCAGATTCCCTTTAGAGCAGCTTTTTGTATTCACTGATGGCACTGCAAGAGGCCTAGGACAAAATGTTTCCTCAAAATTGAAGCTGTAAGCACAAGATTATCATCAGCTGGGGATAAAAAAAAGCATCCATTCTTTTCTAGGACTCCCTGCTGACCTCCTGACTCATCTCTTCCAGACAAATTGTTGGGCATTTCATATTCACCTTGTTTTATTGGTACATCAAAGATGTGTGTTATGCAGCAAGTGAAACAGTCTCAAAAGTCTTGATGACATTTGGCAAATACAAGACTGCCAAGAGGAACAGTGGTGACAGGTGGATCCTCACCTGATAGACACCGACTGTGCTGTATTTCCTTGGCATCACTACTAAAGCTTCAGAAGTAATTATTGATTTGAGTCAACACCACTGACAAAATATTAAAAACTTCACCAAAATGTAAAGCAGCCAAAAAGATTGATAGCACTCTCAAGTCTACAGGGAACATGTAGCTACAGCCAGCAGCCAATTTACTTAGCTTAGCATAAAAACAGTGGGAAACTGCTTGTCTGGCTCAGTCTGAATGTAACAGACTCAGCGCCGCCCATCAGCACTTCTAAAGCTCACTGATTAATACGTTGTTTGTTTAATCCGTGCATAGTGTAAAGTTGCTTGGCTAGTTGCCAGGAAGTTAATGGTTCAGTCCAAGAAGTAGTGTGACACATATAATGCAATACATTATGATACCCTTGAAGTTGCATATTGAATTTTTTTTTTACACTTTGGTTTTTGTATGGATTTGTACAGAAGCAAGACCAGTTTTTATGCTAAGCTAAGCTAACCGACTGCTGGCTCCAGTTATATCTATCGTAAAGCCTTGAGGGAGGTATTGATTGCAAGTGAAAGCATATTTTCCAAAATGTCACAAGACAAGAGCTTCTACAAGACACACAGAGATGTCTCCTCGGACATGTCCGACTCTGAGAAAAGACATGGACCTTAAGAGGACCTTGTTACTTTCATGTATCACTGACTTTTTCATGGATTTCACCTGTGCTCATACAAACAAAAACAACTTAAAATGGCTTTTAGTGGGAATTTTGCTTCCCTTGCTGTGAAAGTTGTCCATCCATTTTAGGTATGACGGAGAGCTCAGATAAAGCATTTGACTATACATACAGTGTTGGCACAGACCTCTCTGTCACAGCTGACTGAGGAGAGGCAGATTTAGAGTGAGTGTGATGTAAACTCTGTTGGCTGACACAACACTCCCCTCCATAGCGCAGATGAAGGTAGAGACATTTAGGAGTCTGGGTTAACTGGTCGAGACACATTTAGCCAAAAACATTTAAAAATCATAACATTCTGTTGATTGCAATTAGGAAAACGTACAGCATTTCAGCGTTTTTATTATTCAGTGATTGTACAGGAAGACGACCCCTGGTTGTTTCAGTGGTGCAGAGATCCCCTCCACGTGGCCTCAGGGGGTGATGGGAGTTTAATATAAGGCTGACAGGCCTAACAAGGGTGAGGTCACCCCAGCTCTAATAACTCAGCGAGGAAATACACTGTCTGTCTCCAACACTCTGAGAGGGGAGACCTGACAGTTCAGTTAACACACTGGTAAATTTAGTGGAGGGTACTGGTTCTGGGTTATCTGGTTTCAAGCACACACACACACACACACACATACACAGACACACATAAACGCAGCCAGACACATGGACGCTATGTCTGTGATGCTTGTTTTCCTTACTTGGACGAGCAGGCCGTATGCATGAAAATGCACACACACACACGAGCGCACGCACACACACACACACACACACAACTTTCTCCCTCACACACTTTCACTCACATGAACTTTGACACATAATGCGCTCTGTAAAACAACACTTACAGGAGAATAGCAGCACCACATATCACTTAAAGTTGCCATTTCAGCTATATATTTCAGCCTCTAACACACACACGCACGCACGCATGCACACACACACACACACACACACACACACACACACACGCACACATACACAGATGTACATACAGTAGGCCTGTTTGTTCTTGCTTTTGCAAAACACAGCAAATTCCTTAATAGTTATAACATAAGTTCAGTTTTTCACTTTGGATCAGACATATCTGCTGCTGACTTGTTTTTTCTACAACACGTGTTCATCTATCAGTAACACATGTTGAATAATGTCAACACAATACATGTTAAAAGTGCCAGGGGGACTCTTGCTTTAATAATTCTGTTTTAGAAACAGATACAGTGCTTTGTTGTATGAGTACTTAACAAAAGCTGGCATGAGGAATTGCTCAATATTTAACAATATGCCATGTGGATGTGATGTAGCTCTTATGTTCTGAAAACTTAATAAGACTCCTCAAGCAGCGATACCCATAAATGTCATTATCAACAATAAGTGCTTCTTAAATCATTCTTTTTACACAGTGCACAAGAACAAAAGATAGAACAATAGAAAATATGGCTGCTTACTTGAGGAAGCGGCTGAGGTACTGGCGGCTGCAGGCAGACCAGGAGAAGATACCATTGTGACCAGCTAATGTGGGAGACATGATGTTGCCCTCTGACTTCTTACAGACATTTCCTTCACCATCATGGACCATACCAAAGCTGGGGAATGAAAAGAAAAGTTTCCATGTACAAGTTATGGTGACGGTGATCCATATTAGTGACGCAGCTCCAAATCTTTTGATCCAACAGTAGAAGACAGGTGGACGTACCAAGTTTCAGCAGAAACCACAACGTTGCATTACTATGGGTACCTGGCATCCTTTTTATTGTAATTATTTTAGAACAATGTATGCATTTACATTGCATTTCACAGTACGGAGATGATAGGCAACGAGGGGAGAGTTGGGGAATGACATGCAACAAAGGCCCAAGGCCAGACACTGACTGGGGACGTTGTGGTTCATGGGCGACACCTTAACTCTGCCATCATTTTCAGCACTTGTTTTTTTGTTATCATGCGATCACGAGAGGGATGGAAAAACCTTACTTATGTCCAGATTCATGGGCGATGGTGAATGCCAGACCCAGGCCTGTATCCTCATTAATGGTACAGCTCCGGTACTTGCTGCACATCCCACTAATTGGTGCAAAACCTGCAAAACCAGTGAGTCAGTTTTTACACCACAGTTGAATGATTTCATCAGTTGTAAGAGTTCCAATATAAATTGTAACTGATTGATTACAATAACTACTGTCAATGTGTTTACTCCTACTTAAGAAAAAAATGCATTATCAGTACAAAACCAAGAGGATTCTCTCAGATGGGGTTCAGAAAACTCACCCTAGTCTGAGCCAGATGTGGACTCATGCATAAGAAATATCAAACACAGCATAACTGGATTAAAAACCCCTCCATGTGTTAAAATATGGGGCTCTGTGGGAACATTCCTAGATCCCCTCGCAACATTTCACTTCACTTTAAAAGATTCTTTCTCTGTCTTCACTTCTTTCTTATTTCTCTCATTCTCTATTATACTCCCTTTTACAACTCTGCTCCCTTTATGCATCTCTCTGTCCATTCTCCTTCTGTCTCTTCTCCTCACACACACACGGTACCCTTGGCTCTGAATCTAAAAGGATAATGCCCACGGGGGCCTCCCTTAATGTTTTCGTCTCAGTGTCTGAGGGAGAATTTAGCCTTGTGTTTTGTTATTTTACAGCTTCTAAGTCATTCGCCATAGAGTGCAAAACCTCCAAAGTAATGTTCTCATATGAATAATGACATTAAACTTAAGCAGGCAGATTGACTGTGAAAACTGCCGGAAAAGAGGTAGATTATTGATATTATATACTGGCTTTGAAATATTGAGGAATGAGGGATAGGGCTGTAACAGTCATGCAAATAAACTGTGTTATATACCGACTGGTAGCACTAATGGTCATTTTGCCTTGCACCTTTGGGGATTAGTCAGAACAAACTCTTTTTTGACTACAAACACACAGAGGCACACACACACCTTTGAACTGGGCTTCCATTGCAACGACTAGGGCTAATGCTAGCTTCAACACTTTGAAGTCAAAACTTAACTCTGGCGTTTGAAGGTACTGTGTGTGTTTGTTCGTCCATATGTACATGTGTGTGTGTTTCTGTGAGACACAAAATGGGAGTTTTTCTCACAGTGTGGAGGACAACAATGTGCTGGCACAGTCATTACCACAAACAAGCTGTTAGTTTGTTAGGTGGTGCACACTCATGATGAATGAGTGTGTGTTTAAAGTAGCTGAGCTCAGCTAAAGAGCGCTTTTTTTGTTGATGTTCTGTGATTTAAGTGAAAACATGATTAGCATGTTTAATTTCATTCTGGTGTTATTTTCTGTGGGTCTGTATTTTCTAATGAGTATGTTTCAGCCCTTCTGATGATGCTTTTTTAATGATCATTCAAGTTAAACTTCATATTTCCACACATTACTATATACAGCGTGTGATACTGTGGGGCTGAAAAGATCTGAAAGCCGCAGATTTTTTCAACATCTGGTCTGGCTGATGTGACCCTCAGTCACACCGTGTCACAGAGGACACGTCTTCTCATTTCCTACATCAAGAAATAATTATATATTTCTATCAAGAGCAAGAAACAAAGAGAGAATAGGGATGGCAATTATGTGACTTTATCCATTGGAGTGAGTGTTACAAAGAACACTCTTACTTTCTCACTTGTCATTATTTTAACATTTGGATCCGTATATCCTCTTGTCCTTGCATTTTCTTGGGATCCATTAAAATGTCCCAAATTACACTTTCGGGCATTTTGAAACTGCAAAATCTACTTCTCAATGTTGAAGATGTACCAAGTGTGTCACAGGGTTCATTCTTCCAAGAGCAGATGTCAAGTCCTGTCAGGAGGATGGCGTGGTCATGGTGTCGGCCCTCTCTGCCTCCCAGAGTGGACTGCCAGTGGCAGAAGCTGTTCAGTGTGTGGTCTGCATGGTGGTTGATCACCAAGCCATCCTGTGAGATAAGGGATATAAGGAGATAAAAGGAGGCAGCTGTAGATATTATAATATTGTTTTTATGGGAGGAAGCTGTGAGCACAAAAAAATGTCAGTCAAATTAAATGACATATCAATATGTCTTGTGATTACCGGTATATTTAGACATACTGGATATATTTTAAAGGCAACATTAAGATGTAAAAGGGGACACAATAAGTGTTGCAGCTAGGAAGAAAAATGTGTATTTTTGCAATTTTTGGCATTCCTCTGGCTGATAATTCCCTCTTAAGGTAGACTGAAATCTATTAACATCACAGGTGGACGGGAACAAGAATCAGTTCTGTTGTGCCTGCTTGACTCTTTTTCTCTGACAGTACCCCGCCTGTTTTTCTCTGCTTTATGTCCCCCTCTCTCTTTTTATTTTCTACTCAAGCTGTCCTTCCATCTCCTGCACTCTATGAGAATTTCCCTAAATTTCTCCTGAATCTGGCAAAGATCCAAGGAAATGTATACCCTATAATTAACCACTGTAAAAGTCCTTAGTAGTTAGGACGACCTCGGTAAAATCTCTGAGAGACCTAAGAGATTTGGACCTTCAGGCATAAAAACAAATAAACAAATAAAGGATCTGTTTTTTGCAGTTTCTTGTGTGCAGTTCTTGCATTCCCTTCATGTCTGAAACTCCATGACATGTACAGACAACGCAGAAGGACAGGCAATCTTACTGGTGTTCTTGGAGTCGCTTTAACCTTATGAATACAAAACTCTTTATGTGAGAATTGTTCAAACCCTTCTACCCCACCATTTAAAAATGCAGTCAGTCTCTTATTGTTGTTTGAGAGGCTGGACTTTTGGACATTCAGGGCTTTCATCTGCCAAGGCTACAGGCTTTGGGATGCTCACCTGCTCTTCATCCAGAAGCACCAGGCCAACTATCACTATGTTGATGTTCCCTCCTATTGTGCCGTCTTTGAAGAGACTGGAGACCTAGAAGGCACACAGGCAAATGTTATTACATATTGCTAACCTTTCTGTTTACAAAATCCTTTCATTTATCCACTCACCTTGTCAAGGTCCTGTCACAATGATAATGTTTGCAGTATGTAGTTATCAAGGAAATATTTTCTACAAAGTGACTTTGACAACAGTTAAACGATAGGTTCACGTTTGTCTTAAGTCTGTCAAAAACAATACTCATATGCCCACTGTAATTGTTCCTTCTGTCAATGCTGGATATGATCACTTCCGAGAGTTCAGTTAGAGCTAATATGAGGCTTTAGAAGTTTTAAGTGAATCATATCAAGTGGGTATCTTGCAAAGTTACAAAATTCCCTTTTCTTGTTTGCCCACACAGTGCTTTCTTGCTGAGCAAAGATGAAGGGATAGTAACACAATGAGAGAAATGGGTACTTAAATGCAGTAAATTTGGAAGATACTCATTTGTTTTGTCTGACTAAGACTGCTTAAACCTCATATTAGCATCAGCTGAACTTTGAAATACATTTGAAAATGAAACAAGCACAATGGATTTAGTCCCCCATCACTTCCACTAGAGCGATGTTAGGAAGAGATCTCTTCGCACCAAGTATGGAGAGAAGGAACGAGTGCCACAAACACTTTAATTGTACATGTGGGGATGTGATTTATGTTTTAAGACAGACTTAAAGCATAATCTAGAGCAGAATCTATCCCTTTAAGAGGGAGAGAGGCTACATGACAAGTAGACATTTTGAAATGTAGTCTGAGCATACATGACTTTTGAACAGGTGTTTTCAGAGAGCGTTGGATGGTTATTGGTTATTCTGACTTCAGACATGCAGGATCAGTCATTAAATTATTCTAATTAAGAATAAAGTACATCTTCAAAAAGCATCAATTAAATAAACGTGTTGCTTATGTGTCCCTGAAGAAAAATCTCACAGCTAATCACTAATCACTGTTTCCCACCATCTTCCTTCATTTGATGTGAAGATCTTCTCTTAATCATTTATAACAAGCATAAATTCCATGTCTTTGTGTCTGCCAGATGTCATAAATATAAATCTAAATGTGAAATCATGAGATCATTATGGGTATTTTCATCTATTGGTCAAGCTTAATAGGACTACATTAAGTCTTGATATTAATACTTTTGATCTGTAAATTCTTCTACCTTGTAGACACATACAATAGAGTGGTCCGTGTCAAATGTATGAGACAACACACCTTGACATTCCTGTAGACATAACACAAAAACCCCTTTTGATGGTATCGGTGAGGTATGACAGCCAAAACTGCTGTTTCCAATTTAGCTTCTTGTACTCAAACGGATATCTGACCATCAATCATTAGAGTCTGGGCTTTGAAAGTGGACTCCTGATCTTTTGCTCTTATGCACTCTCTGTCTTTCTCGCAGGCCCCGTGAATACCTCAGGTGCCACTCACTAAGCCTTATTTTCCCCTTCAGGAACACTCTCATTTGTTCCTTATGTTCCTGATGTTTGGTCTTCCTCTTCACTGACTCATGAGAAGACACATGGCTGTGGTTTGTTACCAAATTCCAGCTAAACTCCGAGGTCAAAGAGGCAATCAAAACCATTTACTTAAACTAGGATCTGCTGGAACACCAGTGTTTGACAATTCAGCAGATACAGTGAATCACTGTGTTTTCACTGCCTCATGAAAGAAACAATCACCCGTTTCCATAGAGCTTAAGTGTTTTGTAATACATAATGTACAGTGTTTTTTTTTTAAATCTGTAATTACAAAATGTATCTTTCCACTCTGCCATGAAAAAAACATAAATCTACGCAAATGTGGAACAATGTTTTAACAAATATTAAATCACCTTTTTAAGACACATGAGAGCTGGCAGGTGGGGTATAGGGAGTTGGGTGTTTTTTTTTGTGAAACACCATACTGTATTTATGTGACTCCTCTGAGGCGGGCTGCGACTGCTCCAGCTTGGTCTCTACTAGAGGGAACTATGTTTTCAAAATAGACAGATTATCTTTGGATTTGTCAGTCAGTCATTAAGTAGCAAAATGAGCATGACGGAATTTGCTTGCAGATCAGCTGAGAGGGACGGGGGGGGAGGGGGCACTGTGAGCGTTGTGGCGATGATCTCACCCAGATATCAGTTTCGTGTTTTCAGATAGGCTCTCTCTGATAAGTGTGAAAGGAAGAGAGGGGTGTCAAGTCATTAAACCCTAAGCTATGGCAAATGAATTCATGTATGGCTTCTGAATGAATTTCTGCTGATGTTTGCCTTATGCTGTATATGACAAACCATCTAAGAACAATTTTGAAGTCACTCTAAGGTTTGGCAAGTGTATATCTTTCCAAAACTTTATTTCATGAGAGGAAATACGCCTAACTTACACCAGGCTTTGTAGTATTATTGTTAAATCCATTTAGAAATGATTTTTATACTTCGATGCATTGCAAGACCCTCCTTTCTCACATAATCTAAAAGACGATGGTGTAGCTAGTAGAAAAACATACCCTACAAATAAGACTGAGAATCAGCCACCCTACTGGCTCTGTATGGCTGTACTTACGGGCACCATAGTGCTTTGAGCCAAATCCTAACATCAGCATGCTAACAATGATAATGTTAACATGCTAATTTTAGCATGTTAGCATAAACTTACTGGAAAAATGTATGTCACTGCAATTGACCTTGAGTGGGATGTCTACACCCAGTGTCATGACTCCAATTGTTCATTTCACAATAAACAACGTCCAAAGTGATGAACTGAATGACTGACATTACCGCAGCACGTATACTTAGGCTTCCCTCACCATATTAAGCACGGTAAGAACATATGTGGTAATGTTCTCGTGGCCGTGGTTGTCCATCATCTTCCTGTCCACCACCACCAGCATCTCCACGTTGAGCTTCTGATTGGCCTGGTTCTTCATTAGCACTGCTCTTTTGTATCTGTGGATGAACCTGTACTCATCTGGAAGGATAAAGACATCCCCTTCCGGAGGTTTGGGCATGTCTGAATAAAACAGGATGGAGGGAGTGAAAATTCAATTACTAATTGACTGTTTTGAAAAAACAGCAACAAATTTTTATGAAGCACATTCAGGCTGCACAGTCAACATTCTAGGGTCTGGTGTACAGTATAGTTAAGTGATTGATGAAAGTAAAAACAATAGTATATATAATAGCATTTTAATAGCAGTTATGACATCAATTACAATATACAACCCTTCCTTCCGACAGCTGATTTTATGTTGTGCAATAATTGAAATGAACCTATAGCTACCAGCCAAATGACCACCTTTGCCTGCAAGTGTTAACCAGTGAGTCTGGCAAGTAGCTGACAACCATTCTGAATGATTAACTATATTCTTACGTTAATGAACTTATGTCATGGATAAACTGCAAACTGAGCTTTTTCTGTTGTTGACTCTGGCAGTCTCAGTGTTATGCTACCATTAAGCAAAGTGTGAAACCACAGTATGTGGTTGTACATTAGCAGCAGCTATAGCAAGTCATGCTAGAGTTATATGCAAGCTTTTTGCTGACAGTGTAGTCATCAAAATGATCTCTGAGCAATGCCGTTTTTGTATACATAACACAATGTTAGATGATGATGGACAAGGACCATTTCTTGATTTATTATGAGAAGTAAAAGCAATTCATGTACAGTTTTAACCTATCTCTGTTACAATCCACTTTGCAAACTTTGTTAATGAGGGTAATTTAAAAATCAAAATTGTGTCACTGTGTCAATGATAAGATAAGCTTTTTTTTCCCTAAGGGGAAGCTGCATTATAAAAATGATGATGTAAATAGCAGTGAATTCATAGTACAAGCTTATTGTGAGAACTTATCAGTGCTTTGCTAAGTGAACATGTGACTCAGACAAACACAGATTTTATCTTAACATCAAATGCCCAGCTGTGCCCTGTTCTTAACTCTCCTTTTGAAGCTGAGTAGCCTTCGGGAAAAACAGGTCTCACATCCATACTCACTTCTACACTATGACATGAGATCAATTGCACACACACAAGCCAAAGCAAAGCACAGCCTAAAACTATTTCAGCCTGTGACATTATCACCTCAAATCTTCACGTCTATGTTTTCAGGCTATCAAAACTTTCACCCATCACTGCCTGACTGCGATAAACTATAAAGGCTGGAAAGTTTGCTTATATAGGCGGATAGCAGGTGAGCGACCAAAGTGCCTTTTTGACTAAAACACGGCACAGGTGTTCAGTGATGTCACACTATGGGAATGTAAACATCAGTGTGTTTTCACAGGGGACGGATAGCTGTGGTTCTGCAGGGTAATGGTGGTGGTACCAGTCCAATCCCTGTCTTTCAAATGACCCCTGTGACACCAGAAATATTAAGTGATCTGCTGGTAATTTCCTCAGAGAAAAAACATTTGTCACAGTGAACATAAAACATTTCCCTTAACCTTTCACAGATTATGTCACTGATTTAACCAGAAATGTCAACATAAATTGTGATAATTTTCTTCAGAGGAAACATTTGTCACACGTGAAAAGCAAATCAAAACCTCCTCTGAAAGTGTCCTACCCCGTGGATAATTTTCCAAGGAAATTTACCAAACATGTCGATTTGCCATTGGGTCCAAAGGTAACAAAATCTTATCTGACTGACTGATAAGTCAAAAATGCAGTCAACTCTGAAAAAGCTGCATGTCTGGATTTATTATCCACCCTCTTGTTAAGCCAGTAAAACACAGTTGTTTTCTCTCTTTAACACAACACGGGCTAATGTTGTGTTAACGACAGTATATGTTAGCACAGAATTTTTAAGAACTACTTTTTAAGAACTACTTTTAATGTACTGTTGCAATATGATGCACTATGTATTGCTCTTGCTATATAAGTTTTGTAAGTATCTGGTAAGTATCTGGGAAATATATGATATGAATATTGGCATTCATTGCAGTAACATTAGTATGGGAAATTATTACTAGTGGTGTCTCTATCTATATTCTCTTTAACCAAACAATCTCACCTTGGGAGGTAATTGACTGCTACAATGTAAACAAATGGAATTATTATCATATGTCAATCTTTTCTCCATGACACTGTAAGCAGTGCGATAATTTCAAATTTTTTAAGTTCAAAACCACAAATTTAGTTATATCTGGAAATTTAAGAATATTTTGACAGTGCCAATGTGAGCTGTAGGTCTAGGTGGGAACATTCTCACTGAAAAAGGCATGAACAACATGACTACATGATATTTTTTCAGAACATAATATATTACATAATTTAAGTTCAAGTAAACAAGATCCAAAGGCAAATTTCCCTTAGGTGGGAGAATTTAGGTGAGTAAGGTTGAGTATTTAAAGACATCTTCTATCATCAGTGAAGAAAAGGTTCATGCAATGTTTTTCTCTTTTTACTTTTTACTTAGAGTCTACTTTGATTTGTAGAATTTAAACAGAAAAATAAAGAACTTTCTGTTACTTGCTCTCTGTCTTCCTATTTACTTAATATATGCATGGGAAGCAGGTGCATGAATGTTTAATGTATGTCAACATGAAGAGGTGGTGTGCAAAAGTACAATTGCTGCATGTGGATTAGAATGAGAATTTGCCCTTACATACATTTCTTCCGTCTCCCGCAGAAGTGTTGCCTCTGTTTCTCCCTATGTCTGTAGTCACTATCATGGCGATGGCTGATGCGGTGATGGCCACTGCCACGACTGTTGCTGTTATCTTTGTCACTTAGCTGTTTCTGCAGGCCCATGTTTTGATCTTCGTTAGCTGTGTTATAGGTCGGGTCTGTCTGTGAGTCTGTGGATCTCTTGGTGACAAGGTCTCTGTGTGATTTGCGATGAGTTGAATCTGTGGATCTCTTCTGAAGCCCCCGAGGCTTGTGACCTCTCTGCTCTGACGGGGAGTCTCTCTCGCTCTTGTAGAGGATGTGTGGCTGGTGACTGGAGGGTGCCGTGAAGTTCTCTTTCTGAGCGAGGCTGCGGGACACGGGTCTCAGAAAGTAGTGTGCATCCTGTGTTCTGATCAAACCTGACTAGAAGCAGAACAGAACAGTCCCATTAGCTGTCCAGCAAATCTCTTCAACGTTTAAAGCCTGGGCAAATGTTTTCTTTGCACCCACGCTAATTTGTATGTGCTTAAGCCACATGGGTTCATACTTACATCAATTTTAGGTGCAAAAACATATAGTATTTTGCAAAAATTTGTAATGCTTGACTTTTTATACTTGCCCAGCCTTTATTCAAGTAGGTACAAGTTTCATAAAATATTTACAAGTGTAAAGATATATTTTTGATGTCCAAAACCTCAACCTCTGAGATGTACAAACGAACAAGAACCTTCTCCAGCTATTTGTTTAGCTTCCCAATCTATCTTTGTCAGCAATTAGTCAAAATCTGACTCTGGGGTCACTGCAAACCTGACCTAAACCTCTGTGCTGGTCAATTACTGGCCGTGTTTCTTCATGTTCAACATCTGCATTGCTGTTAAGGGTCAGACGTTATCTCAGCAAAATCTAAATAAGACTCGGCCAGACAGAATGAGTTTCAAACAAAGTGTGAGGATGAAAGGAGGTGGCATCTTCCATACTTTAATATTCACATGTATTAGATATCGAGCACACAAAAGTGGCTCCTAAAGTATTATCTGAATGTTAAATGTAACCAACACTTTCTGCAAATATATTCTTAGTTGTTATGAATATTTCTCAGTCTTTGAAACTGCTGTTATGGAGAGCCACATGAGGGTGAAGGCCCCACTTTAAGAACCAGTGGCTTATGCTTTCGTTTTTTAAGAAATAAATTATGGGAAAGCCCCTTATAAATTTCCTCAGTTGACCTTATTCTCTCTCTCTCTACCTCAGTCTGTCTCAGTCTCTCTGGGAGAGAGACAGAGACATTTTCAGTGTTCATATTCCATTTTCAATAAACGTCTATCAACACAGCCGATTCAGACGCTCAGAGATTACTTTCTCTTGCTCTCTGCCTCTCTCTTTGTCTCTCTCAGTCTCTCCAAACACGCACCACATCTGTGTTGACAGTCAACTGGCACAAAGTCTTTGGGCTGTAACTGCTCTTGGCAGAAGTAGTTTCCCTAAAATATGTTTAATTGACTGAAGTTTTGTTTTTTTCTCCACTATGAGTGGAGTGTGAGGTCCTTCGTCCCTGCAGCCAGCCCGCTGGCTGACAGAAACAGGCAAACACAGTGGCAGTGGTAAGGCTATGGCTGGCCCAGGGTGAGTGTGCATGATAGTCTCAACACTGTACAAGGAGGATGTGTGTATGTGGGACAAAAAAGGTGAGTGTGGAGGCTGGGAAGACTGAACTGAATGTCTGCCAGCGTAAATGTGTGCAGATTTGTGCGTACCTGTTGTAATTAGTCAGTCTTGCAGAAGCAGGCCTCTTTAGCTGATGTGTTTGATGTTGCTGTAATGATCCCCACTACAGATTTTCCCCATTCCATCATCACTTACTCACCCAGGCCTCTACCTCTGCCAGTCTATCACCACAGATCAGGAAACTAGTGGGACAGAGTGCGTGGAAAAAACTGTGACTGTATTAAGCAGTGAATTTGAAAATGATGAACTCTGAGAATACAAGCCAACACAGATGTGTAAGCTGTGACTACAGCAACTGTACAGTTTACAGCTTTCATCACGTTGTGTGGCAAAAGAAAGTTATCATGCATTTATGTTGCATTTGTCCGTTACTGGTTCTACAGCAGCCAAACTGGCTTAGTCTCTCAATTGTTATAAAAACATGAATGCTCAAAGTTTGCACAATCTAACAGCAAAAAGAGAACAAAGACATTTAAAAAGAACACATATGCATCTGTATGACTCCTAAAGTGCAAGGTAATAGTAGTTTATTGTCAAATGTTGGCTCCCATGTGGGGAACACTTGTTTAAATCCAACTCTTAACTTTTCTGCCCTTACCACAAGCCAGTGTTGTTTACAGGTGTTTCTGCATTGGATAATGATCATTTCCCACCATACAGTAACTTGTATTTGACAGACAAAATTAAATGCTTCATAATTAACTCTTCTCAGACAATGCACAGGTTTTTCTACATCTAATTCTAACTCTGCACTACTGTTTGTATGCTCTGTAATATACTATGTATGTCTAAACCCCTTAAAAGCATAACTGTTGTTTTCCTTATCGTTCATGACAATGTTGCACCCAATTCTATGAGACGGCTTGGACCATTAATGATTGACCCTGATATAGCGTCCACTTTTCTTCGGGCTATAAGAAAGAACAGGGTGGGGTATCAGAAAGAGAGAAGAGAGAGGCTTGCTAAAGCATTTCCACCTTCCTCTGTACCGTAGCCTGCCTGTGAATGGTCAAGAAATAATCTTTGCTGGGAACCCCTGCCAGGATCATTGGTTACAATCACATGTGACAACCAGTGAGTGATCCTGTCATCCGCATGGCACCCGCCCCGGAGCTGTGTAATCACATGCAATTGTCATAATTTGGTTCCAAGTCACGGTGAGGCCTCTGACCTGAACTGCGCTGCTGTCATACTTGAAAATGTCTCATGCTAAGTACTTATTGTGTCTTGGCGGGTTGTTTGGGTGGGGGTTGAGCATCTGGACATTAGTGGAGCTAAAGCCGTTCTCCGGGTAAAATAGGTGGCATGTGATAGTTAACAAAAAGGTTTCTGATGATTTGGTATCTTCATCCTAACAGTAGAGAGCTGAAGCTTTTGGAGGAGTGGAATAAAAGGCAATTTTTTTATGTTGTTTTTATCATGAGGCGTTATTTTTGGTCAGTTCATTCCAATGGCAGTAAAAGGTGATGGCACAGACAAAGAAAAGAACCTCCATGACGGAAAGATACAATCATAGGACTTACACCAGCAGTCTATTGCACTTCTTATCAAAGAGTTGTTATAGAAATTGTCATGTTCTGATATACATTAAAGACTACTCTGGAGTTGACAGGGTGATCTGGCTGACATTCTGTCTTAAAAAGAAGGATGTATTTTCTGTGCAGATATGAACAGAGCTGTGTTTGTTACAGTGAGCTTATTTTCAACCGCATACGGCCAACTCCATCTAACTTATGTAGTAAGACATTTCCAAACATGGCATTGCTTCTACTGTTGTTTATTTCTCCATAGAACACTGCACTATTGAACAGTATGCAGATGTGTATGCATTAATCCATGCATTTGTCAACAAGCATGATGTCATGATAGCTATGACTGCATTTCACGATGGCAATGTTCACTCTCTGACTGCCACTTCTGTTTCTTCCCTTTCAGTATAGCATGCATATGTTACATTCTACCATTTCTATATCCAGTTTGGCCTGTCTTTTCAACATTGTTGGTTTTTGCTGTTATCATGTTCTGTGCAAAATAGATTCACTGGCTCTATGATACTGTATGCCAAAATGTATTGTGTGGCATGTTACACAATTATTCCTAAATAGGGTTCTAGAGATCTTCAGGGGTCCTTGATGAGGTTCCAATTCCAGGGTCCCTCAGCAAAATAAGGGATTTATGGTGGTCCTAAGTTCATACTGTCTCTAAGTAGATAATTGATTCCACTTTCCCTGCAGTATGACACAACTGTCTATTTCTAGAAAACTTCAAATTTTCTTTGCTGGTTCATCAATGACATTGTGGTTTCATGGTTTCTGTACCTTTTGTCAGGTGTCCAGTGGAGTTAGGGATGAGCTACTGGTATGGCTTTTGTTTGAGGCTCCATCGTAACCAAAAGCACACTCTCCACACATCCTATTGTTTCATCTCATCTATGACTGCTGTCACACTGACACTGGATGGACTGTTTTTCCTCAAGATAGATCAAAGCCCCTTATTGTTTAATGAATTCTGTCTTTATTCTGACTTTATTCAATCCAGATGGTATATTATTTAACTTGTCTTGGTTGGTTCACTGTTCTTTTGAAACATGCACATTTTAGTGCACAGAACAAGCTTTTATTTTTAGGCAGGAACCAGTCTAAGACTTGAACAGAAAACAATATGCAATAGCATTATACTTTATGTACAAAAAATGTTTCTGTCTTAAACAAAGCAACATGCTTTTTGTCATAACAGCCAACATGCCCCACAGAAAATCTTTTTATGATGTCTTTAGTCTGTTCACTGTCTTTAACTTTAAGCTTGGCCTTATATAAAACAACATGCATTTGTTACTTTCTCAGAGTATGTGTGTTTGAAAGCCACTATATTAGGAGATTAGGTCAGCTAGAGTCTTTCCTAAATAGCCAAAGACATCAAATTACACACTGCACTCTACGAGGTGCAAATAGCAGTCATAAAACGCTGAAACACTACTTGGGAGGGCATAAACAGCTGGACTCTCTGCAGTCAGACGCATCCAGACAAGCAGCGACAGGAATGAGGGTAGGCGGGAAAAAAATGATAGGAAAACGGAACTGAGGGGGGAAGCATTCAATGCATTACAAGGTGCACCTGACTGTGTGCAGTATATGGCTCTCTCCTTTGTTCTGCTGACCTCTGAATGGAGACCAAAAGAGACCAAAAACTTGTTGCAACACTTAATTCTTAACCATCCTTAGTTTCCAGTACTCTAACCAAAAAACAAAACAAAAAAGCAACACAAGAATTTAAGTAAATAACCACAAATCCATTCTTCAAAAACATTTCAACTACAAGCCGAAGATTTCCAAACATTTTTTTCACAGACCAAAGTGCGGCAATAATTCTTTACTTTGTTTGGTTCATGCTAAATGGTTCCATGATGGCTATATTTCAAGCAGTTGACAGCAGACATTGAAACTTTGGCACACTGTTGACTGGGCTTATTGGAATACTCTGACATTGCACTTCAGCGCTAGACACCATTCCTTAATCAATTAGCTATTTCACTTCAAGCTGTACCTTAGTCATCTGTTGGCTAGCTGTCCAAAACACATTACACCAACTGGAGGTCTATCTATTTGGAAACAACAAATGTTCCTCACTTACTTAACTCCAGTCTTCGAGACATATGCCCATGACATGAGTACCTAATGTACTTTGTATGACTGAGAAAACCACGAGTGATGTTAGAAAATAAGTAAGATCATTTGATTGATCTTACTATATGCCTATTTTGAAAATTGATTATAGCAACCTGCCAAGACCACACTGCCTGATTTTCAAAGCATTGTCACATCAATAGACCATCCCTCATATATTCTTGGAAATCCCAGAAGTGGGATAAGTGTGTAGCATTCTGTTATTACTACTACTACTCGGCCTGAGGCAAGGAACACACCCGCCCTTTTAAAAGAGGAAAACACATGACCTCCAAGTGATTTGTAGTGGGAGGACATTTAGCATTTCCCTTTGGTACAAAAGAAAGGTGTGCATTAGATGTTGGAGTAAAATTAGATTAGACAAACAGATACTGATGTATGTGGAGCTCAGGGATAATGAAGGACATTGAGAGCAAAAATAGACACAGAGACACAGAAACAGAGCTAGAAGTGTCCACTATTAATGTTTAATAGTTTAGAGAGTGACTGATGTTTATGTAAGTAGAGGACCACATGCAGATGACTTGAGCGACTGAAATGATAGAAGAATTCTGATTCTACTAGGCCAAGCCGTTTTCATTCAGGGTGTCTGTTTAAACTTAAAATGTTTACAGCAGTCAAAATGTTGTTGAGATTGATATTATAGGTGTCTGTAAACATAATGGAAACAAAGATAGACTGTTTTAAAGAGTAAGATCCTTTTTGTTTAACCAGAAACAGGCGCTATATCGCTCCACCAGCTAACTCAATCGATTTGTGTTATTGTGTGACTTTGGTGTTTTTAACCCTTTTAAAAACCAAAGTCACACAATAACACAAACAAACTAACTGAGAGGCAGCGGTGGACCAAAACGTTCCGTCTTCTGTGAGGTAAAATTACTGTTTTTATCTGTAATGTCAGCATACTGACAAGTTCACAATGATTTGCTAACATTCTGAAGTCAGATGTTCACCACCTTAGCTTAGTGTGTTAGCATGCTATGCTAACATTTGCTGATTAGTACTAAACCCTAGAATTTATAAAATAAATCATATTTTGTAAAATTATGGAAGTAGCCAACGTGACGTCATACATTGGTTTGTGGAACAACGTTACCATTTTGAAGCCTCAGATTTGGCATTTTGGCCTTCGCCATCATGATTTTTTAAAACCAGAAGTGACCATATTTGGACAGGAGGGTAGAGGTAGCTAGATTGGTTATTATGGTGCATCCGTTATTTACGTGATATTAATTGGGATGCTTATTTGGGATAGCGAAAAACAGGCTTAAAACTAAATGTAGCCTGCTTATCTTACTCCTTAGAGTGTTTTTTAGACTTTTTAGATGACCAAAATGTTACAATTAACTTTCATGAACAGAAAACACTCTTTTTTTTTTTGACGAAAACACAGATATTAACCAAAAACAGGTTCACGGCTAATTAAATGTACATAGTGCAGTGGATACGATTGCCCTCTATCCTGACTGACAGATCGCCATGTTAGCGACAGGGTAATCACAAGGTAGCCACGTCCTAAAGCATACCCAGCTTTATTGTCTATTTTTCTCTAAATGGGACCATAATTTATTAAATGAACATAATGCTGTATTGAACAAGACTTTAAACTATAGCGACGGAGACGATAAACTCATTAGGAATGTGTTTACTGAGGTGATAAATCAAGTGAGACGTAGGGCCATTTCATCATACACTCCAATACAATCGGACTTCTTTTTTCAACCAGTGGAATGGCCAGCAGGGGAAACTTCCGCATTGGCTTCACTTTTCAGACCCAGAGGTTGCTGCTTGCACTAAACAGTACAGTACAGCTGAGGCTGGTGCGAATGTCTGCAAGTATGTAGTCATACCAAAGTATTGTAACTAGGCCACGTCGTAGTAAGTAGATCAGTAGTAGTTTATCCAGTAGATGTTGAGATATTTTAGTTTGGACCAAAGTGGTGGACCGAAGTAACAACATGGCCATCAATAGAGCCATACCACTAGCATTGACTAAAAATCATACAAGATCCCCTATACAGGGTAAAAAGGTAAGACTGCACTCTACTTACCCCTCAACTCCCTCACCCCCATAAAAGCCAGACAAAAGAGGATTACGCTGCAGCATAAAGTCGACGCAGAGAAGGACCCGCTTTATGATCTCCTCTTCCACATGTGTGTCACTGTGCATATTCTCAAACCATTTGGCAGGTGAACAGAGTCAGGGATTGGGATTGGCCTGCTTCTTTTATTCCACCAAGTCCTTGCTTGTACAAGATTTTTATGGTTGAACTCCCTACTGTCATCAAAGTGGGGCTAACCACTATATGGGTTGCCAAAGGAGGGGAGTTGAAAAGGAAATTTATACATAAGCTTTACAATGTAACACTCCTTAGAAGGGGGTTTTCAGCACTTCAAAATGCCAGGGAGGGAACAATGACCCTTATAGCCTTCATTTGTACATCTTTATCTCTCTTTCATCCTCTTTTTTTTATCTGTCTCTTTGCATCCATCAGCCAGTTGGATCAAACACTGATATACAGATTGTGTAAGTCACTGTAAATGCAGATGAATAATACTAAAGAATGACTAAAAAGATTTCCATCTTTACACAAAACAATGCCAGTGAAATCTTTTTTAACTATTAAAGTTATACAATGTTTTGGCAACAAATGCAATTATAGCTATTGTGTGGCCAATAATGGTGACGAAGAGATTTGAAGAGATTAATTACAACATAATTAAACACAAAGCAATCCATAATTAGCAATTTAACAAAAATATATATTAAATATAGCCACAAGGGGAAATGATCAGGATCCAAGCATTGTGATGCATCAAAACATTTGACATTTTTAGAGTAGAAGACCAGATGCAAATGCCAAGCTGTTTTAATTCAGATTGTGCCTGATTGGGTTGGTCAAAATGATGAAATTCTGAAAACTCCCACATCATTCTGCTGGTTTTAGGTTTCTTGTTAAATATTTTGGAGACAATTGATCCAACACAAAGAAAGAGCAAAGAAGAAAATGTTGTGCATACAATCCAAATTGCAGAAAGATATTGAAAATCATTGCACCATTTGACCAATCCTAAAACCTTTTCGAAATACTTGATCTGCCATCTAGGATATGTCTGTGTCAATTTTGGTAGCATTTGAACGTAGACTTGTGCAGATATCAATCTTAATTGCTTGGGCATATTATAAGATATACAGTGATGGACTTCTGAATTGACCATAGTTTGCAGTGAGGCAAACCTGTGCTGAAAAAAATTCAGTGATTCAATTCTCTCTAGGAAGTACGATTGATTTTTTGAAGTTTGGAATGAGAAATGTTACTTTCATAACTTTGAATCAGCAAAGTCCATATATGATCCTGCTGAAGTTTCAGTAAGACTTGCCCATGTTTTTTGACAAGTTCTCAAAAACTAAATTGAGGAAGATTTTGACATTTTTAAAGCAGAAGAACATTGGAGCAAAGATGCAGATGAATTAAAAGATAAAAATGAAATTTGAATCTAAGCCAAGCCTTTATTGAAAAAAATTAAACTTGATTATTACAGTGCCACTTTTAGGTTAATGAGTGTAATTATGTGTGCCTGAGGGGTGGGTGGAAGTTGCAACCCATCTGCCAATTTTTGCTGACTTGTGGTCTTACGGTTTTTGCTGCATTAACAGTTTTAGTGGAGAAAGGGGCTTGGACCCCTAATACAAAACAAACTTTTCAGAAAAAAAAGAAGATATTCCTTTGCACTGACTAACTTCATATCTCTCACACATATGTATACTGCTATAGTAAACATGGTAGTAAACTTTTGGTTAGTTTTATACTGAGTGAACTGTTCCATTCTGAAACATAATTGCCTCACCAAGTAAAATTTGTCAAACAATGACAGGGCAAATAAGGGTGATGAAATTACCTCATTTAAGAGGTGTAATGCAGTAATTGAAGACCAGGTGCTCTCACTGATACAGCTATTGATCTGAGTTCCTCTGGTCAATATTTGCCTACCTCCTGCCAAATAGGAACTTGACCAAAGTGCAAGGTCTCCCTATGAGCTCTCAGATGGCCTAGTAAACTTTGTTACCAAGGTTTGACCAGTCATAAGCATCTAATCTGGAACATGTGGAGAACGCAAAATGCGTGTGAATTTGAACTTGAGTCACACACATAAACACGTAAATAACATTCAGAAAATCAACATAAACCTATTCAAATGCATACCCGCGTTGGAACAGGGAGAGAAGTTCAATGATTACACTAAATCAAAGATAGAAATTGATTTTTTTTCTACATGAATTATGATTTTATTTGATTGACAGAATGTAAAAACTCATCTTATATTCAGTATTTGGGTCATGTTGCAAAAACGTATTATATATTGGTAAAAACTATGTAGTTCAGCAAATCATAACAGACATTTTGGCATTTTTTGAAAAATGAGCTTTCCCTGGGAGCATAAATACCTTTGTCTGCTGATGCATCTTTGCAATTCCCTAATTCACATCAGAAAAAATCTAATTCTCATTGATGCACTGACCCAGTTCATCCTAGCCAGCCTCAGTCGTGAGAACCACATTTACAGTCTCTGCAACCCTGGACCTTTTGGCTGAATCTTTTATTGGGATCTGGTCTGAAATGCAGACACACGCACACGCACACGTGCACACACACACACACACGCACACACACACACACACACACACACACAGAAGAAGCCTCCCTGGAGATTTCCCATTTTGTCTATAGTTTAAGAGGGCAATTCGCAGACACAGTAGTGGTCAAAAAAATATAAACAGAAAACCAGCAAAGAAACCCTTGGAATTTATAAGAAATAAAAACCACAGAAAAACCATGCTGAAGTGAAGCATGGTCATACTGGTTTTAAATGCATTTGTTTGGTTAAAACTGTGAAAAGACAGCAAAATTGAAAGACTAAATTTCATTGTATTGTATTTTTTTTGCTGTAACAAGGTCGTCTAGAGCTCATATGACCCCCCGGTTTACACATTTAAATATTTTGTATTGAAAAATAAGTAACATTACATCTGCCTACTGGCCAGCTGCCTCACTCTGCCTCCAGTGATTGTTGAGTTCTAAATGAATATTTGTGTATGTGAGTTCAAGACTGAGAGGATTATTGTGTATTCATAAAGTCCTTTGTTCTCTAGTTGAGACTGCTAAGAGGGCTAGCACTTGGGGTCTTGGGGTGGAGCTGCTTCACTTAGGCTTACTTAATGTCATTCTTACAGTAATGTTTTCTTTATATTCCTGCTGAAGAGGAGGACCACCAAGGCAAGAAATGAAATTCAGCCAACATTCTCCTCAGAACAGAAACAAGTCCAGGGCTACTAATTAATATTAGCCTACATCTTGTAAAAATAACTTTTACCTGGGACAAGTTGGATGTTTAACATGAAGAGAGGTAGAAAGAAAACTGAAATCGCCCTGCAAACACCACCATAACAAATACATACCTATTCTTTGGTTCACACACTTCAATCCAACCTAACACAAAAACACCACGCATATCTGCTTATTTTTTGGATTTACATATGAGCATATTAGTTTTGTTGCTTTTAGTATGTTGTACATCATGGCAATATAAACATAACTTATAAGTTAGCTCCCTACACAGTTGTTGTAACCCACCCTTCAGACAATTTAGTTCAATTAATCTACTGTATTTTGCAGTTTGCACACAGTCAGATCCCTAATTATGGTGCCAGCTGTGTTAGATCTGCAGAATATTATTGCTTGTGAGTTGAGAACCTAAAAGATGGCAAAATATGCCACTCAAGCTTAAGAAATATTAAATTAAAATATATATTCATGAACTGTTGGCCACCAAAGTTGGTCAAACACTGTGCTAAATAGGAGGATGAAATGCCACCGAAACATTGCTTTGGCATGCGTGTGTTTTGGGGATTTTCCTGGCTGATTGACCAAGAATTCTGTGGCGTTCACAGACTTGACTTTTCCATTCATTAGTTATTCATTAGCTGATTTAGGCAAAAGTGCAATACACACTGAATGAGCTAGAACTAATGATGCATGGCAGACTAGAGGAAGAAACGTCTGTGTTTCATGACTTGACATCTTAGCCAGTGGGAATTTAAGTCAACTTGAGTCACTTTTCTGAACAGACTGGACAGACAATGCACTGACTCAAGTGCTGTGTGAAAGGCAGCCACACAGTAGCATACTGAAAGGACTGCTTGATGACTGTGAATGTGTTAAAGGGCAGCGCGTTACAAAAAAAAAAGTTTTATCTAGATTAACTGGGGGGGTGTAATCAGATTTTTCTCCTGCTTTGATACTTTGTTCCCCACTCACTCTTTCCTTCAGTTCAGTGTCTGACTGGCATCTGGTGTCTTCTAACCCCAAATACTAAATGCTAAGTATTTATGCTTTCAGTTATTTACTTCTACCTAGTCTTTGCGCTAATTCACTGTTTCCTAAAAGTTGAAATCCAAAACGGGTCATGGACATCTCTCTTTCCCTCTCTCTCTTGGATTCACCATGACAAGAAGACTAATGCAGTGTTTATATTATCAGGGTTCCCAGGATGAGTCAAATTTAAGAAATTTGGCTCCCAGGCTCAATATTTCTTCTAGGTCAGTGAGTGCAATTACAGTATTCACTTGGTAGATCCATCCAAATGCTGCCAAAATTTAAATAAAATACAAATGTCCAAGATATATATACTTTCAAATTAACTGACCCTTGAGTCCTTTTCACTGATGCAAACACACGCCAACCCAGATCCGACTCATCCACCCCCTCCTTCCTATCCAAACCCTCCTGCAACCCGACTCTGTACAGGTTCAGACTCACCATCCCTGTGCATGTGGACAGTGCCACAGAGGAGTTGACCCTTGACTTCAGCGACCCCTGGTAAAAGCAGAGGTCGTCCTGGTGGTAGGCCCTCAGGGTCTTGGTGCCGTTCTTTCCCATGACCTGGATGGTGAAGCCAGGTGCAATCAGGCTCTCAGAGGCCTCCCTCAGCTCCATGTGGAAGTCCTGCCCCAAGCCGCTCAGTCGGAAGTGGACAGTTTCGCTGCCGCTGTCAGTGTTTGATGAGCCTGCATCTGGGTCCAGGGATCTGCGTCGCCTTCTGCGCTGGTGGTGGGCAACTTCGTGAGAGATGTAAACGCCTTGGTGGTTGACCTCATAGGGAGATACAATCTCATATTCTAGATGAGAGATAAAGGAAGACAGGAAGGAAGAGGAAAGGGTGGTTTTGCGCCACATGAAATACTGAATAAAATCAATTATAACAGCAGCCTGTTAAATATAGATATATTAAAGTTGACGTGGATTTTGATTTTGATTTATTAAATACATACAGATGTCATGGGGTTAAAACAGTCAGAGAGATTGCTGAGAGAGAGCTAGATGTCATGAACTATATTTTGTAGATGCAACTTGCCAAAAATATAACACATTGTCCTTGTGGTCATCTTGGTCACCCCTTACTAATTTGATCTGCCAACATCATTAACTGTGAGATTGCATGCTGTGTCTGCTGCTACCTTGGTTGCATCATGGACTGAATAAAAGTGTTTCCCTTCCTTTATAAATTTTGCTTGACCTGCATCATATACTTTTGCTGGCAGGTTCAAGAAAGAGTTACTAGAAAAGGAAGGGCATTAGACAATTCAAACACAGGCCCTTCAGTGGCGAGTGAATCATGTTTGACCTAGTGTTTTACTACAGTTTTTACTATAGCTCTGGCTGGATAACTGCAAGTCATAAAGGGAAATGGTGGCAGGTCACAGATCTTGCCTCTTAGATCACTTGAAAGGCCAATGGTGTGTTGATCACAGAAAGTAACACCCTTTCCTCCAAAGGTCAAATCAAAAGAGTAACTGACTCTTTGAGCTGCACCGAAAGTAGTTTTCCAGAGAAAATCAGAGAAAATCACCCAGCTCATGTCCATCCTCTGTGTAAGAACGGGCTGACCTACTAAAGGAGGGCATCATGTACAAGGAATGAAGCATGTTATTGTCTTTAAGGCTTTGGATAAATTGTAGGGTTTCGGAGATCCCTTCACAAATTTGTTTAATAAAATGGAACAAAATGTGAATTATTTTTGGTTTAGTTCAGTTTTGTTGCTGCGATGGGATCTTTTTATTTTTTGAGTGATGCAGTTCTGCCCTTAGTGGTAATAGAGGGAGCCTGGTAGTGCCATCACACACCTTGAAACATTATGCACTTGACACACTTTGGGTCTATGAGTAACCATCAAGCAAACAAATGCAACTGTGTCATTGTTGGATTTGTTAAAGTGTTGTAATGGCCTTTGCAAATGTGTTAAAACTTGCCATGGGAAAAATGATATGTGGTCACTTTATCAGCTCAAAGTGCACAGAAATAACAGCAACCTTGGACTTAAAGTCAACGAGAGCCAGTCTCAGTTACTGTACAGTATGGCCCGAATAATGAATAAATATAGCACAGAGACAGACATGTTTTGGCAGTGGGAGAAACACGCAGGGTGACAGACAGTGTGTCATCACTGGCAGTGTGAATGGCTGAGGTTTGAACTTGGCTTATACTTGACTAATAGCTCCTACCCACAGCATGACATACACTTATTAGTGGATGCATTTATTTAAAGCATGTTGCATTATGTTTTGGCTTGGATGGTCACAGTGGGAAGCAAACCTCCAACCCTTGAAGTGTTTCAACTGTGATCTACCCATAGAGTTACAGGACTGCAAAGAACACATACTTTGGTCTTAAGCCTGTGCAGGCTTTTTTTCCACCTACCCCCAACACACACACACACACACACACACACACACACACAACCATAGTTAAACCTAGTCAATTGTGTTTGTTCCGCCCTAACCAAAAAACCAGCTGCAGTGACCCATGTCACTGAACAGAGCGCACACACACACACACACACACACACACACACACACACACCTTGTCCGATGGACTGAGACAAGATCCTGGGGTGGGTAGTTTGTTGATTTAGTGGCTCCTGAGTGCCATTAGTATTGATAGGGGGTCTAACCAATGGGTGCCTTGGCTTAAATTTAACAAATCAACTCAAACATAGCTGTATGGATGTTAAACACATTAACGCTGAGCAAGAGTTGTTAAAGCGCTGGCTGCGGGATGATCTGAAACAGAAGAAAGGGCTTCCCCTCACTTAAGTTTTAGATCATCTCCACATGTGCCAAGAGAAAGGAGTTTTGATGTTTGTTTATTTGTTTACGTCTCTGCTTTTCATGGTAACTTAAAAAAAAATCAAAGGATCTGGAAGGAGAATGCACAGCCACAGCAGTTGCTGACTCAGCACACCACATGAGGTTAGATCCACAAAACAAAGAACAGATGAAAGTCTCAAACTTAAGGCTTGCACTACTTACTGAATATACTAAGCAGCTACAGTGAGCATCAGTGCATCTTCACTGAAGGCTTTGGTGACTCCCCATGATATACAAATCTAAGGTGAGGGTGCCATTTGTCATTTTGTGTCACATACTGATACTTTCTCTTTACTGCTTATTGTTCAAATCAATCATTCCTTTACAGTTATTTGCTTAATGATCTATTGCAAAAGCAAACTGTTCTCCATTTTGTTGTGGATCCCACTTTGAGCTCCACTGCTGCAGCAGACACTGATGGCTATGTCTCAGGGTGCAGGTCGCCCCCCAGCGGTGAAGAGAGGCAACACAAGGCGCAGGTGAGCACCGTTTGATGCTGCTGGCCGTTTGAGGGATGTAGTTGAGGGCTTAATAATGTTATGGTACCAAAAAGTAAAAGCATGAACCGGCGGATCATCCCGCATTCTCCCACAATAAAAAAAACACAGTTAAGTCATTTGTTACACTTGATGTAGGCCTACCTGTATTTTGAGGTAAATTGAGAGATCTTAGCAGGGCGGATGCTTCTTGGTGAGATTCAGCACTGTCAGCACCATCACTCAAAAGCACGCTCTGTAAGGAAGGAAATGTTAATATGACTTGGTCTGCGTTTGCTGTAAAAAAAATCATTGAAAATAACTCTGCACTCATTTGAGGTGCTGACAACTTTATGAGCTCTGCGTGCATGTGCGTACAGGAGCGGCGGAGATAGTGCAGCTGACTTACTTTGCTCAGTGTGAAAACGCAAAAGAGTTGAAAAGCGAGCAACGGCCGCGTCCAGTTTGTCCAACAAATCCGCAAGAAAGCCATTGTTTTCTGTGGATCACCTTTGTGCAAAAGCTGAATGCCTAAATCACACGGTCACTGGCCAGCAGTCCCATAAGCTCCAATAAACCAGTCCTACAGCAGCGGTTCTGCAGGACTTGCTGTGAATTGAGCATCAACAAGTTTCAGATTCAGGCTTCTTCAGCTGTGCCACTTTGGTTTCCATTCATTTCCATGCGCAGTATCCCGATGCGGCAAATCGCTTGAACTCAAGTCCTCCGTCCCCGCAAGTCATTTTCTTTTTTCCCCCACTGAGACAGTCAGACCAGTAGCCTATCGAACGTCTCTCTCTCTCTCTCTCTCTCTCTCACACACACACACACACACACACAGGCTCACTCTGCCGGTCTCTCGCTCTCTACCCAGTGACCCCCGAGGATCATTTTGACTCCCAGTGAAATCATGTGATTGTCTTAAATAGGCTGCGTCTCCTCTTGGCAATAGCAGAGCGACTTCTATGAAAGTCGCAATGAGTCTGAATCTGTTTCCCCCGGGAGTCTGTCTAGGGAGCACAAGGCAACTGAGGACTCTGTGTGTGTGTGTGTGTGTCAATGTGTGTGTTTTAAGGAGGGGCTGTGGGTAAGTAGCTTACAGCCTGTAGCCAATCAGATTGACACCTGTGCTGAGAGATGCGCTTTGTATCCATTTCTCAGGTTGCAGGAGGATGTGTACAAGTCACTGTGTGACACAAAAAGTGTGAAAAACAGGTAGAATGTTATATTTGCTTGCAGGGTAATGATAATTACATTTCCTCCCTTCATGCACTGCAAGGACACTGCAACAACAACTGTTTGTTATGTTTGTTCCACATCAGGGCATTTCAAAACGATGATGCATTTCAAAGTTTAAAGTACAGGAAATATTTGAATTCAGTAGTGTGCGTTTTGTAACTCAAACGTGATTTGGAGATTACACCCTGTAGCAGGTAATCAGTAATTTGTGATGGATTACGGTCTGAAACTTCACCTTTGACCTTGTTTAATCTGCTCGTCATTCTCCCATCTCTCCCGTATTCCGCAGCTGCACTGATAGGCAGCGTGCCAACATTTCTAAACTCCCCACAA
Organism: Micropterus salmoides; assembly: GCF_014851395.1. NCBI lineage: Eukaryota > Metazoa > Chordata > Actinopteri > Centrarchiformes > Centrarchidae > Micropterus > Micropterus salmoides. The sequence continues at coordinate 23,803,093 of NW_024040152.1, read as the reverse complement.
TCATTCATGGAAGTGCTTAGGAGTGTGGGAGCCAAAGGGTCGGGAGTGCTTGTTTCATATTCTGGAGCATTTCATTCTCCCCAAAAGAAAACCAGATGAGTTTTCTGCTGTGCTGCAGGAGAAATAAATGTGTGACGGTTTACGGTGTGATCTTTTTGGCACTAAGTCAGAATATCAGACTGAAAGGAATCAGAGGTGATTGTAAGCAAGCTGGTCCAAGTTTTTTAAGCTATAGCCTCTGTTCCACAAGTGTCAGTCTGCAATGTATATCTTTTAAAAGATTTTTTTGTTTCTACAAAGATGAAGCCGAAATACGCAGGACGCAGAAGATGGGCGGAAGGATTGGTCGAAAAGGTGGAAGAAGAACACAAGGAGGCCAGATTAATCTTCACCTGGTGAATATGTTTAATTTGAATCTTACACAACACAGAAAACAGTTCAGGCTGGTTTTTGTGAGGGTGTGAAGGAAGCTTTGTTTGTATAGGCAGTATAAAGCAAAAGTACTTTACACTGGGAGAGGAAATCATTAAAATGACAGTCAAAACAATAAGCAACAGTAAATTTAATTAAGATAGAATAAAATTCATTTTTTAAATGAGATAAAATGAAAAACATCAAATGAAATGCAGTTACAGTACATTATAGCAATATGTTTCCCCAAATGCAAAAAGGAAATAAAAGTTCAATAGAAACCAATCAGTGACACAGGAGAACATAGCAGTGTTTTTAATTTAGATTTAAAATTGACAGGTTGGGGCACATTTGTGTGTGCAGCATAGTAGCTAAAATCAGCTTTACCTTGTTTGATTCTGATTAGAGGTACAACCAGTAACAAAACAAACTTAAAAACTTTTCAAAAGAACAAAGGAAATCCCTCAGTCAACAAACAAAGATATTTGGCTAGGTGCCTGGCTATTGGTCAGCTAGCTGCAAACTTCCACCAGATCTGCACCTGAACAGGACCAACATAACCTCGCAGCCACTATTCAGCCACCTCCAACTCAGTTTCAACTCCATTCATTAAACCAACTCAACCTCCAGTTGAACAACTGGAAAACAAGTAACAATTTCTAATCATTATTCCAGCTGTCCTAACACAGAAATATTAACAATACAAGCTTTTTAGGGTACTTAAAAAGAACTATTCCCTGAAAGATTAAAACTTGAGTTCCCTCCACCATAAAGCCTTCTGGAAGCTCACACTTTCTTACACACCTAGTTTAAACACATAACCAGTAGATAACTTGGATTCAGGAGCGGTTTTAAATAATTTCAAATCCCACAAATCTGATCTGTTGAATGACTGACTAAGGTTGACTCATGTTTTCGCCCATGCTCTATCACTGTCCAATCTTTTTCTTTTTCTCTTTGCTGATCCTGCCCCGGTATCAGCCATAACCACACACTATAGCGTTAAAAATAAAAATCTCCTCCTGCTTCCTTTTAACTGGCTAACACACTACTCGCTATACGCACTACTTGCCAGGGAATGTGAACGTATAGACTCTTCCGGCCTGCATGCTGTAAATCTTTTTGTCTGATTTCGCGGGTCAATCAGACCCGGTGACAGACATTATGAAAAACTATAGAGAAATAGCCAATCTTCTTGCTGATGGTCTCGTTTGCTTAAGTAGGTCATATAGAGGCATCAGTATTACATTGAGACTGGTTCATAACCAGTTAAAAACTCCTTGTAGTAACTTTAACAAATGAACAATTGTTTTGTTAGCATTCAACAGCAACATATGTGACACAGAAATCCGTTCAGCACTTTTATACATAGTCATTTAGCTTAAGATATGAAAAGAACTCCCCAGTATCTTGTGTCAGCATTTTAGAGAGAGTGATGAGAGAAGACCTCTGAGGACAACCAATTACAATGGATGCTAGAAGAACAGAAGCTAAACCGAAAGCGGGACAGGACTTCAGCTCTCAATGACACTCTGTCCTGAGGGTTTGAGCAAGCCGTTCGACACATCTCCAAAATGAAACTAGAAACGTGTACATCAATTGATAAATTTAAGAGTGTCATAAATTTTTTTGTGAATTTTGTCATGATTGAATGTAGCATTTTAATATGTTGTGTTTATGTATGGCTGCTACCTTGGTCAGGTCTCTCTTGTAAAAGAGATTTCTGATCTCAATGAGACTTCCGGGTAAAAGAAAGGTTAAAAAAAGGTCTTTGTGCCTTTAGATTAGTGATGGTGTCACATGTGAAGGATTTATTTGTTTTGAATGACAGGAAGGGAATAAATGAGACACTATAAATGCAACTCCCCACAGATACGTCGTCAAAAGTAAATGTAAGTCATCCTGAGAGTAACATGCTCTAAGCAAATAAAACTGATACATAAACAAACATGTCCAGATTTCTGCCTACGTTTGCCAATTCTGGATTTAATCAGTGATAAAATGCCATCATGAAGACAATTCCTACCATATGTTTGGAGGCTCAGGAAATCTCTACAGTGTCAGCTGCTGCTGATGTTATATCGCCCCTCCTCCTCCTATATTAATACACACCCGCGTATACACACACACACACCCCTTATTCGTACACGTGTGCACACACTGCAATACAATACTCACTCTGCACCCATGTGACTGCTCATATATTTCTGTGTGAATAAAATCTTTGTATTTGTTCAGGAAATGCAAATGCACACAGCTGATTGGAAAGTTTCCAAAGCTTTGAATTTTGAAACAGCTTCATTGTGTGTGTGTGTGGGGGGGGGTGCTGGTACAGCAGATTTAGAAATAACTATAAGACGCTGTATTGTTTGAAGAATTTGAGCATAAAGAAACCCCCTGTAGTCCGAACTGAGCTGGCCGCTGTGAGTGATTTGACCTCTGAACCTCTGAGCTCAGTCTGCCTGCCTGTCTGACTGCTTGTTTGTCTGCCCGCCTGTCTCTCTTTTAGCGCCCCTGTTTGCCTGACTTCAATATCATCTGGGGATGTACAAAGGCAAAGAGCCGGCGCAAAAAGAGAGCTCATTCCACCGCCAGTATTTACACACACACACACACACACACACACACAGACATGTAGTCTCACACATACAGTAATTCACTTTACATTTGACAAGCTGCAAACATTCATACTAGTTTATTGATCACCGCAGGAAGAGTTTGATCTGTATGTTGGTCTGAAATGAGTAATACATACACTAAAACAATTATCTTGAAATCGTGCAACAATTTAAATCTTTGAGCAAGTTTCTGGCTGCTGTTGTAAGAGGAAGGGGTTTTTGAGGAAAAGTTCAACATTTTGGCAAGCATACTTATTTGTTTTCTTAGATAAGAAGACTAATTGCTATTGCCAGCACCTCGGTAACTTAGCTAAGTTAACAAGATGCTGGCAGTAGCTTCATATTAAACATAAAGATGTGAGTGGCACTGATCTTCTCATCTGATGCTCAGCAAGAAAGCGAATGCGTGCTCCCCAATTTCCATTTCAAACTACTCCTTTAAGTCTCACAATGTGAGTCTTTAAGTTTCTGCTTTAGTCTTTCCTGGTAGTTTTCACTCATGGTCTCATTTAATTAGCTGTCTGAAACTGTCATCAAGGCAACATGTGTGCGAGTGTGCATAAAAGTGTATGCTTGTGGTAAGCATATGTGAGTTTGTGTGCATGCTCTCGTATGTGATTTATGTCCATATGTGTCTTTGTGGGTTAGTGTGAACCTGTACATGCATGTATGTGTGTGCTTGTGTGTGTGTGTGTGTGTGTGAATAGTAAGCTGACAGCAGCTGTAAAATTCCTCTCTGAGCATCACAGAGGGGAGGCTGATGGGAGCTGACAGGAAGCAAGAGTGAAGGGAGGTGGGAGAGGAAGATGAAGGTGAGTGTGGAGCAGGGAGAGATGGTGGTTGCCAGCCAGTTTGATGATTGAAGGTTTAGTCAGGCTTTGCGGAAATTCTGTACTCCTGTCGAAGAATACTGATGCATTTACTGTTATTGTCTTGACCTTATCGAGTGTAACCCATACACCTTGGATGTATCAGCTCAGAGGGAAACAACTGTTTCCCCTAAATATTTGCAGATGGTGCTGAAGTCTGGCTTTTGGCCACTGCTCATCCTAATCCCAGTTATCCATTTAATCTTTATATTTTAGAAGACTAATATTGAATTCTTTACATCTACTTTGGCAAACTAAGCACTGAACAGGAATCCCTTCTATAGGGAATACTGGGACCGACTGACCGAGCGGAGATGACAAGTAGTTGTTCCGGATGCTGGTGGCACTGCAGGGTTTATACAGGTAGAGAGATGAGTTTCAAAATCAGAAATCCACTGTATAAAAAATGTCACCTTACATAAAATGCAGAAACAAATTTTATTCAAAATAAACCAGACTGCACAAAAGTTTTGCGTTTTGATATAAGGTTCAAGATATGCTATGGTTTATGAGCAATACTGCAAACCCTGCATGTGAACCCCACAATAGGAATTTGGTTGAACTGAAGAATGAAAAGCCGACTTACCGTCAATCCAACATAACATGCCAACATTTTTTATCATTTTTTCATCTTCACGTCACCTACTGTAGCAACAGCAAGCAAGACTATACGTGTGCTGCCATATGCCTTTAGACATGCAAATGTTTGCCATATGTCTTTAGTTTCTCTTTAGCAGTGTAAATGCATTAATATTAAGTCAGATGGGTGAAGGAACAAAGCACAGGGCAGTTGCTCTTTTCAGAATCAGAATCAGCTTTATTGGCCATGTATGTGTAGCTACAATAACAAAAGGAACTTGACTGCTCTCAACATTAGAAGAAGAGGCTGGAATAAATACTGAATGATTAATGTTATAGATTATACGCATGGGGTAGGTGGACAGTACAGTAATGTACATGTCTACTTGTCTGTAAAGAGTATTAAAAGCATGCTTTGATTTATTTTTGATAATGATAAGGATGACATGTACATGTTAAAAAACTGTATAGTTTGTAGTTACAGTGGATGTTTAAATGTTGCAGGATTATTGCACGGTGATTGTTTTCTGACACTATATGACTGTGGAAAGAATCTGGTTGTTTTGGCGTACAGGGCTCTGTGGCGCCAACCAGAGGGGAGAAGTTGGAACAGAGTTTGATGGGCCTGCAGTGATGTTTCCTGCCCGTTTCTTGACTCTTCACATGTGTTTTGAGCTGAATTTGTGACTCTGTAAATGATAACAGTTTTCTTCCAGACAAATTACTAAAAAGGTTTATGCACATTACTCTTCAACAACATATTGTACTTTGTGTGACTACCCAAAAAAAGGGTTACCACATTGTGTGCCTCTTTTACGAACTAGTTGATTTTAAATCTTCTGAAACAATATGACTGTAGATGTGTCACCCTGAACCACTTTATTTGTGGCAATCAGTACAATTATGGAGACTTGGCAGCTTCAGTTTTTTTTAACAAAACAGCAGATTGTTGGTCACCAGCACTCCAGTGGAAAGTTGCACTTGGAGTACATGTTATCGTACTGCTTCCCCCTCCCTTCCAAATAGCTTCCACTGAACTAGCTAATGTATTGGACATGGCTGAGCAACTCAAGCATTAGTCTTCATAATAACCACTGATTACTGAAGTTATTGTGCTGATGTCAGTGCTCCACATCAGCTGGCCCGAGAAGTGTTGCAGTGTGGGAGGTCTAGTTCTGACCCTGTTTGATCATGTGAGCAGTGATAGTTCACATTGGGACATGATACTGGATGAAACTGTCATATTCCTGATTAATCTGATTAATAGTGGTAATCATCATGTTGATCTATTGCTGTCCAAGTAGCGGTTTAGGCTAATAATCCAATCAGTTGCGTATTATTTTCGGCAACAAGTGTCCTATCAAAACACTGGTTGCGCTTTGAGTACATGAAGTTCTTTAATTACTACACTAGCAGAGTTAATGGTTTAGGTCACATATTCCCCCTTGTAAGTAATTAAGATAATTATGTTGTGTTTTACTTTTATTTGAGGAGATAAACCACAGAAACCCATAACTGCAACTTACATACAGTTTTTTTTTAATCTTTTTTATTACTTCTTTTCTTTTTAAAATGTACTCCCCTGCATTAAAGTTACAGAGGCAATATTAGATACTTGCTAACACAACACCTCTCTCTCTGGGTTTAAGAGCCCAAGATGAAAATGAAGGGCTGAAGAATTGCGCTAATTATTGGTAGTCTGCTGTATGTGATCGCTGGGGCAGAAAGAGCATCTCTGAAGGGGTGAAACCTAAAAACAAAGTGGCTAGTCTTATGACACTCTGCAGGGGCGAAAGCCTGCAAAAGTTCATCACCTCTGTATTGTGTAAGCAGCTCTGTAATAACTGCCTTCATCTTGACTGGGAAAAATACTCAGAAATGGCAGATGAAAACTTGTTTGAAGTTTTAAAGAGTCAGAGTTAGACAAAAACCTAATCTGCAGCATCTTTACATTGGGAATATGTGTTGGCTTAAGCATTTTCATTAAAATCTCCTGAAACTTTGCTTAAATCTTGAACAAATCTAGGATGAATGTGATGCCAGTCTCAGTAGCAACTTTACTTTCTGCACTGTACAGAAGCTCTATTTTACAGTGCCAGACCCATAGGAAAGTGTTTCTTTCTCGGCACTCAAACATTTGCATGTCTACAGACTAGTGGCGGGGTTTCACCCTGTGGGAAACCGATGTCTGGCCAAGAGTCTCAGAGTCTCTGACCCACACAACCCACCAGTGTCCATAGTGTGGTGTGGAACTGGACCTGCTGGCAGGAAGATGAGGAAAAGAACAACAGCCCCCGTTCAGTAGGGTGTGTGTGAATGTTCATACTGCAAAATCCTCAGTCAAACAGAATTCACAAAACCAGTCAATGTACCAATTTCTGTATAGTAGATAATGCAATGAAATGTGTTGCAAGGGGTTTATGTTTTGTGTGTCTAGATTCCATCATCAACTGACCTCTCCCTTTTGAGTGATAACTGAATGGATAATCTCCATAAAGTATTAAATCAGCACCAGATAACTATCTTTCTACATTCTTCATTGTACTACTCATTCAGTACTGCTTCACAGTTGACTTACCTCCCAGAGAAACTATGCTTAAATACTTGCAACTGTAATACACAACACATGCAAAGTGTGTGGCCCTATATAGTGGCTACCACAGTAACTTCCACTGAACCCCTGGAGTTTCCAGGTACCAATGTGGGTCAGCCAGAGTATGAAAAGGGCCAAGGTTTTATAGTGTTAAATAAATAGCTTGGTCTAGCACAGTGAATGATCTTTAATGTGTGTGATAAAGGATTACAGACCAAGTTAATTAGCCAGCGTTTGAATGAAACACTCAACTTAAGGATTTATTCAGTGTAACTACTCAGCTCCCACAGATGTTAGTTCCTCACTAAGGGTCTTGAAATTGATCAGTAAATCACATTACAGATGCTAAGGGCATTGTGCTGGTGCACTTTACACTTGTTACTCACCTTATCTCAGTAACCGTTTTTATGCATGATGAATTTTAACAAATGAGTTGCACAACAGCAGTACAAAGCTGCACCGAGTAAACTTGCTGATGTAGATTAAAATTTCCTTTGTTAGCACATAACGCTGACAAAATTTTCATTCACCTCCAGTCACCAAATCAACAACTTGCCTCACCCCCCAGGATAATGAAAGTATGGAAATCTTCCAGACCACCCACAAATACACACACACACACACACACACGCAGCAGATCGCCATACTGAATGTGAAGCTGTATTTTTCCACTAAGTCCTGTGAAATTAGTGAAAACTCTAGACTAAATATCAGAGTAATGGTGGTGAATATGGCATATGGCAATATAGTTTCATCACACTATTACACACACACACACACACACTCTGTACATGCACAGGGGTTTTACTAGGTGGCACAAGGGCCTAATTGACAATGAAACTATCCTCTACCTGGATGCCAAGCCTGTATTGTGGAACTCTTTGGCCATGACTTCCATCCACATCAAATTTTCAGCCATGATTGAATGGAATGCCTTGTGTGGTTGCAGAAACCTTCCACCTTTCCCTATGAAGGGCCTGCTTTGTTCCTTTAGTAATGCTTAATTTCGTCAAAGTGCAGACAAGCTGAACGGAATTATACTGATGGACATTCAAGTTAAGGTTTACTCACAGCATTGAATTAGTGTCCATGAATGAGCCTGTAAGGGATCTAGCAGGTGATCTATATGGCCGAGGATCATTAGAGTTTCAGAGAAGTCAAAACAGATGAAACATCAAGACAGGTGATGCAATTACTGCTACTGAGCTACTGACGGTGCTTTGTAAAATGTAAGTAACTGTGTAAGTTTCATCAGGGTCATCTTTTGAAATTTAAATATTTAGTATTAAATGATGAGTAATTACCAAGACAATTGAAAGTAATGTTAAACATGATTACAGACCTTTTGCTAGTGCTGCAGTGAAACACCATTCATTTTGCTACAGAAGCTCAAATGAATTTTATGAGTCTGCACATACTTTTTAGAGTTGTCTGTTATGATGAGTGGCTGGTGGCCTCACATAGGATTCACAAGCTTATGGCTGGGAGGTCAGTGGTTTCATCCTCAAATTGGCAGGGTAATTCTGGACAGGAAAAGTGAAAGAGCAGCACTGAGGTGCCCTTGACCAAGTCACTTAATCCCCACCTGCTGTACTGAGCAGCTTCCAGGTGTGGATGTGTGTAAACGTGTGTGTGCGCACCTAACTGCATTTAAATAACATATGGGAAAGGATCATTTTGGTATCTTTAAACCTGGACCCTATTTTCATTTATTTTGGCGTCAGAATGACTAGAACATAAAAAAAAAATTAGAAATCCTTGCAGTAGATGGCTTTAGCCGGCAGTTGCAAACCAGCTACAGTCGGGGCAATTTTGACCGTCCACAAAAAGTTCTTCTTTTTGCCACTCACAGGCTCAGACCTTCGACTTGACTCTCACGAGATTTCAGAGCATGAATTGTCCTTAAGCGAGACTTCCGTGGGTGTCACGTGGAGTCACTCATGACTCACTCTTGTAAGACATCTCTTATAACAGTCTGAACCTGTTGGTGGCGAAAAGAAGCACTTTTTGAGGACGTAACTTTGGTGGACACAATTTGCCCGAAGGAATATGTTGCAGCCACTGCAGGTGGTTTGCAGCTGCCCACTGAAGCCACTCAATGCACGGATTCCAAACCTTTTGTACCTACTAGCCCGAACAATATGGGTTTTTGGGGGCCGATGCCGATATTTAAGTGAAAAGGAGCCAATTTATGAGCCGATATTTCGATTTTGAGAATAGACCCCTTTACTGTCTAAACTACATTTAGAACAGGCCGATATTGAAAGCTGGTATGTATGTGGGCTATAAAACCTTTTCCTAAATGATTTATGTTAATAAAATAGATTACTGTCTCAAAAAGTGAACATGTAAACAATTGCACATCAATAACTATTTGCTGCTGGAAGGTGCAACTTTTTCAGTGAGAGAGAATAAGCATGTGTATTTCACTTTACACATAATCTGCCATCATTTCAATGTAGCATATTCACATCTAGTTTATCCCTTTACCAGCACTCTTTAATTCTAACCAAGCTACGTGAAACCATTTCTTAACCACCATTCTGTCTAAATAATGCCACTGCGATACAGCGACCTGCTGTTGAATGCATCTAATATTAAATGACTGTCTACAACGAGGACTTGCTGTTTTGAGATTTCATTTAACAAACGTTATAACTATAACCAGTTTCACATCTACAATGTCACAAAAAGAGGAGCTACAGAAAGCAGTGTTATTTTCTTATTCTGCTCACGTTTATTTACATGTCCACTCTGGTTTATTAATTTCAGACATGCAGACTATAACTGGCAGATATATTTAGAATAAGTCAGAAGCTATAATTTAGCGGCTCATCAATGTTAGTGCTCCGCCGCCGATAAACACGGCATTAGCTTTGTGGCTAATTTAGCAACGGGCAGCGTTAGCTGCTGTAATGTTATGTGATTTTAGAAAATATTTAGAAGGTGGAACAAAGGTGGAACGTTCGCTAGAACTGATACACTGTTTCAAAAATAAATGTACAACCACGTTAGTCAGCAGTGTAGCTTTAAACACTACCGTAACACTAAACTGCTGTGAGCCGGGAGGAAACCGGGAGAGTGCAGTGAAAAACGGGAGGGTTAGCAAGTCACGAATGTTTTCATGAGAGGAGAAGTGATTGTGGCTGTTTTTATTATAATTATTTAAGTCATGTAATCAATGTGACAAAAGACTGACTCACCGCTAACACAGCCCTCTGTGTGTTTCTAAATGCTGCAGGCTGGCACCTGTAGACTGCGGTCAGCTGATTCTTCTGTGGTTTTTGTGGTGAGGCAGTGTAGTTAACAGCTGCAGCGCTCCCTCTGGTGGGCAAACTATGCAACACCCATGACATGAGTGAAGTATCTGAATCTGTTTCTTTTTTAATAGTCATACATCTGCTGTTATAAACGGCCGATGCCGATTAAATGCAATTAGCTCATATCGGCCGATAAATAGGTCGGGCTCTAGTATCTACTACTCATTTTGACATGAAAATACATGAAAATAGGACCCAGGTTTAAAAATACTGAAATTATCCTTTAAAAGGACTATATGTAAGTTCTTCAATGAAATTAATTAAATTTTCATTGCCTTATTGTCAATGGACTCAAAACTCATTTAGAAATGAAGCACACACCTGTTTTCTCCATTGCTTGCATCAGCCACTTTTCTGCTTTTAATGTGAGGTCTCTGAGTCGGATTCAGCCCTGTGCGCGCTCCCGAGCCTCTCTTAGACTACAGCGACAACACAGCAGCTAACGACATGCAGTCCACTAGCACCATAAAACAACCAGCTCACAGCAAAACAAAGGCTCCACGTAATGATACAAAACAACAATAAAGGTTTGTGCTGAAGCCCATCAGGCCAAATAGGTTCAGATGATGCCGATTAAGAACAAAGTGAGCATTAGTAAAGCTGGAGAAACACAGAGAAAGTCATGTTAGCTCGCCGGCTAACGCCGAGCAGTTGCTAATGTTATCCGGTCCGAACCGCCACATAACATAAAACACTGCATCAAAACGGTCACACCAACACAGGAGGAGCCATCCACTAACACTAGTTACAGTAAAGTTACTTACTGCAGTCTAACTGTTATAAAGTGTGACACAATTTCATTATAATATTCATTTCAGCTCACTAACCGTTTCATTATCATCCAATACAATTAGCTGTGCTGACATTGCTGAGCCTCCGGTGACAGATTCACAGATAGTAAAGATAGTTACTGAAAAGCAGCAGGCGAGCTAACGATGTAGCACGTTGGCTAAAATCATTATTACTATTACTGTAATGTTGCAGTGGGAGTTTACCCGAGTTTCCAGCTCTGTCTGTTCTCCCTGCCTGTCTATAGCCGCTGTCACTTTACTTTTTTAGCCTTTTTTCTGGAGGATTGTGCCGATATGTGGCTCGCTGCGCTGAATGAAAGGTATGACGCCGGTGTTGATCTGCCTTTGAGACGGGAACATTGAAGTAACAGAGCCTGAACATGTCTGAGTTAGTGATGCGTCGTTCAATGAATGTTTCGTTCATAAGACCTAACCGTGTGTATGACTCGGGAGGAACAGGTTGTCTCAGTGAGTGATTCGTTCATTTTCACACATGCGTGAAGGATCTCGGACTGTTACGTTCACTCGTCACACGGCAGCTGCATGGGCTCCGTCAGCACAGGAAACAGAATTGATCAGTTCACGACTCTCAACTGTGGGTCTATGGTTTGAGTCGTTCATTTGTCTCATGACAGCTCCTACTGTGGAGCAGGAATGAACTACTCGCTCACCGCTCACATGGGTCCTCCTCAGTCTTTCGTTCATTCGGCAGGCTGAGTGACGCCGGAGAATCTAACCATAGCCCAAAAGTAGTCTAGTCATCAATTAGACCACTATTGAACGGCTACATATAGAAGTGTAATAGATGGTGAAAATGGGTCTAGGCTAAAACAGGGCTGAATTTGGGCTGTCAGTGAAAGTTTGTTAGATGTCTAACTATAGCTCAAGAATAGTCTAGTCATCAATCAGACCACCATTGAACGGCTACATATAGTCGTGTAATAGATGGTGAAAATGGGTCTAGGCTAAAACAAGGTTGAATTTGGGCTGTCAGTGAAAAGTTAATAGACATACATATCTACCTCTAACAGACAACAGAATAGTGGCTAAAGGATTGTTTCTTCTCAAACAAAACAGGTTCTCACAAATGGTAATCCGTCCAAACAAATTAAATATAAAGATTTTATTAAGAAAAAGGATTACAATGTAGACAACTTAAGATAATACAACATGATGAAAATATAAAGGAATTACTGCTAAAATATTATAAATACAAAACAGTTCATATATATATGAAAATACAAACAATTTTAACAACATGCGGTAATAAAAACATAAATAATGATAAAATAAATTGGTTGGCTACATCCAAATCTAGATCTTCATCTACGCTGCTACTTGATGAAGGAAGAGCATCAGATGGGTCTCTTGGTTGGCGCCAGTCTCTCAGGTAAATGGGATCCATAACTGTTGAATATGTAAGAATATGAATATAAGTAAACATTATAATTTGACTATGTACTAAGACATGACTACTATCATCAAATGATTTTAAATGAAAACATACAGTATGTTTCTAATTATCATCTAAATATCATTCTACTGAAGGTTAAAAAAAAATCATTCATAACGTTTTTTTCCTTTTTAATTTAAAAGTATTTATTACTAACCCATTTATCTCTATGGAAAATATAAAGATACTTGAACAGGACACATGTTTTAGCCATGTTGCATTAGAACAACCAAATAGAGAAAGTTGCTTTTATTCTTTTGAGAGAGCTATCTGCTGTGAAAGTAAGTGTTCTGTTCTGAATATTTATTGTTGTCTTTGTTGACTGTATGCTGGAGAATTTGCAATAAATATTTAGTGTCAAAAGTAAAAAACTAAACATAAAATATGTGTGGCTTTCATTACAAATTATAATAGGTAATGTTGTACATGTTTTATGTTCACCCCTTCTGAATTCCGATAATATAGTTTGTAAGGGCACGAGGAAATCATCATGGAGTAACGTTAAGTTACACTTGCATGCAGCGTGTTAAGCTAACCACAATGTGCCTTACTCTACACTGTTACCCGCTGAAATGTCCCGGTTCCTACACGTTAATATATAATGTAGATAAATAATGAAGACATGTCAAACAAAGACACAGATACTTACAAGACCAAAGTAAATGTCTTTTCGCTTCCAGTGTTTGCAGTAAACTCTCGCCCTTGCTCGCTGAAAGGCCGAAATCGTAACGTATCCCTTGTTTAAAAATGGCGGATGTCTTTCTGGCCGTCCCTGATGTCTAACTTTCAAGTCTCGTATTGCTAGTAGTCATGTGTCAGTAGGGCTACAGCTGCCATCTAGCGGTTGAAAATAGTAATTGCATTTTGTTATAAATTAAAATGAAAGTTAATGTAGTGAACGTTACAGCGAAAATAAAGATAATTTTAATGTTTCAAACGTTTACTTGCATTTGATGAAATGATATCACGCACCTCAACAGCTGCATGGGTGAAAACTACATGTAACCAATTTGGTCTGAAACAGGGCTACAGCCAAGCCGTTGATATTAGACCACTAATCGCCTCTATTTTGCCGGATGGGCTAAAAGCAGACTACACGTAGCCTGTCCAAATAAGAGCTAAATTGTGGCTACAGATAGACCATGTCAATTTAATGACACTTAATATCTTGTAGATATTATTGACATTGCAAAAATAATGGGATATCAACCATCTCAGGTGCTGCCAGGGCAAAAAACTAAAAGTGGGCTACAAATAGCCTGTCTGTCTACGAGCTAAATCATGTCTACGCACAGGCTGCACGTAAATCATCTGTAAGAAATGAAACAAAAAACTTTAATCACTGTAGACCTTGCTTAAATGATGGAATATCATACACATTGCAAGTTATTTTGGAAAAAAAGTCATGTAACCACATGTAGTTATTGCGGCTAGAAGTGGGTTACTCATAGCCGGACTAAATCAGGTCTATAGTGAAATGACGGCTATTGCTTGCTGGATTAAGTCACACACACGCTCATACTTGGACTATCATCACAGGTCACCACCTCTGACAGCATGTGTCCCCGTCAGCGACAGACTAGGTGACCATCTGTAGCAGGAGCAAAGCTTTATTTTTGTGAGGTTCAAAGGTCCTGAGATGCAAGTTGACTGAAGTTGTCATGGCTGCCTGAGTGGCTGTGCCAGTGAACCTGAAAACATTTGTCTGGAAACTTCAAACACTGAAAGAAACCCATGAGGTAAAACTATGGCTGTAGGGGGAAAAAATCCAGTTAGTTGATAGATTTAAGGATGGAGTAGCCTGCTCCATTTGTTCTTCTCAGTGTGTTGAATTTTTGGGGGCAAATTCTAAATTGGCAGTATGACATTTATTTACTTGAAATTCATACCTTTCACAGTTATTTTTTGCTTTCCAAACCTCACAAATCCTTAAAAATATTGACAATTGTTATGGTGTTAACACAAACTATAAAATCCTTTTTTTGGAATATTTAATTTGTTTAGTGTAACAATGAGCAATAAAACCATCAACCATAAATTCTCTATGAATATATTTCTGCAGTCACTATAATATAACTTTTTAAAAAATGATCTCCTTTGGAATGTGGAATGCCCTGTGAACCCATAATGCAGGGAGTTTACATATGCATGTCTCTACTAGTAAAAAACTACATTCCTACCTTCGATCTGGGTCAAAGATAAAAGATGACAGAGATTTGACACTGACAAGCGAGACGGATCTGACATTTGGACACAAGTTTGAGGTCAGACAAAAAATGGTACAATAAAATATAACCACTTACTATGACGCACATATGTCAAGTAATTTATTGCACCAACTTTTGATCTGTGCTTCCTTGAACTAGTCATTTTAACTTGCCTTTGTCAATTTCCAACCATTGTTGCACATCCTTTTGTTGTATTACATTCACCTTAACTGCAATTTACGGTGGAGCTAACAGCTGTGTGTGGAGCTAGCTAGCTTGCGTAGGTAGGTGCTGATGTACTCACCAGGGAAAGTGAACAGCCAACTCATAATAAGCTTTTTCAATGGCGCTGGTTAAATACGAGTCACTCAAGCCTGATTGACAGGTCGCCATCGAGTCCTTTTCAGCCACACCTAACAAAAGTGACATTAAAGCTGGCATACTGGGTTCATCTCCAGGGGCAGTGTGAAACTCATCCTGAGTCTTTTACCAGACCCTTAAACTATCAGTATGTAGGTCTAAGTTTGTTCTCTTTACATCTGTGTTGATGTTTCAGATTTGTCGCTATGCCTGAATATGTCTGTATGTCTGTCTGTCTATCGCATTAGTCTGGATTAATATTGGTGCAATATGTAAGCATATTTTTAGATGTTTTACAGTAAATAAGCAAACTCTATTAAAACATGCATCGTATATCATGACAGTAGCATTATAAATAAAGATAGTTGGAGAAGATAAAAGTATTTACATTGATATGCAAAACATTTATTTACTCACTAAAATCCACAGGCAGCCACAGTCTAACAAGCACTGTGGGTACTGTCTAGTTTTGGTACAGAATCACCAATCTCTTGAACCCTGAAGTCCCCATGCGGTACTGCGGAATTCTTTGGCTTATATGTAGCAGATAGGCATGTACAGGATTTTGCACCAAAAGCCAAGTCGAGTCAGGTTTAGTTTAGGGCTGAACGATTTTGGCGAAAAATTGATTGCGATTTTTCTGCAAGATATTGCAATTACGATTCAATTTGCAATTATTATTTTTTTAAAGTTCAATATTCACTGCCAGTCTATTTTTGACAGAAGCCGTGACAAGCAGCACAGAGCAGATAAACTGGGCAGGAAGTCAGACACAGAACGGCAGAGAGAATCAATCAATCAGTTTTCAAAATAAAACACCCTGTGCAGACTCCTGGTCGCATAACAACAACAAACACATTTAAAACAAATGAAAAAGAAACAATTTAACAATGTAGCTTACATAACCATAGTAGAAGCACAAAAAGTAAGGACAACTGAACCAATTAACAAAATCTTGAGCAAGTCAGCAAAGAGCGGAACAAAATGGGCTCACTGAGAGCTGTTATCCGTCGGTGAAGCACAAGAATGGACAAATTAACAACACGTCAACATTATAGGGCAGGCTAAACACTCCGCTGCTGAAACACTTCAGTGTGAGCTGATGCCGAACAAAACCGCTGCACAGTCACTGCCTGTGTTGGCCATTATCCCACGTTTTCCTCCAGTTTCATTTGTTTTACATTACATTATTTATCCAAAGCGACTTGTCAGAGGTCACACGCCTCTGGAGCAACTAGGGGTGGATGAATCACAGTGGGGATTGAATCCTGGTCTCTCACACCAAAGGCATAGAAGCATGGCACTTGTGATTGGGGAGCAGGTTTACACAAGGACGAAACTGAATGAATTTTTAACTGCATGACTGGTCAGATTGCATGATAACCTACATTTTAATCGCTGACTTCACAATTAGGTAAATGCGTTCTTTCAAGTCGCAATTTCGATTTGAAAATGATTAATCGTTCAGCAGTAGTTTAGTTCAGTATACAAGCTTATAGTGGTGAACCTCAGCAGCAAGCTCATACAGCTTTGGCAAGCCCACAGGGAAATGTCAATATGTCACCACTGGCATTGACTGTGGAAAGCAAGCCTTACTTTGTCACACAGTACTAAGTAAGTTTGGAAATACTTTTTAAGATTGTTATGCTTAAATTTCCATCACTGGCAATTGGTTTGGTTATTTGGTAATATTAAAGCATAGTAAGGCGGGAGACTGCAAGACTTTGGCAGTTTTGGACCCAGAGTAGGCTACATACCAATCTCAAAAAAGTCTCAGTAGAAAATATTTTAATTTATTTTTGCTAGCACTAGTCAAAAGCTTTAACTGCTGTGTAAGAACCAGGAGTGTGTCAATCAAGGACTAAACAGTAAGTGAGAGATAAAATACAGTATATATAATGTCACATGACAGCTCCTACTGTGGAGCTACTACCCTGCTAATGTTAGCTGGTCGCCTCAAAATGGGCAAGTGTCTGAAATTCAGAAAGCCAGAGACACGGACATGTTGGTGGACGAGGCTGAGGGCAGTGGCGCTGAGGTTAGCACAACAAACGGATCAGCGTGCGAGTCAGTCACACTATGGCGAGCGCTAATTAAACAGCAGAGCTGGAAGACCCGCCTGCAGGTTACTGTTCAGTAAACGTTACAACAGCAACGGAGAGATAGTTGTGTATGAGACGAGGACGATGTCTGTGTTGTAGGCTAACGTTATGTGAATGGAAACATACAACATGCTGATTGATGTACATTAAACTACATCACCCAGATACGCTGATAACTGGGACAAGGAAAAAACAAACCGGAGCAACTCCTTATCCTGTTGTTTCAAGCCAATACAGAATAGAATGAATAATTACTTAAGCAGTTGACATATTAGATTACATTACATTATCCAACCAAGGTGTAACTAATTGCAACAACTCATACCGCACAATTTTTGAGTTGTAGTTAGTGCACAAATATTGTATTCATTTCATAGGTGTCATTTACACTGGGGATACTGGGGACATGTCTCCATCACTTTTTTTTTTAAGCATTTGTTAATATGTTCTTAAAATGGCTTTCAACAAGTAATGTTTAAAAAAAATTGTTTCTTAAGCTAAAACAACAAGCTGCTGAGTACTGCATTATATTCTGTTTGAACTGTCACCCGAATCACTTTATATAAATAAAGACAATTCTACCATAAATTGGTGCAGAAAATGTCTTCAGAATGCAGGAAATTATGTGTTTAGTGCTCAAAATTTTCTAGGGGAGGACCCCAGACCCCCCATTTACATAATTCAGCCTTTAATATTTCATTAAAATGGTGTTAATATATCTTCTTGTCTTGTTCTTATGAACCCAATATTGTGAATGGTGCATGTATAGTAGGCCATACAATTAAACAGCTTGGCCAAGATGGACACCACCTATCTAGCTGACCTGGTCAGAGGCTCTGACCGATTCGACATCAAGCGATTTCCAATGTCTGAATTTTCATTCAGATTGCATTGCTGACCAATTCGACATTCCGACCCATACACACATATATGTGGACCGGGCTATAAACAAATACAAGTAAACAGTGTGTAGGTTCAGTAAGTTCTATTTTGTATAGATTTCCCCTGTGCATGCATGTGTGGCACTGATAAATTTCCCCTCTCATCTGGCAGTACCAGGAAGGTGCCGCCTCGAACCTGAAGACTCTGCAGGCTCCTGTTTCCACCTACATCCCCATCACCAAGGTGGAAGGCTTCTTGGACCAGGGTTTCAGCCTGGTCCCTCCGCTGGAGTCCAACCTCACGCCGTTCTTCGATGTGAAGTCAGCTCAGGCGGCGACCGCACAGCGCCCCCTTCTGGCCTCTCTGGGTGGCCCGTCTCGCTGACAGAGCCCACCAATGCACCGTCCAGAACTCAGCCTCCACCAACAACACGGCGCTGATTGCTTCCTCCTTCACGAAGCTAGCGGCTAACTCCACCACCGTGACGGAAGAAGAAAAGGAGAAGATCAGCAAAGGGGCCAGTGTACAGCTCACAGAGTGCGCCGCTGCGGCCATCTCCGCTGCCCGGATACGTGTCTAGCTGACCCAGATTCACCGTATTCTGTGACTTCTGCAGTACACCATCCCTGAGACTATCAGGAAGGATCTGGTGGCCCGGACAGGTCTGGTGCCCAGGAAGCAGAGAGCATCAGGCGTCACGTCGGCTCAGCCCAGCCTTCCCCCCGCCCACCCCGTTCTCCTGCTCGCTGGTGGGACCACCGCGACCAGAAGAAGGACCGCCAGAGCCACGGTCAGCCTGAGGCAGCTGCAGACGCAGCTCCTTACGCTGTTCCAGTAAGTAACGTTACTGTTGTGAATGGGTCACTGTGTAGTCCTGTCTCCTGTATATTATGTGGGTCAAGTAAGTTGCAGCGACTGAGACAGTGAAGAAGCTGTGTACTCAAGTATCGGTAAAACAACAATAAATCTAAATTCAACTAGCAAACAGCGGCAGATCTGTGATAATTTAGCTGGCTGCCCTTACATCACTATAGGCGATTTAACATTATCTAACTTGGGCCAACTAAAACCCAAAATCACAATATATTTCACATGCTTTGCAGTAGTGTTAGTTTACATGTCTAATAAGATGAAAGGCAACTGATGACCAATGATGAATTGGTCATAGCCTGTGACCCGAGTTGATAGCGTAGGGACCTGGATAGCGTGTGCAACCTGACTCTATAGCGCAGCTGTACAATTTGACAGCACGCAATGTCTAGCTGGTGCACCCAGAATGTATAGCACAGGGCAGTTGGATAGTTGGTGTCTATTTTGGCCAAGCTATTGATTTGTATGGCCTACCATAACTCTATCCATATAGCTGAGACAACTAAAACCACAACCATTATCTGAAAATGGCAGACCATTTGCAAAATACTAACTGGCTAACAGTACTTCCCCAGTAGAATTTTGTCACAATATTTTTGTGTGCTCTGTCTGCATATGTCTGCTTGTATGTATGTAAAAGTGAATGCTTCTGCTTCATAGTGGCAGCGTGTGCTAATGTAAATTGTGTGCTTTTGTGAAGATATGTAGTGTATGTGTTTCTTTTCCTGTTTCAGGGAGACCCGTACGATCCCATGGCTCTCATTTATCCACTGGCAACTGGTTTTCACTAATCCCTTTCATTGGAAACAGCCTGCCTTGGTAGCAGCTGCCCTGACTATGTTGCAGCAGAGGCACATTAGCCCTCCTCCAGTCCAATTTGGAGTTAGATATTAGTTTGTCATGAGCATGTAACTATGCAGAATGTAGACCTAGCTAATGCCAAACACATAGAGGTAAAAAAAGACATTTCTTGAGATGTTCTCTTTATCTTACGGACCCATACTATGTAATGTTGTGGTGATACTCCTTACAAAATTATACAGTTGCCATGTTATGACACTAACAAATAAGTTTCCATTCACCTTGTAGTCCTGCTGTAGGAAGCAGTGTGACATACTTTGGCAGATATTTGTGGTATTGTGTGATCTTTTTCTGTGTGGATAAGCATAATCCATTTTGTGCCAGGGACTACAACAGCAACTCTTGTTTTTAGCAAGTGTCTGAATTTCTACATTCAATTTATTTGCAATTTGGGAAAGAACAAAACCAAGTGAAAAGGTTTGGACAAAGACACCTGTTGATGACTGACTATATCCACTCAACAAAAAGAATCCTTTGTTTTCTCACATTTTTCTTGTTCCTATTGATGTTGAATGTTGATTTATCTGGCATGGAGATTTCTCTTCTAGGTGTGTTGGATGTCGTTTGCTCAGAAACATAGATGATTATTTCAGATGTTTTTAGAGATGATTGGTAGCTATGGAACAGTGGGTGATTTGTACACCAGCCAGACCCTTGCTCTTGAACCCATATCACTTTAAGATCTCAGAAGGGTAAAGCTACAGCCACCTATTATTCATCCATCAGATGACATGAACAGACGTTTCAAGTCTCTGTTCCGCTGTGCTTACTCTAAATGCTGTCATCTCTGCATTCCTAACCTTGCTTTTTATTGCATCCACTCTGGCATTGCCTCTTCTTGTACTATGTCTGTATTTCCTAAATCAGTGTGCATATGTTGCTTGTGTCAAAGTGTGAATTACAGTGAGACCTGACATTTAGCCTTTGTGAGATGATGAATTAAACTGTGTTCTAAGGCCATCTATATGCAATCAATGGCAGAGTCACAAAGAACCCAAACTTTTGGCAGCACTACATGCTCCTTACTGTAAAAGTACACACGCTGCTTGGATTTTTCACCTTGCTGCTGCTCTGGTTTTCTGTTTACTGTTTGCTGGTTTACCTGTCTGTTTTTTTGTCCTAAGCGAACATCATTTCAGTGAGTTCTCTGGGGTTTAAGTAAAATATGTCATTGACAAATGGTCTTCAACCATCTTCAGCCAAGTCCAGCTGCCCTTGATTTTAACCTTCTTTGGATGTCTTCCCAATGGCTTGTTTTATTTTATTTTTTCAAATTTCCTGGTGGTTTGAGCTACCTGCCACACATCAGTGGTGCAAACATAGGCTGCACTTGCCTACCCCATTGACTTGTAGTGAGCACAGGTCAGACTCTTGATGCTGGGCTCAAGTCAATTATTCAAAATTTGCCTGTATTATAGTAACCCAAAATGCAACAGGTTTGGATAGGGCTTTGGTTCTTCTGCATACTGGATTAACCATTAATTGTGATCATCATCAGTGACTGCAGATTTATACTTATATTTCTGTTACACAAGATGCATTGTCAACAATCCACCCAGACCAGTGGTTCTCAAAGTGGGGTCTGGGGACCCCCAGAGGTCCTTGAGGGGGTTCCAGGGGGTCACCTGCAAAAAGAGGAATACATTATTTTCGTTATAATTCTACCCATAAATAGCACAGTGACAGAATGTCTGGCCATTTTGGTCATGGGTTTAATACAGTTTCTGTAATAAAATATTTAAAAGCAAAAGTCCCATCAGATGGGTAACTCTGGGACAAAGTCTTAGGGGTGCCTGATGTGAAAAAGTTTGAGAACCACTGACCCAGACAATATCTCTTTGTTAGGTGAATGAAAAACTCTTGGTTTGTCTAAGAAAACTGTTTGACTTTTACCTCTATTACCACAATCTGTCTTTGTAAGTGGTACGTCACATGGAATGTTTTTGCTAATCCCACACTGTAGCCTCCAAGTCATCCGTGCACATGCTCACACTACCAGGCTTTCCAGTCTAGTTCTATGGGCTTCCAACATGTGCCAGGTTTTGTGAATACCCACAAACCTCATCGATCAGACAAAGGCTGGTATTGTTAGGGCAACGGCTCTTCTATGATTGGAAGGTATTGCAAGTGACACCATGAGAGAGGGGAGATGGGATTAAAAGTGTGTTTATAGATTTGTGTGAGAGTACCTGTGTGGATGTGGCACAGAGAAATAATGGGGAAAAAGTGTGAAACAGAGAGATGCTGAGACCCAACTAGACTCAAATGGTATTCCAAACATCTCGTCAATCACTCTTACATTGTTTAGGTACCCACCCTTTATCCCTCATTATAAAAAGCTGCCCATTCAGACACATCAATCAGTGACTTGCAGAGATGTTACAGCTCATTAGCTATTAGATTGAAAACATCATTAGACTATGCTGATTACAAATCAGAGAAGGGTGTCTGAGGTAGGTTTTTGTGTGGTTTTAATTCAATCATTCTCCAATAGTCAAGGCTTTGTACTTAACAAATTCAAACAAGGTTGGTTAGAATACCTCCTCACTTTGGATACACCCCCATGCCCCTGTACTGTGGTAAAAACCACAGTGGTCAGTTGAACGTAAACTGAAAACCAGTAGTAGTTAGTGGTGATGATGTCACAATGATCTACCAATTGTGCGAACAAAAGTGGAGTTCCTGAGCTGCATTGCGTTTAATTGCTGACAGTTGTGTTGAATGGGGTAGCAGAAACCTCCTACCTTGTAGAAAGAAGCACCATATAAACTCTGGTCATATTTTTCTTTTCTTTTGATGCAGCAGCACAGGTTGCCAGTATGATAGACTGACCTGGCAGCAACACTGCTAGCTAGGACAAAACAGCCTTCGGCATTGGTAGGTTCCAAAAGAAACATTGAGTTTCACTATTTTTACATGAAATATTGTGTTTGCACATTTGGCAGACATGCTTGCTCCAGTAATCCTCAGCACAGACATGAAAGTACTATAATAGATTGTTACACTCCATTTCCTTGTTGACAAGCAGGTTTGAGCATTTGCAACTTGTACTCTCATTTTACCTAATACAGAGCAAGCCATAATACCTTATCCTTAAATGAAACCGAAACATTATATTAAGATTTGGTTATTTTGCATGGTGAGCTGCCGTTGTCTTGGGATCCAGGGTTGTGTATTCTTCAGGCACTTGACCCAGGAGAGGAATATGAAAGACATAGGCTGTGTCCGAAATCACCACTCATTCACTACTCATGATGGTATATAGGGCTTAGTTTGTGACCATCAGTTGTACACTACTTTTCAAAATGTATTCTGGGATACAATGAGTGGACTATTTAGGGTATAATAATTATCAATATACATTGAGACAGCACTACAAAATTTGCGTAGTGGGTGATTTCGGACCCAGCCATGGTCATATTTTCCAGTTGCATAATGTATGAATGACAATTAAAACTCTGAAGATGGAAGTTACAATAACTCCCACATGAAGTAAACGTATAGTATTAGAATGTAGAATTAAAATTGCTGCTGTAAGACAAGAAACAAGTAAGCATTATGTATCAATCCGCCATAATAACTATTTTCCATTGATGTGAAACACTTCATGCACCCATGATTGGTCAGTCAAACCCACCGGTACAATCACTTATTTTGACCATTTTGAGACACGGACAAGTGGCTGTTGAGGCTGAGGACAGTGGCGCTCACGCTATGGTGAGTACTAATGAAACAGCGGAGCTGGAAGACCCACTGCAGGTTTCTGGTCAGTGAATGTTACAACAGCAACGGAGAGACAGTTTCGGCCGCTAGTAAATGTTACTTCAAAGTGCGGGGTACTTCCGGTCGTCTCGGAGGCATTGCGAGGCTACCCAGCCGACCAATCACAGAGCTTACGGTCCGCATCCCCTCGACGTGTAGTTACATTTTGGAGGAGGTGCATGTGAGGCGACGGTGTAGCCTCTGCGTAGCCCCGTAGCCTACGCCGTCAGTTTGACGCAGAAGTATAAATTGAACTTGCTTGTAGTGTAACGTTATGTGAATGGAAACATCTGACATGCTAATGCAAATTAAACTTATATCACCCAGATGTGCTGATCACCGGGACCAGGAAAAAACAAACCGGAGCCCAACTCCTTATCCCTGCTGCTTTCAAGCCAATACCATTCAAACAGCCTTAAGATGCACAAACCGAACAGGATGAATAATCACTGAAGCAATTGGCATATTAAATTACATTATCTTATCCAGCAAAGGTGTAACTAATTGTAACAACTCATACTGCACAATTTGTTTGTAGAGTTCTTAGTGCACAAATATTGGATTCATTTCATAGGACATGTCTCCATAACTTTTTTTGAAGCATTTGTTAAATATGTTGGCTTGCAACAAGAAATGTAAAAAAAACAACAAATGGAAATACTTGAGAAAGGTTTATTTGCACAATAAGAAAACATGCAGTGCCATTTAAATATAGAAGAAACAAATGTGGATTGTCATCTGAATCACTAAATAAAGACAAATCTATCATAAATTGGTGCAGAAAATGTCTCCAGAATGCAGGAAATTAAGTGTTTAGTGCTCTAAATTTTCTAGAGGAGGACCCCCAGACCCCCATTTATATATTTCAGCATTGAATATTTCATCAAAATAGTGTTAAAATATCTTCTTGTCTTGTTCTCATGAACCCAATATTGTAAATCGTGCATGTGAGCTAAGTGTATCGTCACACCCCTAATTCGAACCCCTATGTCCCCACCACTTTTCAACACAAAGTGTTACATACTTGATTCATATCAAAGTACAAACACAGCCCCAAAAACTATAGTGTGTTAAATAATAATGTTTTATAATAAAATATTTTATTAAATACATGTAACTTTGTAAATAACGTTTTCTGGCATAGAAATTCATAGAGATTTTTCATTATACGGCAGTGAAGTTGGTTTTAAATTTCATCTTAGGTGGTATTGAAAAGGTCTACAGGGGATACCCTGTAATAGCAATTAAAACTTTTTGGGACACCAAAAAGGCCTGTTTATTTTTAATTACAAACTTTTTTTGATTGCAGTGCGATAAATATGCTCTCAAAAAAATTTTTTTGCTTGCATTCAAAAGACACCACAATACCTTCATAAGTGCCTCTTTTTATGTAATAGGGCAAACTAGTGAAATAAGTTTGCCGTTCCATTCAGTTCCTACCTTCTGTACTGTAGAGAGACTGAATGGAAACTAGGATGGAAGAACCACATTTCATGCATTTCATTCTGCAACAAACAACCTTTGTCTAATGAGTGGAAATATTTACGTGATAATCCAAGTGTGCTTTTCAACCAACCCAATTAGAATAGTAACATATCTAGGGCCTATGCCAAATATTTGCAGACTGACAGCTTTTTTCTGTGCTTGGTTCTACAGTATAAGTCATGGATACATGCACAAACGACACACACACACGCACCAATAGAGCCAAGGTTACATTCCATAATGACTGAAAAAGAGAGGGGAGCTGTAATTTTGTTTTCAAAGGAGAAAATATTATTCTGTGATTGTACGATAATTAGAGCTGCTGTACTTAAAAAAGACTGGCAAGATGAATGATCAGCACCTGCTTAGAAGTTGTGCATGCGTCTATGCGTATTATTTACATGTGCAATTTTGAGATTAATGATAATGCATGATACATGCCTTGATGTAAACTTATCAGTTAAAACATTTCCACTTCGGCATTTAGATACAGTGTTAGATACAGACGGCATTGATGAGGTTTTGATGTTTGAGCCAAGTTGAGGGTGGGTCAAAACCTGCCAATGACTGCTGCTCATCACATATTAGCAGTGTGTGTGTTCATACTGTACTGCATTTTTGCATGCGTTTATGAGTGTTTATTTGTGAACACTTTAGAGTCCCTGTAGCCTTGTTGCTGTACAATATCTGGCCACCAGAGGGCGTAAACACTTACTGTAAATACTGAAAGTGAAGTAATCCTGAATAATGAGGTTTACAATTGTTGCTGGCATTTGCATCACATATCCCAAAGTGTTTTTCCTTTAGTTAAACATTTGTTTCATTACAACAGTTGCATCCATGTTATGAGCTGCGTTATGATCCACAATTGACCAGTTTTGAGGTTGAGGTTATTTCAGCTTCATTTTTTATTTCTTTTGAAAATATGATGAGGTTATTGTCAGGGCAAGATCTACTCCCTAGTAGCACATAGCAGCAAAACTATATTCACTGTTCACAGGGGGCACTGGAGGTTAATGTGTTGGCAATATCAAACTCCCCCAAGGCAGCAGGATAAATCCAGAAAATCATTTGAGATGAATTGGGGAAATCCATGCACCGTTCTTCTTATGTGCGACACATGCTTGGTCCATGAGGTGTAAATTGCAGGGGGAAGATGCCTTCCATTTCTGCACTAGGTCTTGAGAACAGCTGGTCAAGGTTTGTTCTTACATTGAGAGCCCCCTGGAGCCACATAAGACTTCCTGTGAATGCACATAAAGCTGCATCCACAGAAATATAAGCCTTAGAACGGATATCAGTGCAATCTTTCTCAGGTCATTAAAGCTTGAAATATGTAGAAAATTGCTCTGCCACTTTTGTACACCAATCAACATACGCCAGAAAAGCTCTTTTACAGAGCTACAAGTGGATATGGCAGATTTGGAAGTCTGACTCTTATAATCAATGGTGGGAATCACTGAACCATACTACTACTTATTTCCCAAAATTGTATCAAAACTAAATACGTTTATCTAATGCATTTTCACACTAAATAAATCTTTACATGATCACAAATTATGTTTTTACTTTAACTGAAAATGACATAGACCTTGAATGACTTCAGGGTTCACCATGATGCTGTGTGGGACTGTTACTGAACTCCGCTTGACCCTGAAGCCAATGAGAATATTGGTCAATCCAAGAGAAAGGTGAATGGCTCGGTTTCCTCTCCTATCTCTGTTTCACTCCTTTCTCCGTCTTTCTATTACTGTAACATCTTTTTGTTTCTCAACATGACAAAAACACCCACAGCTGAACAGATCAGTGTCTTCAAATAAACATTGCCATCCACAAGAAGTAAGGGGCTTGCCAACTTATTAAAAGTGATAGTTCAGAGAATGGCTGTAATTCAGTTTTTCCTGGAAGTGTTTATGAATCGTACCAGGCTATGCTTGGGCTAAGTAATCACCCAACAGGGGACCATATTATAGAGCTCATTCTTTCAATTAACATCGATAACAACAAAGGGGATTAACACTCTTCCCTTAGGCTTCCCTTATTTTCTCTCAAAAGGTGTTTTCCTTTTGAATTGTGTGTGTGTGTGTGTGTGTGTGTGTGTGTGCTAACGCATGTATGTTAGAACGTGTGTGGCCTACACAGTATGTCAGTGTATTCAGTCTTTTTTTGTGCACGTTCGGTGGAGCTAGCGCTAACATTAATTCACGCCATTTTGTGTGTATACTGTATGTGTGTGTACTTTCTATGTATACATGCACAGAACATGCACACTTTGTGTGTGAGTGTGTGTGTGTGAATTTCTGAACAATCTGGGCCAGGTGGGTGCCAGCTTTGATCAAGACAAGTGTTGCCTGAATGTGACACTTTGACAGAGGTTTACTTTCCCCCTCACAGGGAACAATGCCCAAAAACTAACACAAAACATGAATCTGACCTGCCACACTACAGTGAGCTTACAGTACTTGGCATCACTGGCGGGCAGATAGACTTTTTTTTTACTCACTTGATTCCTTGAGGCTGTCAGACAGTGAAGAATTGATTTACCTTCTGTAAAAATGAAAAAGGTTACCCCCAAAAATCCTGACTAGGAAAAGTTATAGCATCACAAAATTAAAAAATAAAACCTGGTTAAACTCAAATATATTGTCAATACATGTGTGTATATGTATATACAGAGCAACAGAGAAGCCATATACCTACTACTAGTACTACTACTACTACTACTTCTACTACTACTACTTCTACTACAACTACTACTAATAGAACACAACAGACTACTAACTACAGATACTGAACTGATCAAATAACTCAGAGTGCTAAATTTAACATAGCCAACAGGCAAAATGTGACACACACTGACCACCATGGCTGGCAAATTATTGCATAAAATATAATAGATGTAAATACAAAGTATGGACAGCAATAACAAATGAAATGTCAAACGTGGGCCTTAGCTTGAGTTGGGTCTAAAGTCTTGGAAGTTTAACTAAAGAACGCAAAATCTTCTCACAAATTAATGCAATCAGACTTAATTGTTTGATTTACAGCATCTCTTACATCTCATTTTGTATCTAATTTAATCAGCTCTGCATGATATATCTACACAAAGAAGACCAATCTCTCCCTCTAGTGGATATATGCTGTTAATGGCTTTTTTAACAGCAAGTTTTTTTTAAATGACTAGAGAAATGTCTATCAATGCCAAACCATTACCAGAAATGAATTCAGTGCAAATTCTCATCAGATCAATTATCACAACACTTAACTGTCTCAGAGTCCTAACTAGGTGAATGGGATTCTTGATTATAAATAAATGGATATATTTCAAATTAAATGTCTTGTTATTTTATGTGTGTGTGCTTGTGTGTGGGTATGTGAGAGAGAGAGTGCATGCTGCCTTATCTTTACCACATTTTGCTCTTTAGACCAAAATTACCACTGTACATCCATTGAAGAGAGCATACCTCCACAATATAGTGTTTGACAGTAGTAGTGAGATGGTAAGTGGCCCCTGATGGAATGAGAGATCCATATGAAACATACAGCACCAGTCAGAGGGCCTAGTGGGAATTCTTCCTCTTTGACCATGCTAGAATTTCTCAATCAATTTCCCTCTGCTGCCTTTGACCCAGATCAATAGCCATCATTGGAGAAGAAGAGATAAAAGAGAAGAGTGAGATCACCTGCCACAAATTCACAGGGGAGGATGGGGAAATCTGTTTGGTAGTCTGCCCTTTTTGCATATTTTTGCAATTTATTAAAAAAAGGAACAATTATTGAACAGACCTTTAGAAACAGAATTCCTCATATGAAGGTTTCTTTAATTCAATAATTACAAACAAATACACACATATGCCACATAGACACACTTTCCTCCACCTTTTTTCTTCCCATTCCAAGCAAGAGAACAAATCAATCTCTTCTGTGTTCTAATATGTGTGCCTCTTTCAATAACAAACAGATGATCATTACTTTACCTCCAGATGAATATTTAATGACGCACACGCCCTCAAATATATGAAAAATAGAAACTGCTAGAAAGGCCGAGACAGAGCGGGGTAAAAGGAAGGATACAAAGCGCTTAAGCCTTCTCGTCATTACGATGCCCCCTGGTACTCAGGGCCACCAAGGAATCCCTTAATTCCTCCAGCATTATGCGCTTCAGACTCTTTCATGTCCTCTGTATGGGAGATGGAGGATGGGGATGGGGCGGGCTCTGGAAAAATTCTAATATGTCTCTTGCTATGAAAAAATATGCACATACATTTAGCATTTAGATTCTCCAAGGGCAGAACAGAGGAGATGGGCACATGTCAGCTACCATATTGTGTGTGTGTGTGTTTCTGTGTGTGTGTGTGTGTGCATGCATGTCTTTGTGCCTATGTGAATGCACATATGTTTGTGTGAGGAGGCCTTCCTTAAATGGTTCGGTGTTTATTTATCCCCAGTTTGTGTCTTTGCCCTGCGGTTACCATAGTAATATTAATGATTCTGCTCCTCCACACTGGAAATGAGAAAGGTCATGTGTGCTATCCAGCCCTGCTTAATATATACTGTGCTAAACTGACAGGGAGGCTATTGGTTAAACTGACAGAGTGGTTGACTCATTGGCAGAGGTTAACTGGTTTCCTGTCCGGCTGACTGGGGGACTGACTGGTTATTTGAAGTTTAGACGAGCTGCTGGTTTGGCGGCTGTGAGGGAGCAAATTAAATGACAGGTAAACGTTTTGGCATGTTGACTGGCTAACCCTATGAGTGGCAAGCTGGCTGGATAGCTGACTGGCTTGTTGAGTGACTAAAGGACTAGCTGAGTGTCTGATTGACTTGTTGGTGGAATGACTGTCACTCTGACAGACTGCTCAGATGCCTGTCTGGGTGGCTTGTTGGTTAACTGTCTGATTGACTGGCTTGGTTGGTGGCGTGTTCCTTGAATTGTCAGCTTGAGGAGATCTAATTCACAAGCAAAACAAGGATGATAAAACTTTCTGATTTAGATATATACTATATAACAACTACTTTCCTTTAAAAGGCTGAACACTGGTAATACACTGGTCTATAAACAGCAGGAGCATTCTTTCTTCTGTTGTTAATAACACATCTGCCAATTAGGTTAGCTGTAACACGGACTAAAATAATAACCTCTCCTTGGCTGTGTTTCTATTTATCCTCACAGATTTTTTTGCCTTATATGGAATGTAGTAATACTATTTGTAGTAGTAATAATTATGTGTTGGAATCTCTGGAATACAAGTTGTTCTTCATGAGAAAACCAATGCTTTTAATCAGAACAGTGGCCATCATAATGTCTACATTTTGTCTAGCGTCCTCAGCGTCCATTTATCTGTATCCTATTATTTAAAGGCTTGTCATTGCCTTGCAAGCAGTAGACATGCACACATTGCATTTTTATTTTGAAGGCTTATCAAATTGTCAGTCTTCCTATTTTACTGGTTTGTTGGAGAATGTTTTTTCAATACACCTTTTATATTGATTTAAAAAAGGGGCTTTCTCTTAAATTTTTAATAAACCTAGAACTCACTGATATAACTCCATGGTGCACTCCTATTACAGGATAATAGAATTCAGAATGACTCCAATTAGGCTTATACAGAAAGTGGGACAAGCAATATTTCACTGCTGTGGCCACAGGAGGGCACAGCAGGCTCATCTCTCACCCTGCTGCTTTATTAAGATGGAAACAACTCAAAAGGAAGAACAATCTTTATATCTCTCTTTCTCCTCTCTCATACTGTGTGTATCTCAAGCCTTTATTGAAATCTCTCCTCTATTCAGACGTGTGTTCATAATTAATTACACAATTTGGGATCATTATTCAAAGACATACACACTCAGTTGTGTTCGCGACCACAGCTGAAGACTTCATTATCTGTGGAACCTGCCTCTCAGATTCTCCACAGGCTTACTGGGCTCACCTCATCAGAAGTCTTTAAGCAGTCGCCGTCTATTCAATAATACCGACCTGCTCTTTTCTCACCAAGTGATCACTGATTATTAGAGCTTCCACTCTAATTGACTACATCGCGCCCAAGCTGCTTTAAACAGTGACTGAAGACATGTATTGATGCTGTCAGATGAAAACATTTTGTGTCCAAATTTTAGTTTGAAAGAATCTAAGAAAACTGATACATTTCACTAAAGCCTATGTGTGTATTTATTGCACTTACTCATTATGTCAATATCATAATAAATGCTTATTACATTGTATGGTATAATAGCATAGATTGAATGCATCTCTTTATTTTAAGTAACCTTACTAATGCACTTTAAGCATGCTAAACCCAAAACAGAATGACATCTGCCTCACTGTTCTTATTTGAAAGTAAATAAATACACAGCCAAGTACAGTAGTTACACAGTCCCATGGTACTAGACTAGAAGTAGTATTTATGAAGAGGGCTGATGCAGTAAAACAGACTTATTTTGTTGGAAAGTATCTGTCTTTCTCAGAGCAAGCTTGGAGGAATACCAGTAAAATTAGTAGTTTAATTTATTTTAGCCAAAACTGGTCAGGGGCAGATTCAAGGTGGCTTAACTTATTTACACACCAGTTGATGTGGCAAAACAGTATATCATGCCTCATAATCTCAATTATTTATGTTTATTTATGATAACCTTTATATTGCTTGCTCAGTTTTTTGGGTAAAATGTATTGTTATATTATACTTAAAAAATGTAATGGGGCTACAGAATGTATTTACTTGATTCTGGCCTGTTTGCCTGAGCTATTTTGGTTTTCTTTGTGGGAATTGTAGCCTAAATAAGTATCATAATGTGGCGGAGTAAGGTAGATTGGATGGATTGTGTCTTAACTTAAATCACAAAAGACGCTAATTTTATTACAGCAAACATAGCATGGTTAAACAATGATACACTCTCACATTGTAAACCCAAATTCCACATTGATCCTGTCATCCAGCAGTCAACTGTCGACAGTCACAACTAGAGAATACAACTTGAATTGAAAGAGTTCCCCCAGGTTTCCCCCAAGTTAATAATTGGACGGCTTCACAAAGGCATTTTCTGACTAAAATGCCAGTTGGTGGCCAGGTTAGATTTATTATACTGTGAGCTTTACAATAAAAATTACCTAATTTTTGTATAACTTGGAGTGATGTATATAATACAAAAAACACATTACATTCACTTTTTGTGTAACATACTTAATCATGCAATTGATGATGAAATGTAATTGGAAAAGAGGAAATACAGTAACCTACTTTCACAACTCTTGTCTTCTGCCACAACGTAATTATAATGTGATTAATTTTGTCGACAATAATTAAATTTTTCATGACAGAATTTTAAGCAAGGGAAGATGCAAAACATTATCATAACACTCCCCATTAAGTTGTTTGTGTCTGTTTGTTTATTCAATTAAATATTAACAGCATGCTACTAAAACTGATTAGCAGTTAATTCTCTCTCGCAAGTGGTCTTCCAGATCTCTAGGATAAAACAAACCAGACGTGTCGACTGACGAAAAACAACCACATGGTGAAGCAAGCACAGTGGAGCAATGTTTAAATTCATTTAAAATGAATAGCATTGCCTCACTGTTTTCACAAATCAGACAGTCTTCATTGAATGATGAATTTATAGCTTTACTATACATATGAGTAGATTTGGGTTTTATGTCACACGACTCCTTATACACATTATAACACTGTATTTAGAGCTGTCTTTAATATCTAACATTACACCTTAATTGCCATAGTGCAGTTGGTGCATGCATGCTGCATGGGAAGACTCATGCTTCATGTACATACAACACTACTAACATCAGCAATGCAAGAAAAAGGATGCGTAGAGACACTATAGAGCACTCATATGCATCTGCAGCGAGTATGATGCAATGTCATGATGCAATACATTCAAAATGCCAAAAAATCTTCTTTGCATGAAACGTCTGTAAGAGTAATGTGAAAGCCAGTAGAAAAGAAGTCAGATGGTTTTCTCATGAAACTGGTGATTTATTGGTTTGACAGTCCAACAAACTGGCTTTCACCATACATTTACTGTGCATACCGAAGTATGCAATGTGGCAAATAGTGATGTAAAGGTCTAGACATTTGTGTTCTGTGAATATGAAATGAACATATATGTGATGGCCATACTTTTAGTTTTGACATCCTTCTTTCTCAGATTGTGGGCTGAACTTAATGTGAAGAAACAGCTAAACATCATAAGCCTTTGCATACATATATTATTAGCCTGTCCTCATAAACCTTCATAGTAGGGTTTTTTAGCCCTAATCTAGGTAAGCAGTTTTTATTTATGGGTATCAATAATGGAGTATCTATTAGAATATCCCCCACTCGTGCATTGATGGAGGTACACATTAATATTTTAAAATATTCGTAAGACCAGGCTTTACAAGTCTTCTGCCTATATCATTTAAAAGTCCATTTTTTCCTGACAGGTCAGCCTTATGTCACTTTAAAACATGCATTTGAATGACCATGGTGACAAGAACATTAGTGAAATCTGCCTTTACATGACATCCATTTTATTTCCAAAGGGCCAGCCTCATATCACTATAATAATAATAATATAATGATATGAGGCTGGCCATGGGGATATGTGGATAACAACTCAGACACTTTTCCCAGTGGCTTTATTTCCTTAAAATGGAGTAACATGATTTTCGTGGAATATCTCTCTTGCAAAAGGAAATATTCGCCTAAATATCAAATTTACATGTTACAGCTATGATTATTTTATCCTCTTATAGATAGATAGATAGATAGATAGATAGATACTTTATTTATCCCGAGGGAAATTCAAGTATCCAGTAGCATTCGAAACATACATACATTAAACCTATATTAAAATAGAATTAAAATTAAAATAACTTATTACACAGTAAAACAGTGCAAAAACAGTAAACAGTGCAAATGGAGTGCAGATGGAGGTAGAAATTGTTCTTTTGTCTATTGTCCTCCCTACCATGACTAGGAGCTGTTGTACAGTCTGATGGCCAGGGGGACGAAAGAGTTAATAAGTCTGTTGGTGGAGGTGGGCTTGGACAGCAGTCTGCCACTGAACACACTCCTCTGCCCGATGAAGGTGTTGTGCAGAGGGTGGTGGGCATTGTCCAGTATGGCCAGCAGTTTGTCCAGGGTCCTTCTTTCTGCCACTGTCACTAGAGAGTCCAGCTCTGAGCCCACCACTGAGCCAGCTCTCCTCACCAGTCTGTCCAGTCGACCGGCATCTCTCTTCTTGCTGCTTCCTCCCCAGCAAACTACAACATAAAAGAGGACGCTGGCCACCACAGACTGGTAAAACATCTGCAGCAGTTTTTTGCAGATGTTGAAGCATCCCAGCCTTCTCAGGAAGTACAGACGGGTCTGCCCTTTCCTGTGGAGAGTGTCCATATTTTCTGTCCAGTCCAGCTTGTCTTATACTGTGACAACAACAACTTTTAATAAAAGATATGGAAATGGTGTCTTCTCTGTGTGTCCAGTGTTTCTTACAATGAAGATGTCAAGACAAGCATGTCATGCAAATGTAGTGTGAATCAACCCATGGAGCAAATTTTCACCATGGTTGAAAAAGTAAAACATTTACACGTTGAAGGTCACACAATTTGCCAAGTTCATGCATGTTTTTGGGTGGTCTGAAATTTTCTTTTTTAGCACAAATACTCATGGGATGCAAGTGTAACAAAATTCAGGTGTGTATTTGTCACTGTGTTTCTAAGGGACGACTAAAAAACAGAACAACCAGTGATCATTATTTCTTTCTTTTTTAGGGGCCCAAGCAGCAAATCTCGCTGCCAGAGCTCTGCTTCTCATTTTCTTCTTCTTCTTTTTTCAGCTAAAACCAAAAGAGCTGAAAGTCACCAAAATTGGATGGTGGGTTGCAAATTCCACCCACTAATCAGACACATAAAATGACACTCACTGACCTCAAGGTGACAGCTGTAACAATCAAGTTTACGCTTTTTCAATAATTTCAAACAACTTGGTTTAGAATAAACATTCCTGTCAAAACAATAACTCACGAATGTGTTGAAATATCATCCTGTTCTGGAGTTTTCACTAAGCTTATGTACTAAAGAGCATTGCCCTGCATCTTTAGGGGGTGCCACAAATGTAAACAGTTAATACGATCTGGCATCATGACTCACTCAACGCGTGGAATTTGGTAATG
This sequence comes from Micropterus salmoides, assembly GCF_014851395.1. Lineage (NCBI taxonomy): Eukaryota > Metazoa > Chordata > Actinopteri > Centrarchiformes > Centrarchidae > Micropterus > Micropterus salmoides. The sequence goes on along the minus strand of NW_024040152.1, from coordinate 23,767,757 downwards.
ATTTATTAAAGTGGGTGTGGCTTATCACAACTACTCTAAATTTCTAGACATTTCACATTCCAAACTTAAAAAAAACCGCCCAACAGTGCTAAAATGTCCACAGTGACTTTCAAGCACTGTTTTACTGTTATTAGTACTTTATATACTGTTATTAGTACTTTAACATTTCTATTTTACCAAATGTTTGATCACACTTTGACAATACACCCAAAATCAGCAGAATGATAAGTGATTTATTTCAGAATTTAATCACAAATATTCTGACTGTTGCGTTTTTAAGTTTGAATGGACAAAAAAATAGTTTTGTACATGATATCATTGCTTCAACTTATGAGAAGGTATGTGGAAGCCATGTATCCCCAGCTGTGCAGTCAGTAAGTCACCTTCTCTGGGAATACATTGGTCCAGGGTTCAAATCCCAAGGTGGCAAAGTCCTACTTGGCAGCGTGTATGATTTTGAAGTGCTCATTCAGGTCATACCATGTCCAATGTTGCCTATTGTAACCCCCTGAAAATGTCTTTTTAGTATTTTTCTCTTCTAAAAAGTGTTTCTAGCAAGTACAGTAAGACGTAGAAACACCAAAATTGGCTGGTGGATTGTAAATTCCACTACACAGGCAAATATATAAGGACACTCAGTGACCTTAAGGCTCATCTGCATCTTTTTTTCTGCTCTGAAAATATCAAATTTTGCAATTCCTTCCCCTATTTCAAACATCTAGTTAGACAATGTTGGGCTAATCGTCCCAAAACGTAATCACGGTAATCTACGGACTCCACTGATGTTAAATTAAAGAAATTTTGATCCGTCAATTATAAAAGCTAACCAATATCTTTTTATCTATTGATTGATATAGCAACACATGTAGTCATGTGAAACACATCTTCTCTGAGGGTCATAAGTTACATCAACTGTATCTGAAAGTATATATATATGCCCTAACAGACCATCAGCATGTAGTGATGACCATGATTCAATATTTGAAAGAAAATCTATATTTTTGCTTATTGTCAATTAAATAATAAAACAATCATCCAAATGTTTGCAGTCTGTTTGGATCCCAATCACTGCCACTTGTGGCAATGTTTTCTTTTTGTTTTCATTTTGAAACATCATCATGTTGATGATGTAAAACAAGGCTGCTTTTATATACAGTATAGACATACATCTAACCATAATGACAATTAAAAATCCACTTTGAAAAATGACAAAAATCATCTTTCAAATGTATGATTTTCATTGTGCATTTCAGTGGTTTTGATAGGTGCATTCTGTTCCTATGTGTGTGTATGTCCTTTTATTTGCGCATGCCTGCATGTGCATGATTACAAGTAGGGAATGTGTGACTGCAAGCCTTTGTGTGTGTAAATCCTTATGTTTGTGTGCCTATGTGCGTGTGTGTGCACGTATATGCCTGCCTTTATATGTGTATGTGTGAGAGATGGCAGCTGCTGTCACCCAGTGGGGCTGACAGTAGTTAAAGACAGTAAAGCTATGTGTGTAACAGGCCTGCTGTCACTTTCTTCCCTGTGTTATTTTACTTCTCTCTAATGGGCTTTATTTCATTGTCAGCTGGCAGTCTACCTCCTCCTCCTTCTCTCTTTCTTTTCCTTCCTCTATTCCCTCCTTCCTCATTTTCTCTCTCTTGACACATTACAGGCTGCCTTTGGAGAACAGCAGAGGGCCAGAGACCCCCTGCCAGCCATAATAATGTGGTAAAACAAGCCGACAGGTAGAGTGTGTGTGGGTGTGTGTGCATATCCACATTTGTTTAAGTTTGTGAGTTCACAGGCATGCACGTGTGCATCAATGTGTGTGTCCGTTCTCGTCTTCATGTGCATGCCATGCATATGTCTTCCTTTGTGTGGCTTTTTCTGTGTCCTGGAAAACCTATCAAAGTCCTCCCCATTAAAAAGCCTTCTGTGGCACATTATTAGCCCCTGTTACAAGGGCAATCTATCTAAGCTCAAACTAAAGGGGAAGCAGAGGGGAGGGGGGCTGGGCATTGGAGTGGTGGGGGAGATTCCTGTCAGCTCAGAGAACATTAGCTGTCCCAGAGTGCTTGTAGCCACAGCAGGTGTGCTGACCCACCAAGACCCATCAACCCCCTGCTTCTCTCTCTTTCACATTCTCACACACACACTGTCTCTCTCTCTCTCTCTCTCTCTCTCTCACACACACACCCATACACACAGTCTTATGTCTCAGCTGGGGAAGCACAAACACACAGAATTTCTGACTGCAGGAACACACCCATATGCAAACCTACACATCTCCACAAAGGGCACAATAACAGACATGTACACACACACACACACACAAACACACAAAACCAATACCACCCAGTGAGGCGGTAACTCTTTAAATCATCTGAAGGGAAACAAAGTTGTTGCATTAATAAGAGTGCAGTCTCGTATCGCTAACTTATGAGACGAAAAAGGCAGCAAGGAATAGGGAAAACAGGAATGCATTATTAGTGGATGTGGACCACACCTGGTGTTTGTGAACTAAGGGGTTTTTAATATGAATGTGTGGTTCCTGAAGGCACATACTGTAGTTTGATGCCCTTAAAACATAACCTGAATGGATCTGAAGTAGCAAATATGAAGAAGTTTTGCAGAGAAAGACAAAAAAAATTCCAAATTAAAATAGGAGTATGTTATGGCTCACAGTTTTTTCCAACTGCTTACACACGAAATCTTTACATGTCAGCCAGTTTTTGAAACCTCTCACTCAAAGAGCAAAACCTCATCTCAAATCTCCAAAACCATTAGCTATTTCTCGGTCTTTCACTCAGTTTTCAAACTCTTTTGAAACTCTTTTTTCAAAACACTACACACAATTCTGTGTGACACAAAAATCTAACAGGAAGTGACCTGCTTTCCTTTTCCAAACACAATCAATCTGAATTCTACACATATTCACCAGGTCACACAGCCACTCCTCACATATGCACACACTAACTGCTTAACTGATCACTAACCAATCACTGTTTTAGTATACATAGGTCAAAGGTCAAATTACCTGTTTTGAACAATGGATGCCAACAATGGACAGAGATGAAAAGTTCAAGGAGGAAGAGTTGGTAGAAGAGGAGGAGGAAGATGACTAGGAGGAAGAGGACGAGGGCAAAGAAGAGAAGGAAGGAGAGCCATCACTGATGAGATCAAGGCCGCACTTATTGATTATGTGACCACAGGTTGACCATGAGAGAAGCTGGACTGAGAGTCCAGCCCAAGTTGAGTAGCTTTACAGTGGCGTCCATAATTTGAACCTTCAGAAATTAGAACAGGTTGCACAATATATTGGTTATTTCAGCAGTATAGTATTGTTACAGTTTTTCTCAATTGCTAAAACACTAAACCCTATTGCCTGAACCAAATGCTCAGTTGCCTGAACCCACTGATTGAATCAATCACTCTTTTGGCAAAACCATAAGCACTTTTCACCTGACACAACTTGCCAACACATTTTCATTGTGATGCACCCGTGCTGCAATTAAAGCACAGGTGTCACCACTTGAACACAACAACTCAAAATTGATCACACTTGTGGCTAATGATGTGAGGGAACATATACAGTAAGCAAGTTCAGAGAGCACTGGTTTGTGAGGCCCTACAATGGATAGAAATCTGAAAGGTAGAGTTCGTGTGAGAGGAGGTCGAGGTGGTCGAGGTGGTCAGCGAAGACAAAGAACAGTAATATCTGATGAAATCAGAGCTACTGTGATTGACCATGTTCTTGTCCATGGTATGAGCATGAGGGAGGCTGGACAAAGGGTACAACCAAACATCAGTAGATTCACTGTGTCCACCATAATCTGAAGATTTAGAGAAGAGAAGAGGGAATTACCTTTTTTTGACATTATAGTACAGTATGTAAATGTTGACAGCAATTACTGTATGACATACTATATGCTGTACCACAGTATACTGTAAGTAAATATATGTTTCAGTACATCACTGTACCAATGTACTGTAGTATTATAATGGAGGGTTGGTCTAACTGTTTGTAGGCCTAGTATTCCATCCTCTCTACTGTTGATCGTGTTCTCAAGCGCAACAGACTGCACATGAAACAGCTATACAGAATGCCCTTTGATCGCAAATCAGACAGAGTCAAAGAGCAAAGATTCTAGTATGTACAGGTTGGCATATATCCAGACACATTCAATGTTGATTACTCTAAGTAGTGATTTACTGTAGTGGCCTAAATCACTTTTTCCGTATCACTTACAAAACTATATCTATTTCTACAGAGGGTTTTTCAACTGGATGCAATGGAAAGACCCCATGAATACATCTACATGGATGAAGCTGGGTTTAATCTCACCAAAAGGAGAAGGAGAGGCCGTAATGTGATTGGCCATCGGGCCATTGTTGGTGTTCCTGGGCAGCGTGATGGCAATGTCACATTATGTGCTGCCATCAGCAATCATGGGGTTGCCCACCATCATGCCAACCTGGGGCCCTACAACACTCACCAGCTCATTTCCCTCAATCACATGCGAGATGCTCTGTTAGGGCAGCAGGATGAGCATCCCATCTATGTTGTTGTTTGGGACAATGTGAGTTTTCACAGAGCCCTCCAGGTTACAGAGTGGTTCAATATGAACCAAGGTTTTATCAATCTTTGCCTTCCACTGTACTCCCCTTTCCTAAACCCCATTGAGGAATTCTTCTCCTCATGGCGGTGGAAGGTATATGAACGCCAACCTTACACCAGGGTAAATCTCCTGCAAGCCATGAGACTTGCCTGTGGTGACATAGGTGTGGAGGCATGCCAAGCCTGGATACGGCATGCCAGGGGTTTTCCCCCCTGTTGCCTGGCCAGACAAAATGTGGCCTGTGATGTGGATGAAGTCCTGTGGCCTGACCCAGTACGGAGACATGATGTTGTGGCTGAGAATGCACTTATTTGTATATTTTTTTACTTTATTTTTACATGAGCTTACTGTACACAAGTGGCAAACGCACAAGATTTCTGTTTGTTTTTACAAGCGCTACGTGTAAATGCACAAGATTTCTGTTTTGTCTTTTTGTACAAGTGCTAAATGCACAGGTTTTTTTTGTTTTGCAACATGCATTTAGCCTACAGTGAACAATAAACATTTATTTCTCCAGCTTCATGTCCTGAGCATTGTGTTTTCTATTTTTCTATGTAGTGTTTAGTGACTGTTCAGTAGTGTTTTTAATTTTGATTGACTCGGGGCACGATTTGACAACATAGTTCAGTTTTGAGCACAGATTGAACTGTTTTGAGGTGAAAGTTTGGTTTTGCAAGAAGAGTCTGAGGTTTTGTGAATGTAGCTTGAAAATTGGGTTTTGTGTTCACAGTTTAAAGAAAAGGAGAGCAGCTTTCATAAAATGTGTCTTAGCAATCGAGAAAAACTGTAAATAAGTACTAATTTTTGGTTTACATATGTTTATGGGTTTCATTTCTTGGATGCTACTGTATACAACACTGTGCTACTGTTACAACTGAAAAAATAACTGTTTTTCCAAATAAGTAATACAACATTGCATTTGGTGTTTACAGTTTACTTTTCAGCACATTAGTTTTACTCTACATTGTATGGAAATGTACACATATGCCTGTGAAAGACAAATGAGCTTTAGATTTACAACAACAGTGTATGCATGGTATATCCAATAATTTACTATGTTGAAAAAAGCATTCTGATGCCAGTGCTTCATTTTGGGATGTGTTTATGGCATTTTGAATGCAGTGTTTCATTTTGAAGGACATATGAGGCATTTTGCATTTTGTGTGAGCAGTTGGGAGAATTGTGTGTAGAGTTTTGAAAAAAGGAGACATAGTTTTGAAAAAACTGTAATACAATACAAATCTGAGGGCTGACTTGGTGGTGAGCCTCAAGATACAACTACGATCTGTCCAGGACTCAAAATCAATGTTAACTCTTGACTATCTCTGTTCATTAGTGTAGACTATGTGCCTGTGTTTTTACTGTAACATGCTGTTTCTGATCTAACCTGACTAGCCTCAGACAACCTCAGAATTTAAAAAAAGAATAATACACAAATTGAAATTTCCTGTGTCAATTAATTATTTGGTGGCGCTCAAATTCACCTTGACTGCACTCTACACAGCTTATATTTACCACAGCCCTTTGCATTTACCAGCTTCCCGTTTGACCACCTCATTTGCTTTAAAAAAGGTCTAAGCTGGAAAGGTAAAAAAGTTTATTCAGAATTCCTTTTGTATTGCTATTTAAGTGACTTTTTTTTTATGGCATTTTATTAGCCTGGCTTTTACTGTCTGCAACCACTAGCAGATTCTGAAGGAAAAGGAGAGAGGTGGGGTGGGTTGGGGTGGATGGAGACGGTGGAGGAGGTGGGAGGGGGCTGAGAGATGGATGTAAATGTGGAATAATGTAGCAGGAGTGAATTTGCATGGTCAAATGTCAAAAAAATGAAGCCTTCCCCTGAGTCTTGTCAGGAAAAATAACATAAGTGGCACGCTCCAGCACTGGCATGCCATTAGCGGTTAGTTCTGCCTGTCATCAGTCACTGAGAAGAAGAAATGGCCGTCATTATCTCCAAAAAATGGACTGGGAAAGATGGATACACCCCCCCTCTTCTCTCTGTGACAAAGAGGCATGTGCACATACATTATGTGAATGTGCACACTCAGACACATATAACCACACAAAGGCAGATACACACCTGCATGCGTGTGTGGTACTGTGTGACTGTACACATCAAGCACAGATAGTGTAGAGTTTCAGTATACTGCAATGTAACATAGACGTACACACACACACAAACATGAACATGCAGACATGTCTGACCAGGAAACAAAAAAGTGATTTCTCAAGAGTAATATTGTCAGGTAGAGGAGATGGTGAAGCATTGTGAGTGACTGTATAACACGGTGTGTGTATGTGCACACATGGGCGTGTTGTTGCGTGAAAGCTGGAGGTAAAGTTAAAGTTAATAATTGTTACCCCTTTAACGTTACTTGTCCTGGGGCTGTTTGCAGCTGAATATATTAATGCTCAATCTGGATTAATAGCTTAATTTTCAGTCAAGTAATCACCATTAGCATGCTACTGTATATCGACAGACCGGCCACATAATTAAATATGCTAGTAGTTGAGAATGAGCAAGGGATATTGCAGGAGGATTGAGTACAGATGTGAATAAGAGGAATCATACATTTCTTTTGATATGCATACACATACACATGTGCACACTCTTTCACTTGTTCAGCTCACTGCAGGAAGGAGGCTCTTGCAAGCAATTGTATAATAAGCTTAAAGACCATAAAATCTGCAAGGACAATTAGCCATTACATTCCGTGGTATTGATAGCCACACATTTGTTTTTGAAGATAAAAAAAATCCTCTTACTGTTACATTGTCTGGACACCATGTTGAATTGTCTTAACAAGCATTGACAATTCAATTATTCTTATTTTTTAATTTAGTTGTTTTTTTTTAAAGTAAAGGGATATCTCCGTATTTGCATATTATTACAATCACTGGCGCACATTCAAATAAATCTAAGACAAGTTTACTTTGTTATGCAGCAGCTTTGTGCCATCGCTTTAATGTGTCCTTGAAAATATTGCTCTTGACATTCAAGAATGCAATTTTCCTGTGGCGATGAGACAGGGTGGGTAACAATAGCAGAAAACTGAATGTAGGTATGTATTGAGAAGAAGTCCATGAATTTTAAGACAGGGAATATGTTGAGAAGCCTTGCACCAGACAATGAGAGAAAGATAGAAAGAGAGAGAGAGAGAGAGAGAGAGAGAGAGAGAGAGAGAGAGAGAGAGAGAGAGGAAGAGAACAACCGAGCAAGAGATCAGCATGGCAGCTAATGTAATGAATAATATCTCAAGTGTAAATCCAGCCAATTGAACCTAGGGTTGCCTTCTCCCTCTAGCTAGGCTAAATGAGTTTCCATGGGAATGTGGATGAAAGGAGCGCAGACGTCTAGGTCAGGCATATTGGAGAGGAAGAGGCAGAGAGGGGATGGGAGTATGAAATAGAGTCCTCAGGGACTGGTTTGGAGAGATTTGCACTTGTGCTAAGCCACTTCAGATGTGAGTGGAGGGTCTAACAGCCTTAGACTTGAGCATCAAGGTATGTGTGTAGGTCTGTTGTTGAGCTGTGTTAGCACTGAGGGCAGAATTTGCCCCAGAAGGGCTGAGAGAATTTCATACAAGTTATGCCTTTTCTGTGTTCAATTCAACATATTGTTGGTGGAGGGTGGTGTTGCCGAGCATAGAATAAGGGATGCTGTCAAATCAAGAAAGAGAGACAAGCCTATGTACATATACAATGCATACAGAAATACACCATCACAGATGTTATGCCACACACGGTTTTTAGCTCTTCCTCTTGCATTTCTTCCCTCTCAGTATTGTCCCCCATCCTTGATTTAATTGAAAGTCCACACCGTCTCCCCTGCTAGGAACCTGTCTGCTGTGCTTCAGAAGCTGTAGTGACTAAGTTCAAAGTGACACATCTAGGACATGTGAGCTGCACATTACCTTGACACAGTCGAGCTGTAGGAATTAGCCGCTGTCTGAATTATTAAAATAACAAGGAACATTTCATGTGTTTGGGTAGGGCGATATACCCTACCCCCAGCAATTCTAATTGTCCACCTTAACTAGTTTCTTTGAGCCTTCAGCATCAGTCAGTGTAAAGTACTGGTTAGCAGATTTCTTCACTCCCATTAGTGAAGAGGAACGAGGCATGGCTGTCCACTAAGCCAACCTCATTTATTATAATGACCTGCCAGGCCTGGACATGAACATGTTAAAGTTATAGGAGAGCGAGACATGACAGGTGCACACAACCTTGTCAGATCTGTGTTGGTCTAGTTAGAGAATTCAGTTCCTCCACTCTGAAAAGACAGACAGGCAGATTGCTAAATAGAAGGAATAAGTGGCTGACTTATTGTCAAATTCCTAAGTAATGTGTATGCATAGGTATGCACAGATACATGTAGATTTGTTTTTAAATGGGTTCGAGTTTGTTAAAATATTGACATTTAAGAAAGCTAGATACACTAAAAACCAATTGACATACTTTTTCAGTTATGTATCAACAGGGAGTTATATTTGCTTTTGACACCATTTCATTTGAAGCAAATATCTAGGACTGAGTAACTTAAAACTATTTTGATATTGTACTGTAAGACTCTTTTCTAGGCATTTGAGTGTTCATTGAGAACTAAATATGTCCTAATAAACTCCAAAAAAAGAGAATTTACACATTGTTAAGGAAGCACTGCTCACTTTTCAGGAAAACATTAAAGATGGGTTAAATATTTTTTTGGGTGCTGCTTTACTATTAAATGAGGAGTTTTACATCAGTTTTGGTTCAGCAAAAAATGTCACCATCCACTTATGCCATGTCATGTTTTGTTAACATAAGGTTTTGTGTGTTGTGTACATTTGTATTAGCTAGCTAGCTAGGTAGCTTTGGAGCAATGATGTACGATTACGATTGTTGAGGAGTCTCACAGCCTGAGGAAAGAAGCTGCTCTATAATATGGCTGTATAACAGCAGATACTTCTGTACTGCTTGCCAGACAGCAGCAGAATGAAGAGGCTGTGGATGGGATGGGTAATGCATAAATGTATAAAAACAACTAAACAACTTAGTAATAATTAATGTTATAACTATTAAGAAAGGGAACCTAGCTAACCTAAATACTAATCAATATTAGACTGAAATCATCTGTGTTTATTCAAGTTGTTTACAGAACACAATCAATCTTGAATAACTTATTCCCATCAAAAAAATTATTTTTTTACTCAGTACTGTTCAATTACTAATGTAATTGAACAGTACTGGTCAAACATGTTTAACTTGTATTCTTCAGATATGTTTATTGCCTGGTGTGTTATAATGAATCATTAAGTATCCTCAAGGACTTACTATATCTTCAAGTATGTTTGGATTTACCTGCAGGGGAAGAAACAACAAGCACAACATACACTGCTACTACTTGACAACTTGCAGACTGGAACAACTGGAACATATCCTGAAGCATGTATGTCCATCAAAGCAGCACCTATAGATCCTGCTGACTGGCCAGCCACACTGTCTGTAACACATGGTGGCTCCGCTTTAATCTTGAGAAGCTGCAGAGCTGCAGTCTCTATTCATTCAGCTGTAAATTTCCAGCTAAACTGAGGCTTATTGTTGACCCTTCTCTCTCTCTCTCTCTCTCTCTCTCTCCTGCCATTCACCGGTGTTGTGCAGAGTTTTGCGTGCATGCCGTGCTGCCGAAAACAGCATGCACGTCGCGGTTCCTCGCGGGTCTATTTCAAGTAGCCTACTATTTAAAAACGATATAATATTCTTTGTGTTGTTAATCAGCGATAAATATTCCAAAAGTCCCGGGAGGTGCGGACAACTCAGCACAACACCGGTGAAGCTAGGGCTCCATCTCTTCAGCAAGTGCTCCTCTTCTGCCACTTCACACATACACGCTACGCCTACACATGCGCACTGATGACCCAGGGTTAGGATTACAATTTTGGATGTATTCACGCACTTTTAAAACATTTATTGAAAGTATAATTCTTTTTACATGTTTATTTACAGCATTAAATGTTGAAATGTATATTGTAATAGGCTGTATATTAACTTATTGGGAGAGAACTGGTAGTTCTATATAAAATCAGACAGCACCTTGTTTTGCTGCAAAACTTTGATTAAAACTGACAGTCGAATCAGGCTCTGCCAATCGAAGTATCAAATCTTCGACTATTTGGGGTCAGCCCTAGTGCATACAGCTAAAAAGGTCATTATACATCCATGATACTACCTTACCTGAATGCCTCTTTTGCTCCTCTCATAATTATTAGCGGTCGCCGCCTAGCAATAGACGTAAATATAGTTCATAATAAGGTGTTTGCACAGACGACCTATACGACCGTGTTTTGGGGCAGGACAGTCTTCAGTTAGCTCATCAAATATGTTTATAACAAAACATGAGTGCTAATGTGAATTCTTTACTTTCTTATTATGACTTTTTAAATAAAAACCCTGTTTTGCCTTGCTTTTTGGCAGCACAGTTTTGAAAATGTTCTGTTCAAGTGCCAAAAATTGTAACACTTAAGACCATTAAATAGGGCTGTAAAGGTTCTGCAACCGAGGCTTAAACCGCAGACAATTGTAAACGTTAACAGTTACCTATTAATATATAATAATATATATATAATATATATGTATTCACGCATATAATATATATCTGGGCGGCCTGCAGGCCTAAAGTCTATATTTGGGAAATACTGTTAAAGGTAGGAAAAGCTGTAGGCTTATAAATAATACACCATATAATGTTATTGTCTCCACAGTGTGTGTGTGTCATGTGATTAGTTTGATCCAGTCATGATCTGCAACATAGGCTATTTTAATAAGCACAAAATGGATAATAACCCTAATAATATTATCTCATCCCCTGGGCAGATTCAAGTCAGCAAAAAAAAAGGGGGTATGAACCAAACCGTGGCTGAAAGAGCTTGTCTCGATTAAATGTTGTTGTCCTTTTGGGGAAGTTTGGATTTATAAGAATCTAAATAAGTATCTAGAAGCAATTCTCTTTATTGGTAAATATGTCAGACAGAGCCATAATCCACTTATCAGATGCAGGGCAAACAGTTACTATGTAGAGATAGCAGTTAAGTAAAGACAAAGATCCTTCCACTGTCATCAAGCCTGATACTAGAACAAAAGGCCTATGTGTTTAATGGAGTCACAGCAAACCGTTCTGTAATCCCTATAAGATCTAAGTAAACAAATGTAGGTCTTCCAAGTCTGCATAATGGAGCATTGCCTTTACATTCACCCTTGGTCTTAGACTACTCTTATCTGTTAGGGCCATAATGCCATGTAAAAGACACACACAAGTACAGGAGCACTTTGAGTTCCTTTTTCCCCCTCCTAGAACTAACGTCCAAATTGGACTCCATAATCCTCTGCCATTCTTTTAATCATCTGACACCCAGAGAGGGCAATATCTATTTTCATCTGGTCCTGATAGGATCTCTTTAGGATTTAAAGGAGGGCCTCAGCATGCTGCGCCCAGCAGCTCAGCTGTGATCTGGGGCTTTGGGGAGTTCTCATTAGGAGTTAGCGGCCCCCAGATCGAAGAAACCCAGTTCTGGCTAGTGGATTTTTAATCCTCCTATGGCCTGTGTTGGGAGATGGAGTTATTTAGGGCCCTTTGATTAGCCTCGTAGCTGCACTTTGATTAAGAGAACTTCTAAAGATCAAGCTACTGGGCTGCAATTTGAGAAGGTGGAGGACTTGTGGAGGTGGCATTGTGTATATTTATGTTGTGTGTGGAAATGGCTGAGTATACACATTTTTGTAAAGGTTCATACAGTATTATGAGTGTATGTATAGTTTGTGTGTGAATGTGTGGATGAACATTTGTCTGACAGTATTTGTAAATACTTGTGTAATGTCTATCTGTATTCAGTAGATGTGTACACACTATACTATAGATGTGACTACACTATAGTCAAAGTCAAAGTGGGAATGTGGGAAATACGTTTGCAAATGAAAGAGAAACTGTCCACTTTATTGCTTCTCCAATGACATTTTTGAAGATGAAAGCCATGACAGACATTGCCAGTAATAAAAAGAAAGATTGACAAAGAGAAAGAGACAGAGGATGAGACAGATGTGAGGTATGGACAAGGCCAAAAGGTTTAATGCCCACAGCAGTTTGATATTTTGTTTCTTTCTGTTCTGCTCAGGTTCAAACCACCAGGTAATAAAGGCAGACTGGCCTGTCAGTGTTGGGTTGAGAGTGGTACCATCCAGGGCCATGGCTGTCCTTCAGATGTAAAGAAGGGATTGAGCCCTGCTTTGTACCTTTATGGTTCTCTGGGCCTTTTAAAGTGACTGTACTAAGATCAATGGAAAAATAGAAAGCTGGACAAAGGAAAACGAATGTTTGATATAGTGACACATCTTTTGTCTGAAGCTTTATCTATGGGTATACTATTATGGTTATGAGCGGGACAGAACGGGCCCAAACGCAATGCTCACATTGAAACAGTCAGACAAATGTCGTTAAAAATAAATAATAATAGCATGTGATTGAAACTATCCAATGTCCAGAGCCATATTCCACTTATCAGATGCAGGGCAAACAGTTACTATGTAGAGATAGCAGTTAAGTAAAGACAAACATACTTCCACTGTCATCAAGCCTGATATTATAACAAAATGCCTGTGTGTTTACAGTCACAGCAAACCCTTCTGTAATCCCTATAAGATTGAAACAGGTTTTATTAGGGAAAAGGGGGCTGAGGGAGTGGTGATGCAGGTGAGGCGGGAGAGTCAGGCGAACAGCGGAGGGGTTGATGACGGCCTCGATGGGGTAAGGGCCTATGAACCGAGGGGCAAGTTTCTTGGAGAAGGTCTGCAGAGGGAGGTCCCTGGAGGAGAGCCATACCTGCTGTCCAGGCCAGTACGTGGGAGCGGGGTTCGGTGGCGGTCCGCCAGCTGACTGTTGTGGGCTGTGGTGCGTTGAAGAGTGGCCGGGAATAAGGGGGGCTGGAAACCCATAGCACACATGAACGGGGACATACCAGTGGCAGCCCTGACCTGGGAGTTGTGTGTGTACTCAATCCAGGAGATGTAGGAGCTCCAGGAGGTGGGACTACGGTATGCCACTCACCTGAGTGCCGCCCCCAGGTCCTTGTTGGCCCACTCTGTCTACCTGTTGGTCTGGGGGTGAAAGCTGGAGGAGAGACTGGCAGTGGCACTGAAGGTGCGGCAGAAAGCTCTCGAGACCTGAGAAGTGAATTGGGGTCCCCGGTCAGAGACGATGTCAAGAAGGATTCCATGGAGGTGGAAGACATGGTTGGTGAGCAGACAGGCAGTTTCCAGAGAAGTGAGAAATTTGGGCAAGAGGATGAAGTCGGCAGACCAGGGATAACAGGGGACCGGAAGGGGTGGAGCAGACTGGTGGGCGGTTGATGGGAGGGTTTGGCGCAGACGCACACCTCGCAGACTGCCATGAAGGCCCAACAGTCCTTGTCTATAGAGGGCCACCAGAACCTTTGGCGCAGAGGGTGTGCGCCATCCCGGGGTGGGAGCTGAACCTGGAGGCTTGCACCCGCTGGAGGACCCAGGAGTGGACACTTGACACAGTGGACACAGGACGTAGAGGCGGTTCTGGGGGGAGGAGGGGATCAGGACCTGTTTAGGTGCAGGTGTGGACTGTCAGCTGGGCTCAGGAGCGGAGAGAGAGGGGGGGCGGGGGGAGCTGAGGAGACACAGAGAGGCAGGCAACACACAGAGGAGAACAGAATGGTTGGAAAAAAGGAGAAAATAAACAGGACACTCACCGTCAGCAAGGCTACAACCACAACATATTCCATTGGTATTTATATTTCTGTTTCTTAAAATGTGGAGATTATTATTTAATAGAAGCCAACTCCAATAATTCACATAAACACACAACTTTTTGAAGGTGTTGTTTATGTCCCCCTATGTATCCTGCTCAGTGGAACCCTTGGATATAATAAACTAAGTGGGGATTTGGGAAAGGTTTACTTCATCCTGATACCTTTGCTTCCTGTTGGACTACGTGTCCCACATTCCAGTTCTACCACCCAGGTCACAGCTTTTTCTCCCTGCTGCTGTTAGTGAGAAAGTACCGGATACACCAGGTCAGCACTGAGAGTCTCAGGAAGAGCCTCTACTAGGATGACCATACGTTCTCTTTTTCCCGGACATGTCCCGCTAGGACAGTGGTTCTCAATCTTTTTTGGGCCAGCGCCCCCCTATCCATTATCCAGGTCCCTTACCGTCCCCATGAAAAAAGATGTTGGCTATTTGCTCTGAATATTGTTAATTTTTTAAATTTTATTGTTGTTGTTATTTTCGTTATTAAAAACATAAAAGCACATAATTGACTCACAAACAACATATTAATTACTTTCCCAGGTAACAAAAAAAACATGTGAAAAGAAATTATATTTAACTAATAAGTGACTGTTCCTCCAGGAAACTGTGTGTGAAGCCAGAGACTTTTTTCTTTCATGGGGCACTTATATGTAGGGGTATGGGGGTCCTCCCCCAATAGATTTTGAGCATTAAACACTTCTGGTGAAATTCCCTTGAATTCTGGTGAAAAATGCTTGCTCTAATTTCTGCATCAATTTAAGGTTGGAAATATCTTATTATATAAAGGGACACAAAATTCAGGTGGCAGGTGATTCAAAATATATAATATAATAAAATATAATGTAGTGAGGCTCTCAGACATACTTTATTGCTTTTAAATATTTTTCTCCTGTAGATCAACTTATTTAATATCATCCCTTCTGAGTCAACACACATGATTTATTCTTACCTCCTCTTTTGGCTCTTTTGTGGGGAAGTAACCTATTTAAATGTGTGTGTGGCCCCTTTTCATCTCAGTGATAAATTAATCTGTTTTAATAAAGTTATTGACTGGACTTTATTAGCTCATCTGTTAATAACTTATCATATCATAACTCAGTGTTTCCAACAGAATGGAGGGGGGGCATGCAGTCGATATTGACTACCAGCCTGTTAGCTTCGAAAACCCAGCTGTATTCTAACATTAACTTAGCTCTCCTGATTAGCTAGGCTCCTTACATGTTTGCTAATAACTTTTTTAAGATGGGTCTCTGACATTGACAGTGCATTGTATTGGACTGATTTGTACAGCTGTGTTCATGAGGGAGAGGGAGAGAGGGTGACGAGCGAGAGGGACGGGTGAGCGAGAGAGAGAGAGGGACAAGCAAGAGGATGTGCTGTGCGAATATGCACATGCCTGCAGCTCTGCAATCAAATACGATTTTAAGTAGGCCTAGTAAAAAAAATCGAAAATCAATATGTGGCGGTTAGCGTTGATATTGTGGCGGGCCAGCACAAATAAATGAGTGTATGGGAAATACTTATCTGCTCATGTTCAAAACTTTCTGCACATTCAGAATCTCTCCCACGTATCGGTGTTCTCTGACATGTAAAGAAAAAAAGTAGTAATATTACGAGACTAACGTCATTAGCCTATTTAAAGAGAGTTCATAATATTTTACTACAAGCCCTATACTGCATTATGTTGCTGATTCACTGGAAATATCACCGTCTGACAGACACAGAACTGAATGAGACCAGAAGGTGCTCATGCCAGGGGAAAACGAAATTAAGGAAAAGGAATCTCACGAACAAAAACACACGTTAACTTCAGCACTTCTGATCGAGTGCCGCTTACAATCCCCAACAGAGCAAGTCAGGGCTTCAGTTTTTAACTTTACTTTTTTATAGCCTACTGAAACTACAGTATATGTCCGCACAAACTTGGCACAAACTTTCAATTTTCCAGAGTTTACACAGTAAACGCCATGTGGGTAAAATTTTACAGATGATACTCCCGTTCCCATGAAGGCAGCACGAAGCTGCACCACAAGAAAAAATACACCTTGTCATCCAGGTGCAGTGGACAAAACTGTCAGGTTTTAATGTTGCAGACCACAGTTTTTTTGCAAGTAGTTTAAAGTTTAAACTCGTATTGTTGTGAATCTTTGGTGAAACTCACCTTAGAATTTCCAACTAACAAACGCCCCCCAAAAACAACTCAGCGCCCCCCATCGTCCTCGGAATGCCCCCTGGGCGGCGGTACCGCCCCCGTTGAGAAACATTATGCTAGGATTTCTATATCGCCCAAAATACCCAGGATTCGGCTTTTGCTTTTTACAGTCAGCATTCATTGCGTAAGTTATTGCATTGCCTTGATCTTTTTCTTTAGGTCCCACCTTCTTTCACGTCACCATTTGTCGAAATCTGTGTGATGCAGAATACATAACCTGCAAAGCTTGTATGTATGTGCCACGGGGCCACCAACTACTTGAACCCCCTCCAGCCCCAACCTTCGAGCCACTGCCATTCTGTCTGCCTCCTGCACTCATTGCATTTCTTTTATTTTTTTTTAACCTCTACCCTAAAGCCACTAGGATCCTTAATGAGGACACTGCCTAAGATTATAGTCAATCATAGCTACATGTGACCAAAAACTTTATTGATTCATCCATATTTAGAGGTAGCTACAGCTAGCTAGTTTAGCTAGCCTGCTAGCTAACATCATTCATATTCCTGTTAAACCTCTTGAGAAAATTCCATGTTTGTGGTCCCCCTCCTAAGTTGCAATGAGATTTGCACCCTTGGTGTTGAGGGGTAATAGGAGACCCAGTCATAGGGAAAGAAAGACCACTGGGACCACATGAAATGTCTGTTCTGGTTTACTGTAGCAAGCGGAATTAAGCTGCCTGGAAAATTTGCATGGATCTCTGTACAAGGGAGACAGAAAATCTCATGAAAACCTTATTAAGTTTAATGACTCATAATGAAGGCTCTAGTGGGCTTTGGGAAAATTCTTTGGAGTTAAATACCGTCAAAGCTCATGTGAGAAGAGGCATAGTCTTAATATGCAGTCTGTTTTTATACCAACAGAGTTTTTTTGCCTTCCTAAAAGAACATAGCACAAGGAAATTCAACATTTGGGCAGACTGAATTTACAGATGCTTTGGATATTGATACAAATTGATACAAAGCTGTGTAACTTAATGGTGCAGATATACAGATAAAGGTTGCTTGTGAGAAAGAAGGCAAGAGTAATAGAATATCAATTCTTAATATAAGATTATATAAAAGGATGCTGCTGAAGCATCTGAAATAATTCACAGTAGTGTTGTAGACTGGTCTTAAGACCACTTTTTTATCGTCTTGGTCTCGGACATTGAGGACTCGGGATTTTATTTCAAGACCAGTCAAGACCATAACTTTGGAATATCAATAAATTGCTTTTGCATTGTCTGATTTATTTGTTAACATCCTAACTTTGTTTGGATGTAAAACGTATTGCTTCAAATGCAACCAATACCCTAATTAAAAATGTGTTGTTCATGTGAACAACTGTCCCCCCTCCCCGCGATGCCAAGCATGGAAAAGGAGTGTTGAATAAAGATGCTTACGTTGATTTCTGCTCTTAGTGTTTGTATGTGGGTGTTTTAATGGGAATGTGGATCTTTCAGATCAATTCGAGAAGTACCTATGATCTCGTTCCACATTTTGTTGTGTGTCATGTAATGTGGGGAACTGGTGTTGGTCTTGATTCGGTCTCACCCTTCCTCGGTCTTGGTCTCGACTCGACTCGACTTCTCAGCCCCTAAATGTCTTGGTCATGTGTCGGTCTCGATAAACTCTGGTCTTGGTCTTGACTTGGTCTCGGTTTGGGCGGTCTTGACTACAACGCTAATGCACAGTTTACTTATAGTCCACTATTCAGTGTGTATTTGCACTTTTGTATTAATTCTTTTGTGAGTTATTACACCTCACACAGCAAACAAAAAAATTCCTACAATGCATCGCAACAAGTAACAAAGAAGCTATCGTCACGGAGCTTCACTAAGCATAAAACATTTCACATAACCTGAAGAGTATGTGATATAGCCGGTGATCTGATACCGATACTGACAGCTGAGAAACCACATACTATATTGCTTTTTTATACATAATTCTCTGTGTAGAGGCCAGTGACCTAATAATATAAGGCTGACAGGTTTCAAATGTATTTTAAAGGTGTATGTTCAAAACCTTCTTTTTAATCATATGGGAGTGGCGACTGACACATATCTAGTACAGTCTGTTACAGTTCACCTTTAAAAAATAATAAATAATGCATGATTTAATGCTAACACATACTAACCCCAACCATGTACCTGCATACATAAAGTAGCACACATTGCATTTTACTGTTTACATCTATTTATATATGTATAAATAAATTGCATATATGCCCATTTAAGATGATACAGAATTTTATGTAAACCTTTTCTTTGAACTTCCATAGAGTAAAACACAAAATTACCGTTTGGAAAATGGTTTGCAAAATATAAAGAAAGTTATTTGTAGAAAATGGGCCCGGGTACAGTCTTTTAAAGAGAAGGATTATGGGAGAAGCATGTTTAGATTGGATCTCTCCCAGTGCACTATCCTTTCTGTCTTTGTTAAATGTTCCCTTTATTCTGTAAGTGGATATAAAGTTCAAGGTTTTTTCCTGATCTCTTCCCATGTGAGGCACTTCAATAAGCAAACTATGCATAATTAGAAACTAATTATGCAAAGTATTTGTGTTTCTTTCAAACTCACTGTAAGGATGAAACATCTCGTTTTTTTGTGTCACTAGATTTTGGTCATAACAAAAGCAAACCAGAATAACAAAGTCACAGAGAAAGGAAAGAACATCAGGACAAAAGCCCAGTTGGTCTGGCGAAAACATTTGATTGTCAATTTTTAAAAAGCAACACAGTGATGACATTTTGTGGAAAACAAAACACCTCGGTTGTATAGATGGTACTCACTGGCTTCTCAGGGTTGAAAGTCAAAAGACACTTTGGTTTGTAGCACATAAATGTCACTGTTGTGGAGATATGATGCTAAGCATTGAGCAGGCCCTGCCACCTTAGCTTTGATTCCAGGGCTAAGTATGTACAGATATCTAAGGTGTTGACACTTCGCCCTCTAAGCCCTATTTTTTTCCCCTGGGATCAGTGAGGCTCACTGATAGTAGATTATCTCTGCGCCATTTTGTGGCCCAGTTGGCACCCTCATTTGTTATCTGCTCACAGATAAACTGAGGTAAAGTCTGTGTAGGTAGAGAGAAATGTCAGAATAAAACATCTTAGACATATTCACTTCTTAACTTTGCTATCCAATGTATGGTGTGGATGTCTGAAGTAATAAAGTCCAACAAAACCAACATCTGTACTTCAGTGGAACTTGCACAGAAATACAAGTGGTAGCCTGTCAAATGTTAGAACTGGCTTGTTGAATTGTCTTTCGATGTTTTGATAAACTCAAGCAGGTAAATATGTGAATATGTAGATGCTATTACATATACAGTGATATTTCAAAATAAATAAAATATTAATTCTTCAAAGTGGCAATGCCATTTTGATGTACTGTTGAGCTTGACGTACCATCAGATTCTGTGATGTCATTTTGCACACTGCTTTTCAGTTTAGTTATTTTAACAAAATCCGGAATAAAATAAACTAAAAAGCATTCTGACTGAGATCTAGATTACTAAAGTATATAAAAGCTAATCTAGCCAGCCTGCTAATATTAATGCTAACATGCACGTACTGTGGCACTAAACCTTGTTTATATAATGCCTGAGTAGTTAACAAACTGACTTGGTGCACCAAAATGTTGTGTTGTGCCAGCCTGATTTGAGGCAGTGTGCCATGACCCAGTAATTAAAGTCTATTGTACCAAAAAGTGACATTTTACTGTAATTGATTTATTTGAAAGCAATTAAAATGCAAGCATCACATTTATACTTTTTATGTTCTTGACTTTTGTTTAACACAAACAGTTTTTAGTCAAACAAGGATTTGACTAATGTTTTTCCAGCCACCCATCCATCTTTAGCAGCTTAGCCTGATAGGCTTCAGTGTTGCAACACAGTAACCAGAGCAGCCTAGATGTAATTTTCCCAACCTAATTCCTTAGGTATTTCTGGGGATGTTGTGAAGAGCTCCTAGGCAATTCTCCGCAGTGTGTCCTGATTCTGCCCTATGGTTGCCTCCGAGTCGATTCTTTTGGGACACCTTTAAAGGGAGGCACAATAGGGGAGGGGACATAAACACCAGGTGACTTAATCTCACCTGCCACCTTTGAATGTGAGGGAACAGTGGGTCAGATACTGATGTTAATTTTGAATTGTTGAGTTGTGCCATTATGTTGGCTATTACCCATATAGTAGCTTGTGATCATTTGAAGGTTGAAAGAAGATTGATCTGTAAGTTGAGAGCTTTGCTTTATGGTTGAGCTCTGTGTTTACTCACAAAGCCGATCTTATGACTCTAGAAATACCTGTTTCCACCCCACTAACAGTGACAGTAGTATGGGCAGCTGCATCCCTTATATCTAAGGATTATAACTAGTTTATATAATGTGAGAAAATTATGAAAATACTGACGTCTTCAACTGTCCAAAGACCAAAGATATGAAGTTTAGTGTTTATTGTCATCAACAAACTTGTGAAGGCCCTACAGCAGCAACGCACACACCCCACACACTACCATGGCATTAGCTGGAAAATACTGTTGGGGCTTTCTTCTGAATTAGCACTTCTTGGACCCTTTAATTATCATTGAGAGGTTGAAAATCAAATCCAGTGATCCCTACCCAGGACTGAATCTGCACTATAGTAGTATATTTCCCAAGGATGACTTTACTAAATGCACCTGTGCTCTGGAGGTAGCTCCCAGTACAACTAAACTTTATCAAGCACATCCAAATGCATCGTACCACTTCACTATGTATGAACATTTTGTAACCTTTGATTCAGTCACTCTCTGGAGTTTGTACTATATTTTTCACAACTTCCTCTGTGAAGGGTGAACAGCATGTTTGTACATCGGTAAAGTTAGTCTAAGATGAGAAACATGTCAGACCAAATTAAAAGGCAGCCCGGGTATCGCCTGACACAAAGTGACAGAAATCAGATTCAGTAAACAAAAATAAGAGCATCCAAACATCCCAAAGTAGTTCATGCAAAAGTGTTATCTTTTTTTTTGTTGCTCAAACTCTCTTCGATGTGTCCTACTGCTCCTGTGTTACTTTGATATATGTGGTTGACTCTCTGGAGTGCTGACAAGCCTTTGATACTAGAAGGGCACAAACTAATATCTTCCCTTTGAAAAACAATTTCAGGGAGAGGGGATCAGTATAAATAGGCCTTTTTATGTGCACCAGGGGCCGATGTGAATCTGATGGGGAACTTGTGATAGGCTTTTTTAAATGGCAATGCAAAATTGATGAGTGGAGGGGCCTGGGCTGTTGTCGCATGGATGGAGATGTGACTGCATAAGGACATCAAGGCCTCACTCACACACACACACACACACACACACACACACACACACACACACACACACACACACACACTTACAGACGACTGTGCAGATGCATGCAAATGTGGACAGTATACAAAAACACACAGAAACCCGAGTTTGCATGCACAAGAACACAGCCACACACACACACTCTCTATTGGCTTTACACTTACACTCCAGTCAGGGCTGAAGACTTAATCGAGATATAGAGAGAGCGCTCTGGAGGAGAAGAGAAGATGGTCTGACCAGTCGCCTCCCTTTCTCTCTTCACTTCATCCCTCCATCCCTCTTTCTACAAGAGCCCGCTATCCCTGCTATCTGTTATCTCCACACAGCTGCACACTGCACCACTCTCCACCTTGTCCCCTCCCCACCCACCACAGCCACCTCTTCCAATCTTGATGGGTATTGGGGAATGTAAGAGAAGAGTTTCCTGATAAAGCTGTCTAATGAACATACAGGAACTTTAGTAAGTTAAGCATCAAAACATCGAAGGCTGTTTGAACTTTGACTCCTCCTGCATTAGTGCAGAGTCCTTATCAGTCCTCTCGAGTGGAGAGATTAGCCACTTCCTAATGAAGTGGTGAAATCGTAAAGGTCTTACTCCAAGGCAGAGTGGATTGCTTCCAACATTTTTCACTCCGTTATCTCCCGTACCCAGATTGCCATTGAAAAAAGAAAAAAAAAGGTAAGGGTCCTCCCTCCCTCTTACTCTCCCTTCTTGGGTTTCAGGTCACACACACACACACACACACACACACACACACACACACACACACACACAAATATGACATCAGATCATGCACATGCCTGCCAAAAGTAAACAATTATATCAAACATGGAAGCAGAGAAAATAACTTTGTGGGATACTGTATCTGCCTCTCAGTCGCTTCAGCTGTCAGTGGTGACTTCTTTTACTTTTTGACCCTAAGCAGTTGTTAGAGTGGGGCTGCATTATCTAAATGATCCCCTGTGTTTTAGTCAATCAGGGGGCGGCAGACGACTTATAAATCTTACATGCCTCCTCTTCCCTATCCATTGGGGTCAGACACATATTGCATATTCAGAACCTGCATGAAGACACCCACCCTTTTCTCCCATTCCCTGTTCCTTTTGCAGCCCCAATCAAAACATACGCATTTTTCATCAGCCATCAGATTATCATACAAATAGACGAGATTGTGATACATGTAAATGAACTGAATAAGGGGCGATGATCTGTCTGCATAATGAATGTGGTCTTTGTTTAACGGTCATCAGGTTTACCACTGCTTACATTTGTACCATTCTTGATGGACAAGAGGATTTGACGATGATATTGTTGGCTGACTTACATGCCTTATTAATATTCTTGGGAGGCCATACAGTTTTAACCTTAATCAGGGGCTGTAGTTAAATACATTATGTTTGAGTGTTGAATTGATGTAATTGAAGAATTTAAAACTATATTTGTATGGATTACTAAACCTCTAACCTTGAGCAGTTTGTACTGTTTACTCTTTAGAATAGTGTTTAAATTACATGTGGTGTGTAATAATCATGACAGACAGATAGCTTTGGATTTTTATCACACAGAATAATTGCTGTCCATATCTATCAAATCTAATTATATTCCAACAAATGATAGCAAAAAGCAAGCATGTAGAGTGAGAAACCTTTCTAATGCAGCATCCCACTTACTCATACTTTTTAGTATAATGCATATTCCGGCCAATGCATTATTCACAAATTAAGAGCCAGAAATTTTGGTTCCCACCTAAAATCCAGCTTTTTAAACAGACAGGAGAGCGAGAGTACAAGACGTGTTGTCAGTTCTGGCCAGTGTACAACATGCATCTCAATCCCTGTAATAGCACTCCTTATTCTGACACATGTTAATAATTGATTGTTAAGTGATAAGCCTCGCTCAAGCATGAGAAATAGCCGGGGCCCAGAAATAAATATGAAAACCCATCACGGTATAATTCATAAGGTTGTGTTCGATCAGTGTAGGCGTCTCTCGGGGTTCTCCATTATTCATAATATAGCCTAATATGCTTGGCACTTCCTCTTTCTGACTTGAGTCATTAATGGAGTCCTCTCCTATGGTTAGATTCAAAGACAATGATTGACCATATGATTTAAAAATCTGTATACCTCAATGCGATGGTCAGAATATTAGTAATTTATTTAATTTGGGAAATGAAGCCTAATTTGTGTGTAGTGGTGGAAATCTGACCCATCCACTCAGCAGTCTATTCTGACTCTATGAATCTTCCCTATCATGTGTGTCTGTCTTTCTTGCTTGTTGTGCTACTTTTGTATGGCATGGGGACTCGCTGTCTTGCTGTGCTGTTAACATGACAAGGACCAAACATCCTGCTAGCGCATGCCTTGAAATGGCAAGGTTTTTCTAAAGAAATGCTACTTAACACTACTCATTACACTAATCCTCAAGGGGGCTTCTAAGTTTGATTTGTATCCAATATCAGGAGGTGAAACCCTAATGAGATTTTAATGGACTTTTCATTCTAACTTCATTAGGTTTTTATGAATGAGGGACGAGTAAGGGGCTCCTCATGAAATCCCAATATGCATCAAAGAGCAAAGGAAGAAGGGTTAGGATGGAGATAGGGAGGGATAGATGGTGTAAGAGAGAAAACAGGAATTTTTCATGGCAGGAGAGAAGCTCTCTCTAGAGACACTCACAGATAGCCCTGTGAGAAGCTCCCATCAGGCAGAAGCCGAGGAGCCTTAAGTGTTTTATACGAATTCAATACGGCGGTTAAAAATACCAGAGGGAATATCACATTCATATCTCTGTCGCTTGCCTCACTTAATACTTGTATGGTTGGCTGCGTGGATGGAAAAGAGGAGGAGAGGAACGGAGAGGAAAGGGGTCTCATTTGGCCCTCTCTCAGCCTCTGCTGAGGAGGTGACAGTTAATTCCTGATGTAGCAGTCAGCAGCTGCTGGGAAACTCCTTTCTACACAGGCTCTTTATATAATGAAAGCATCCCACCAAATGCAATTACATTAGGAACAGTTTAAGTCAGTAACTGAGACGATAAAGGTATTTTTCACAGTAGTTTGCTTAATTATCACATCCATCATCATTCACACAAGTGAAACAATTTAGTTTTTTGTTATTTTGGTCCTTTTGTTTTGCTTGTTTGTGGGCCAGAAACTACTTTATAGGCTATTGAAACAACAATTAAAAATGTAATTTTAAGTGCAATTAATACTATATTTCTGTTGTGCCATAGACACCAGCAAGAACTACAATGTCTGTGGAAGTTTGATGGGATTGTTGATCAATAACTGTAACTCAGCAATTAATATATGTGTCGCTTTCTGGCTCTTAACTCCACTTTTTGGCCTGTATTCTGTTGCCTTGTGCCCTGAAACAGATTCTTCCTGCACATTGCCTATCTGTATTTCAGTGATCAGCTTTTCAGCACATGAGGCTTAAAAGGAAACTTGTCAAATGATAAAATAGGATTATTGTGTTGTGCTGTATTGCTTTTTATTACATTAATTTATTTTGTGAAAACATTTTTCTCTGCTGGATCCTCACTCTTATTGGCCTGGTTGCTTATCTTTGTCATGAAAATGTAACTTTCTATCAAAAAACCCTTTGCTGATGTGAACACTCTTTTCTATATTAGCCAAGGAATTTCTGATATATTGTGATTATGATTATATATTTGATGATCTTATGGTACTGTCTGTGTCAGCCATAAAGTGTCAGTTTATAACAGTCAAATGCAGGCTAAATATGACCTAAATTACCTGCAGATACATGCAGATCTCAAACTCACCCTGTCACTGAAAAAGAGAATCCTGTGTATCAGTTGTTGAATGTAAATTTACAAAGACATCATTATAATTTACTTTTAAAATTAAGTGTCATTATCATTGCCATTAATTGCTACATTTTAATGCAAAATGGCCAGAATTGTTGCTCAAAAGTCATAAAACACTTCATATGCTTTTGGTGTAAATATTAGGGCTCTGTGGTTTGACAGAATCCTGGTGAGAGAGAGGAGGAGACAGGCAATACCTCCTGCACATCTACTGATGTGCTAAGTGGCCATGTTGTTCCACGTACCGATCTGTGTTTGTGTGTGTGTGTGTGTATGTGTGTGTGTGTGTGTGTATTTATTCATGAGAGAGTGATACAATGCATTCAGAAACACTGCAGATTGCCTGGAAGCCTCACTTTGCTTTGTTTAACTCGCTCTACGGTGATTACACAAAAAGAAATGTAATCGGTCTGCAAGCATTGTGCCATTGTTTGGCTTTATCAATTAAATTAACCACCATTGCAAATCCTCCCATTGTGCAAGCAGAGCGACTCTTATCAGCGACCGTATCATGACAGTCAGGAGAAAATAAGCATTCCCTTCTGTTCTTCAACAATAAAATCATGAAACAATACAAAAGAGGATCTGCATTTCTCTCTTCCTTCCACTTCCACTCACTCTCTTCTCTTTCTCCCAGCCTGTGCACACCGCTATGTCTTCTTCTTCTTTCCCTCCTTCTTCTCCTCCTCCCTCATCTCCTCTTCAGCCGCTCTTGGCTGCTCTCCAGTCTCACTTAAACCCATTAGCTCTATTACTGAAATTATTTTCCTCCCCGGCCATGTCTTTGTGCAGACGGAGTGAATTTCACAGTTATCAGAAGCTGTGGAAAATAGGGAGGAATGGCTGTGAGACACTGCGGTGTGTGTGTGTGCGCGCGCGTTATGCTCCTTGGCTTCTCATGGATGCTTCTTAATTAATGCGTCTTTGTCCTGGAGGAGCTATAAGGAGAGAGGCTGGGATGGGATGAATGGATCGTATGCATTGACCTCATCGTGCCATTTGAGGGCAGTGCAGTCTCAGGATTTTGAGTAAACACACGGGCCCTGTGCACGCTCTGCTCAGTTTTAAAAAAGGGGTCAATGTAAAAGTTTTCCCTCACCTTTGCCTTTTCGAATCCACACTTTAAAGTAGGATGTTTAAGTTAAAGAGGACGGTGACATTCTTATGCTGCTGTATCAAAGTGTTTTTTTGTGTGTCCTTGTTTGTGTTAAATTAATTAAACAATGACTTATTCTCTCTTTCACAGTAGACAAAAACACCTTGATTTTAATGATTTCAATAAAAAACTGGTCATAAATAAATAAGAAGATACACAGAGGAAAGGTGAGTGGGAGAAGAAGTGACAGCTGTTTGTTATTTAGGATTAAAGTACAATTTCACATACAACATTAAATAATCCAACTAAAATATGTCAGGTTTGGATTTCCCAAAAACTCCCATTGCTGTGTAATTAATGTGCCAGAGTACAGCTTAATTTGAGACTTGTTAGAAGAAATAAAATATTGAGTGGGTTACTATCCAAAACTGTACACTCAACATGTGCTACAAATTTTCTGATGCGGGAGTAACATGCAAAAACATTTTTGTACTTTCAAATCTAATAATGTTACAGAAGGAAATAATTTCTTGAATTATTGAAATATAATGTATTCTAAACATATTCATTTAAAAGGCAATTTTCGAAATTCATAGTTGAGATGGTGTTAACCCATCAAAACTATGTTTTATCAACATGCCTGAAACTTCAACTAGAGGCTATCCTGCACAACAAATATTATTCTTGGCTTGACTGCCTGTGTTTCTGGTTTTCTCATAGAGATTTCATAGGATGTAATTTATTGAGATGTTGTGCGCACATGTGGACGGTTGGATACATTTACTCTTGACAAGATGTTCTTTCAGTTATACAGATAAATGGGCAAACCGTTTCATTTTGTAAACCTTACCACCACACGTTTAAGTCTCTTTTCCTCACCTGTACCCAACAAACACTTTTTCTATCTTCCATATCCATCCTGCTTTGGCCTTAGCACGGAATCACTCCCAGTTTGCTCTGTGTAAAACAAAGGCAAATAAGCTTGTCAGGCGGAAAGAGAAGAGGAGCATGGCTATGCACCGACATCAAACATAATGACAGGCCGGCCTTCAAAATAACTAGGTGCATGGCATTTTAAAGAACTTTTATAACTGCACTCACATATGTACAGTATGTGTCAGCTTATAGTCTCACAAAGGACCATTTTTTGCTGTGGCAGCCTGCACATACGGAAGCTTCTTGATAACAGTCATTTTCATTTCACGGAACCACGCTAAGGCTCTTTTACGAATAAAGAGATGACAGTGTCGCCACTCTAAATACTGTTTTGGTACCCACTAAGAGAATCAGTGGTTCTGTGGATATAGCCATAGCACAAAGTTCAAGGTTTGGTAGCTGCCATGCTATTGCACTGTGGCACCACAGTACACGAGTGTACTCTTAGGAGGAGGCTTCTGTGCTGTATTAAATCTGTTTAAAGGACAACATGTTTTTACACTGTTTTCACAACAGTTATATTTTCATAATATTGTATTGTATGCCTTGTTTTTGCTTTACCAGGTAGCCTTATGCAGTGTCTATTTAGGGGTTTACACACACACACACACACACACACACAGTATATACTGCATGTGTGATTGTACAGCGTTGTATGATTGATAATGTGATCTAGTGATCCCTCCTGAGTAGCGGCACGAGGCTCAACAGCAGCAGTGGCTCCATGCTTACTCAACCATAACACACCCTGCTCTCACTGGGGCCCTCCTGTATGTGTGTGAAGGAGCGTGTGTGTGTGTGTGTGAGTGTGTTTCCAAGGGAGGTGGTGGATTATATTATTGCATTTTGTGGAAATTTGACCACACCTAAAAACTGTAATTTTTCCAAGACCGTTCATTTTTAAACCATGATGAACACCTTTTTAACCATTTTCCTGTCACTGTTATTATCAACCCTAAACCTCTGCTCTACAGACAGTGTAGGAGGCACAAAGAGAACGCTAACTCCAGCACCTCCTTTTCATTGTTGTGTTTTCAATATCACCTCCCTCCTTCCTCTCCACTTCTCCCTCCCTGTTCTCCACTCTTTTTCCTTTCACCTTCCTGCTGCTTGTTTCCTGTGACAGGGGAAGTGGCAGCTCCTGGTGACCCTTGACCCCCTGGCTGGTCATTTAGGCAGATACGTGGGACGTTGAGGACTTGGTCGGAGGGCGACAAGGACTCTGAGAAAGTAAGGCTGGTCCTAATCAGATGAAGGAGGAAAACAGAGGTGGAAAAAGTTATTGTTTGTTGTTGTGACTTCAGATGGTGGAGGTGGAAAATGGCTTAGCTATTTCCGTTCTCTCCAGGGTGAATTAAAACCAGCCACAAGACAAATGCTGGCTCTAGTCACATTCTAAAAAACATGGTTCACTTTCATTTTTTCTCCCTTGAAAAAACAGGTGTTTTAATGATTTAATATTTTTAGTATTTTAGAATAAATTTTACTGAATATAATTTATTTGAGATCAGTAAACCAATATATCACAGATATCCTTTCCTGGAGCAGGATTTATGGATTGGAAAAACTACATACATTGAAATTCACAAGAAAAAATACAGAGGGTTTCAGTAAAGTTTGGAGTTTATACAAATTGTGATGACTTAATCTGAGCTAAATAATTCAGTAAATCTATTTTTAATCCAAAATCCAAACTCCATTGAGCATAAATCGATTTGTTCATGTATTTTCCGAAACAGAACAATTAATCATTCAAATTTAAAATGGGTCACAATTAAAAGATCTGCTATAACATTGTGTTTGTCATTAATTACTTCCTCACAGCAAAATCTGCTGAGATATCCAACTGTCACAGATTGTATTCACAAGGACAGCACAGTCCCAGCGTACTGTAATCCCTTTCTGGATCCACTCAAACAACACCAACAGGATGCAAAAACAACAGTTCACATTAAACACAACACACCCAACAACATCATCAAAAACCCTACATTGCCTTTTTCTCTCATATTGTTATGTTGTTTTCCATGGGACTATGTTGTCTCAAAGGCTCACTTAATGAATTCCAGACAATTAGTGGGATTGAAATTTATTGACAGAACAGCAACGAGCCAGCCTGCCATCCTGCCTGGCTGCGTGGCTCTCATTGTCCAGAGTGTTCAGAGCATATGCTATTGAGCTGCGCTGCTTGCTTGACAGCAAAGGGCTGGTTCAATTACATCAATTGCTTGATGACTGAGGAGAGAGCAGTGGGGCCATGCATGCTAGTTTGTGATAAGAGGGGAACTCTGCTGCGCCGTGGCCCTCATTATGCAAGTCTGACAGTAACCTAGAAAACCTAGGAAATTGTACACAATGCAAAGCATATGTTTCTTGTTTCTTTTGGGGAG
Organism: Micropterus salmoides; assembly: GCF_014851395.1. Lineage (NCBI taxonomy): Eukaryota > Metazoa > Chordata > Actinopteri > Centrarchiformes > Centrarchidae > Micropterus > Micropterus salmoides. Next base: position 23,737,551 of record NW_024040152.1, on the reverse strand, counting down.
GAAATTGATTCCAAGAAAGTAATGATGTAGACAATGTGGGGCTGACCAAAGCACTCTGACACAAACTACTGTACTGTTTTGGGGTGGGTGGTGAATTCATGCAAATGGGTATTTCTTTTTAAGTCAGCTACACATTCACATTCTGTCCCGGGTGGATAAAGAGTGGAAGCATATGCAGCAAGTCAACCCGCATAATGACTACTTTGGGGTTTTATTGTTTTCATTCATGGATGATTTTAGATAAACTTGTTGACATAATGTCACAACCTACCACAAAGTTTTCAACAGACTTTCTCCCCACTGTTTCCCTATATGGCTGGCGGCCAACTAATCTAAAGAAATGCATCTTAAAATATAGCTTCCTCAAATGCTGAACTGCATAAGAAATTATGACATTACATTATGCAGTACAATGAGTCAAATCAGAGAGCAACACTTTTTGTGTAGTTTGTGGATTCTGTATATTTTGTATATTGTGTATGTATGTGTGTGTATATATATATATATATATATATATATATATATTACTGTATACTGTATATTGTATACTGTATATAGTGTATAGTATATTATAGATTTTTTTGTCCCAAGACAACTTGTCTTTGTCTTCTATCCTTTGTTCCCAGACAAAGACACAACACTGTGACATTCATTATTATTTATGGCAGGCTTTGAATTGACTCCTCAGCCCAACGAACTGCAGTTAGCTAGTTAGCTAGGAGCATTCTGTTTGTGTCAACAGCCCCCTTTGTGTGTCTGGAGTGATTTATTATGTAAAAGAGGGTTGGTTGGGGGGAGCAGGGAGGGTGACACTGACCTTCCTTTAATTAACACTGATGGAGACCAAGGTGAGAGGCAAGATGATGAAGATTGATCTTCCCACATAAATCATCCTTCCTCCAGGCTGGCGTGTTTGTCTAAGTGTGTGTAAGTGTGTGTGTGTGTGTGTAAGTGTGTGTAAGTGTGTGTTAACGTAATTTCTAACAGAAATAACCTTGTGGTTCACAGGTTAAATGAACGTTTGGGTAGGTGCAGAACCTCCATTATTTACCCCCGATGGGCACCCCTTTGTGGTTATTTCCTCAAAGGTTTAATTAATTACCCCACTCTATTCAATATATTTGTTATAATATTTCTAATGTACTTTTTCTGTGGTTTTTTGGGATAGAAAAAATGTTAGCAGGCATTTTAAATGATGACACCTCTACAAGCAAGATAGGTTTGTATAGCACCAATATAGTAATATGTCTTATACAGCAGGAATAAGGACTGCTTCTGCACAACTTGAGATCTACATACTGTAGGAAAAAATCACATTTATTGTGATTTAAATTTGTTTAGAAGGTGCATACGTACATAAAACAACATCATACACGAAGCAGAAAGAATGGTGTGCAAAGATGTTGTTCAAAATTACTCGCTTTACAATTCCTCAAAGACCCTGATAAAACATTTGGTCAATGCAAAAAAACCCAATAACTAATTACTTGTATATGGTGTAGTGTATATGAAATGTTTAGGTTGGACATCAATCAAGACAGAACATCTGCTCAGGTATATTTTGAAATGTAATAACAAACCATTTTGTGGAAGGCCCCCGACAGTCTGATTTAGATAAGCCAATGTGTAATTATTCCGGCAGCACTTCAAAGGGAAATGCAGCCCTTGTATGGCCGTGCTATCCGTATGCCGTGTTAAATGCTTATTCTTTTCTCAGGCAGGTTAGCAATGCAGTCTGACTGGCAGCCCCGCCTCCTGTCCCACCTCAACCCTCAATATGCTAACACTCACCCCTGACACTTTCTAAAGGTCCATATCTCAACATACTTGTTTTTTGCTGTACCACCACTGCTTCTTAAAATATATGTTGTTACCCCATATATGCATACAGTTACCAACATCACACCTTCTTTCGGGGCCTACTATGCAACTAGCATCTTATTAATTTTCCCATTTACAAATTCCAATTCATGTTAAAAAACCATTAATATTATGTGTGAATATTATTATGACAATGTGTCAACATACAGGAATTTGAGAACTGGTGCTGCAGTTGGTCAACACGTTGTTTTTATTTATTTCCCATTTCCATAAATTTCCTCGGGGCAATTAGTCACCACACTGCATGCTGGTTGTTGAGGTTGTCACATTGTCAGCGTAATTGTCAGAAATGAAATAATTGAAATGTTTCCATCTTCATCATTCCCATCAACATATTTCTAGACTTTTATGACATGCGTTGAGTGTGGTGTATTATTTTGATTGAGACTTTGTGTAAGCAAATGAGCACAACATATGCTCCAATGTGCATATGCTAATCAGTTTGTTTATCAGTCAGGCAGTTGGTCGGCATGCGCCAATCTGTGTGTCATTTTGCCTCTCTTGACATTTCCACGGCGTAAAATGTTTTATGCATTTTTATCGTTGTTTTCATTTTTTCCCTGTTCTTCGTCTTCTTGGTTTTCTGCTACCACCACTGCCCCACAATTCATAAATAATGTATTTATTTATCATGAAAATCTGTTTTGGAATTAGAGACTACCCCCACTTCAAAGACAGGAAACCTTTGATATGTTTGATTCTCGAAGAGTATCCGTTGGATTTATTCAATTTATGCAAAGCACCTCCAGGGTAATAAAGGTGGCATTTGAATACATTTGACTGGACTAAATCATATAATGAGGACAGTTTCTGCCCAATATCAAAACAGAAAAGAGACCCTAATCCCTAAATATTAATAGATCATTTGGCTGAAGAAAAATGTTCTGCCTGGTGAACTGACAACAGTGGACAGCAGTGATTAGCTGACATCTACATGGGTAATGATTTATTACTTAAAAGAGTACAGTCTGTGTGACCCTTTTGTTCTGTTAGCTAAGTTCTGAAATGGTTCTCTGAGGGGAAAAAAATAATTCTTTTCAACTTCTCTCTTCAAAATATAGTTATTCATAATAAATTAGACATGACCACATACCACATATGTGCCTGAATAAGTATTAGAGGTGTTTCTGCATGTGGACCCCTGTGTCTGTGTGGATATGGGAGAAAGTATTTGTATTTATATGTATGTGCATGCAAAGGTGGTTTCTGATGATTATTAATTAGCAAACTGGGAAAGCTGAAAATTAGGCTGAAGTCATTAGAAGAGTTTTATTTACTGTCTTAGATTGCTGTCACGTGGCACCTTTTTAAATACATGTACATACACACAACAGTAACCTGAATCAGGATAGGCTTCCTTTTTAATGCAGTTCCTTTCCAATATAGTCAGTGTCCAACACTTGGGATCTGCAAGGAATGAAATGGACTTGCTGAATGTTTTATTTGCAAACACATTTGTTTTTAAATGTAATAATTTTGCACTTTAAAAGCTGTTGCTTGTGCCAGGATCACATTATGTGTTATAGCATACCCCAAATTTAACACTCGTAATAGAAACAAGCAAATCAAAAATAACATTTGAGTGAAAAATTGTTATGTGAGATCATATAGCACTGTAGGATTATTAAAATGTAATTTTAAATGGAAGCCTCCCATTTTACAAATGGACTTGCACCAAAGAAAAACTCCAGGGTCTACATTTAAGCTAAATATTTTGTCCACTTCTTCCATTGCACCCTGTCTACCCTCTGTGGAAGGGTGATGTTTCCACTGGACAGCTAATTATCTGGTCAACTTTACACCCTGGAAGGTTTATATAGATGTATCAAGTGTACATGATGACCACACTGTCATCTTTCTGTATAATTAAGAGAAATAATCTGATGTCCAGTCTCAATGTCCAGCTCCTGCCCTGTCTACTAAAACAGAAAGCATCTGGGCACTGCAGCATCTTGCCTTGTTGGGACAAAAGAATCTAATGTCGATTACCTGACACATTCTGGACTTTCTTCGGGATGCAGAGCATTAGGGCCACCTTACAGTGTCCCCCTCCTGTCCACTCCCTGCGGAAGAGTGATGTTTCCTCTGTGGACAACTAATTATCTGGGTCTGACCCTCAGCTGTCTGAATGCAGGATCCTATTAGGCAGCTAGCAGGTTGAAATCACCAACACCGACCCCCTCCAATACCCTTCCGTCGTATATATTTATTTCCCTTCACTTCCTGCTTCTGAATATTAAGAATAGATTTTTACATGTATATGTGTGCGCTGGGGATGGGATTGATGGTGGTGGTGTGGCAAAAGGAGGAGGGCATGGGGTGTACTCTGCTGATGGGTGAATGGCGGGCCTGGAAATGACGAGCAGGCTGACTGAATGCTTGTCCATCACTCCCCATTCTCTTGGTTACAGGTGGTCTCTCATTTTCCCAACCGGCGCATATCTGCCTGCCTTTATATGACAGCCTGGGCTCGCCAATTTGCATGTACGACAGACAACAAACGGGCCTGTGCATGTCAAAATAGGTGGCGGTGCGTGACAGTTCCTACACAATGCTGTCTCCTTTTGGCTTGACCCTCGACCTCGTGCCATGTCTCCTTTCATAATCAGGGAAAGGGGAAGACGGGGCGAAGAAATCATCCAGCCTTCCTTCCTGCCTCCTTCTGCTGCTGCCTCTTTGGGAAAAAAAAAATCTTATACCAATGCCATTAGCTATGCTTTTCCTCTCTCACATTCTCTTATTCTTAGTCTGTTTTGTCCCATCTTTGCTGGCTGTCTGTCTGTCTCTCTCTCTTCCCCCTGTTTGTGTTTTGGCATAAAAGCACTCAAATTTAAAGAGTAGCTCATCTCAGTTTGTCTGTTGTTTCAAGATAACATTTCAGGGTTTTTTTCCAAACAGAGATAATGAGATCTGTCTTCTCTTGTTGTGACCAAATCAGTGCCAAAAAGTGAGATTATTATTTTTTGGATGCTTGCTTGTTTATTTTCATATTTTCAACTTGACTGACTTGAAAAGGCTGAGAAAAAAATGTTTATCCGGCAATTAAAACTCACCACTTTAAAGCAGACCTGTAGGAACATATCATTGGTTTCATCTTATCAAAAATCATCAAATGTTCAACAAAATTGCTTTGCAGCACAGCAGTGACAGGTTTTCTCATTATTCATCTTGTGTCTCATCTTTCATGAAAGCAATATCTACTATTGAATACATGATAATGAGCTTCATATCATCATTTTCATCACTCTGATTAACACTGTGATAGCACAGGGAGACTAATTGCCTTTTAACACCTGTGACATTTTCCTCTTTCACTTTTATTTTAATGAGTGTTTGATATCTCAACATAAAATTGGAGAAACTGCGAGCGAGGGCCCTCTTTTATTGGAAAACTTCCACTGCACTGACTTATGTAATTTACACATGAACTTTCCTCCCCTTGTTCCAGTGGATAAGAGGCTGATTTAAAATGGATCCCCATGTGGAACTGCATATCCAGGAGGGGGGGGGGTTAAACTTAAGACATAATCATACTGCTGGGTTTTATTAAGTCTTATACTTTACATATTTAAGGAGACCGTTACATCATTAACTGGTGTTGAATGGGGCAGTGTTAAAAGTCAGAGTGGTATCAGGGAGAGGTTAACAGAGAAGAGGGCAATGGGTATTGAAGAGAGCGTTCCGTCATCGTCATACAGTAAAATAATCCTGAATTATATGCTAATCAGCAGAACTGAAATGCCATATCTTAGTCGAGAAACTTGTGTTAAAGTACTTTTCCTTGATCAGAGCATGCTGCTACTTGGTGTAGGCCTTTGTTAAGTTACTTGCAGTTCTTTTCTTGCTGTACATGGCTTTGCTGCCCCATATGGTTGGGATATTTGTAATGCATTTCAATAATTCGTGTGTAATGGTTATCACTGTCCTTGTGTGTAGTGTATCTCATCATTCCTAGGGAGAGATTGGGAGACTTCTCATAGTATATTAGCGAAATGCTCAGTTTCATGAACTAAAAATTTATTAATTTCCATCATTTCCATCTGAGGAATCATTAGCCATATGTATGCACATATCCCGTATTCCCAGGTTAAAATCCCACTTTTTCTTGATATAATAAATACATATTCATGAGTAGACCTCCCCGTGTAGATAGTAACTTACCTTTAACATAATGATGAACTAAGACTGACCTCATGACTAAAAACACGTCATTTGGGTGTTTCGTGTTTGAAGTGTTGAACAAAAATAAAAGACTACAGCTTCAAGGCCACACAACCGTGAAACACACAGTAATCTTTGCTTAATCTCTTGTTCGGCTTTGAGGTGGCTAGCAGTCATGCGTGTAATGATAATTATTACTCTTGTCATCACCAGTGTCAACCTATTTAATATTAGCAGTGTAAACATTTCATACAGGAAGACGTTCCTGTTCCTGATGCGCATGGGAACTATCAGCCATCCAATAAAGACATCCAGTGGAGTTGTCTCTTTGTTTCTGTCTTTTGGTTGAGAAGCAGTGTCTGACTCCAGGGATTACTTTTAATGTCGTGTTAATCCATCCCATGGAGTCCTGCGTGTTCTGCCATCGCAAGGATCATTCTTTGATATCAAATGGGGAAAGGAGAAACTCTAAAACCACTTTAGATCCCTCTTGTGAAATGTGTTGTCAAAACACAGGTGGAATGTGAATGTTGAAACCACAGTGTGTTTCAACCAGTCTCCATCTCTCCGCCTCTACAGTCCCAGCGAGTGGATTCACAAAGCAGTGAGCCTTAGAGAGACAAAGAGGGACATAGACAGGTACAAAGAGATGAATACACAGAAATAGAAAAAAGAATTGTATCGAGAAAAGCGTTCTTTTTCGGGCCATAAAATTTTGCAGAAACCAAAGTGTAAGTGTATTTTTAATCCAACCGTCAGCAAAAAAAGCAAAGACAACCACCTCTGATTAAAAGTGGCATGGCATCCAGATTTACTTGCAAAAAATAAAAACTGTATGCTCAAGTGAAATGGTCTACATCAACACTGTGATGACCATAGTGTTAAAAGCAGAGTCACAGAAAGCTCAGTCTACATTGTTCTTTCAAAGAAATTCAACATCTTTATACAGGGAAGGTATTGTAGTCTGTACAGGCACTGAAATATCACTTTTGCTCATCTCACACCTGTGAAAATGACATTTGCTCCTCTGGTCCAGAGGACATAATGGGCAATAATGCAGATGGAAAGAAAGTAGCTACTTTTATCTTACTCACCTCAAATGAAAGTAAAATAAATCAAAGTTATACACTGGTACTTTGGTATTTACACACTCACACACTGTCAGAATTCTATTGTATCCTAGTCTTGATATAGTGATGGGTAAATTTAATCTAATGTGACTCAAATTGTCTTATATTATTCATTACAAATTACTGTATAGGACCAGTAAAAAAATATAGAAGACAGAAAGGTTCTGTTGTTTTCGCATATTAATCATTGTGCTGAAACAAAGGAAAACAAAAGGAAGAAAACAGAAACAAACAATGAACAATGACAGAGAAGATAATGTTATTCAATTGTCTGTCTGAATCTCCATCAGCAAGCCCCTGTTCTTACATCACAGACACACTCTCTCATTAGCAATGACAGCTAAACATCATTGAGTGTGTGTATGTGTCTGTGTATCCACTGTTTGCCTGTGTGTATGACCATCATTCAAATTTAACTTTACCCCGTTTGTTCTTCCCCTCTCCCTCTACACCCCCTCCTCTCAGTTTTATGAGCCTGTTATTTATTTCCCTCATTAGCGATTGTTTCTTTCCATTAGAAAGCGCCTCTTCATGCCAGCACTTTCCTCGGGGAGAGCGAGAGACCTGTGCTCATCTTGGCAAGAGGAGCTCCCTTTCTAACCCTCTTAAATAGAGTTGAAACAATCCCCTCTATGAAAGCCCTTCTCCACTGCCATCTCCACCCTTTTCGGATCCAAAGGAAGGTGTTGGCTATGGTGTGTGTCTGTATGTGCCTGAGAGGAACAGTAGTATAAAAATGAAGTGAAGATTAAGCTCCTGCCATTACCTGTGTACTAACAGTCTTGTGAGTCGGATGCCACCCCTTCATAACTCCTCCACTCCCAGTGCACACACACACACATACACACACACACACACACTCACACACACACACACACGAATCCCCCACCGGTACAGACAGGAATTTCTAGAGCCCAAAGACAACACAGAGGGCCCTCCGACATATTTGCCGTCATCCTCTTATTAACTCTCCACGTTTGAACAGAGGCACATCAAAAGTAAGCAAAACACATAATTACTGGCATTAATATAACGAGCTCTTGGAGATAAGCCACACTCCTAAGCCTACACCCCCACCTCTCATACTTGGAGGGCATGAAGGAGGGGAACAGCAGAGGGAAGGTAGAGCGCCCCTTCAATTAAGTGAGCTGTTCAACCAACATGAACAAACATATTTAGTAGATAATTAGTAGATAATTTTGCAGGTATGTCTGGCACAGGCCACAAAAGCCAGTGTTAAGGAAAATAGCAGGGAGGGAGTCAAAGGAGGGAGGCTTGTGGGATGTGCAAAATGCCCCGTGGCTCTGATAGACTCTTAACAGTCATTAACAATGTAGAAAGAATGCACACACACACATACGCACATGCAAACACCCTCTTTCCACCTTTATACAAGCCCTCGTTTTCGCTCCATCTCCCTGCCCTCCTCCCTCACCCCTCCTGCTTGTTCTTCTCGTTCTCCGAGGAGCCCTAGTTTTCTGTATGATGAGCTCCTGGGGGGCTTCACTGTTTGGCAGGAGGCTTTGTCTCTCATACGAGATGAAAAAAAAAGGAAAAGAAAGAAGGATGGAGAGAAAAGAAGAAGATGGAGAGGGAGGGTGAAAACTTGAGACCCCCGGGGGCACTTCTCCCCACATTGTGAGGATTTGCCTAACAGCTTCACAAGAGGGTTTACATCTTCCTCTGAACACGAGGGGTATAATCACAGATCAAAACAAATTACCTATCTGTAGTCAGCAGAGGTGTCTGCCTGTCAAAAGCCCAGAGTTACATAAGATTTAAGTCAGTGCTAACTGAGCCTCTGATTTGGGGCACGGGGTGAATTCTTACTTTGAAACATTAACGTTACCAGGGCCTAGCGGTAAGATGGCAATAATGCATACCACACAAACTGACTGTGAAGAACAAAGATTTGCTTTGATAATTACTTGCACTTCTCCTAAGTGACATTGTCATGACTTTTGATTAACTTGAGCCATGAACTGAATAATAATTGACCATGTCAGTGTATTCCACAACATACAATACAGCTATCTTGTTCGTGACATCAAAAGTTACACCTGAATTTTCTTCTTATAGATTGGAGTGAAGGCATCATTGCAACGAAGTGTCACGCTGGTGGACTGATTTTCAAACTCGTGCACACCAGCGTCTGAGGCCAACTGGGCATAATCAAGTTTTCAGAAATTTCTATGATATCACCAACTCCATTTATTTTAAGCAGTGTGAGAGACAATGTTACTGGCAACTTGCTGATGCAACCACAACTGTGTGAAAGTTCTGCACACTGTGGGGAGGAGCGAGGGGGGAAAAATGGGGGAAAAGGCTGAGTTACCGCAATATCAACTGCAGTTTCAGAAATCTGTATGGTAGGTTTATTGGGGTATCCAGAACTCCTGGGAAACACATTAGTGGGGAATTATGGACTCTGTCACAGTACCTGTAAAAGAATACATGGCTGATTATCCTATTAGAAGAAGTTTGTGCCTGTTGTTTTGCCAGGTGTGTATTATACACCTTATTCTTTCTATATCTAGCCCATCTAAGCCCCTGCCACCACTTGGGAATAGCTCTACAATCTGTTATTTATGTTTACTGGTGACCCTGTGGCCAAGAGGTGGGCTCTTAGTTCACACAAGTTATTAGGCCTCTGGATAGAAACAAGGGAGGAGGAAAACACATTTCTTTTCTAAATGGTGTCGTCAGCTTTTCATGGCCAAAACTTTTTCACAGATTTGTTACATCTTAGAACCAATTATTTTCCTTTGGAAACGTTTACCTTTATATCATGATGTCATTGAGGCAAGATAAAAACGGCATAGCTGCGGGGGCAGCAAGTTTGAGGAAAACCTGTAGAATAGCAAAACTATCATTGCCCAAAAGTTTAGACAAACACCGAACAAACTAAACCAGGCTCTGTTACTTAAATAGAGTTATGATTCTGTGTGGAATTTAGAGAGTTATTAAAACCTGCAGTAATCTTATTCAATTGCTGTTTCCGGGTTGGAATTTGAAAACATTGGCAGGGACATAATCAGCTGTACTAGATGTGTTTTTGATGGCCTCTGCTGCTTGCAGAATAATGCCCTTAGCAAGAAAGGAAGGGCTTTCTCTGACAGAGAACTCTCTGACAAGTGTAAAGCTCTGGTCTCAGGAATGCTGCTGGCAACACAGTCACCTCGAGGCATCTAGTGGAAGGTTAGATGAGGTGTCCGAACTGAGATGTCTATATAAACAATGTCTTTGTAGGGACATCCAGGGTTATTGTTAAAGGATTAAGGCCTCGTCTTTGATGTTTTAGTCAGCCGCTAATGCCAGTGTCACCTCCTGGTGCAACGCAAGAGCGAGGGGTTGTGGGAATAGTTGGGGACAGATAGCTACAGTGGGCGTGTCCACAGATCATGTGTTAGGTAGTTATCAAGGCATATGTCAGCTAGCTTATCCCTTTAATTACCCTCCTATTACCACAAAATTAGCTGCAAAGTTACACATTAATGACGCTGACACCTGGGACTGAACAGCGTTAGCGACAGTGTGCAGTGACCGTGGATCTTTCAGCTGTCAGATACAAATTAAAGTGGTAGTGTGTTAAGACAATGAGGTAATGTGTTAAATTTGTACGGCCTTTCCCCCATGACTAATGTAATTAGAAAGCTACAAATGTAAATTGTAAAAATTGAAAATGATTATTAGTGCTTATTAGTGAAAATTTGGAATATAATCTGAAAAAATAAGAATCCAATACATGGTTTTACTTATTCTTGCAGCGCTTCTTTACAATTTGTCATAAAGCATTTATGAGTAATGATGAAAGGAGAAGGAAGTAACACCTGCATTTCAGATGCTGTACTGCCTTACACCTTCAGTTTTGGAAATCTAACTCCCCCAAATCCTAGATTAGTGGATCATAGAATCCTGAGCGCTAGTGAAAACAGCCACGTCTGGCGATGACTCAGTTATTGTTATAAAATGGACTTGAATGAAAACCTCATTAGTTTTATCTTTGAGCTGGAATCAGGGGTGCTGTCTGGCATGGATTCCCAGCAGTCAAAACAGAAAACAAGAGCTCACTGTGTGCTCTTTGAGACATCAAGGTGTCTGATCTGAATTGCTTTAGCTTGGAGGGAGAATGGCTTTACCGTCTCTGTGAAACTGATCCGTGAAGTGGATTAGGGACGGTTCTTCTTTCACTCAAAACAACACAGCTTGAGGAGTTAGACGAGGAGGTGGATAAAGCTCTGTGTGTGTGTGTTTGGGTTTGAGAGGGCAGCCTTTATACCATACTCACAAATATATGTTTACCTTGCACTTTGTAATATTTTTCCAAAATTACATAATGATATAAAGGCTGTCCTACCTAGTTCCTGCTGGAACTGTCTATAACTTTATCAACATGACACAATTCCATTGAAAACTAGCTGGCTTCGCAGGCAGATTTACCACTCCATCTTCCTCACTTTAGTTTATTCTTTTGGATCTCTAGGACATCTATCATCCACATACAGAGAAGTTGGACATGTTCAGTGTATTAAATTGGCGGGTAGTTACTGTATGAACAGCCGAGTAAAATAGATAAATAGATTAAACCTGATTCATTCCATAATGTTTCAACTAGTAAAAAAATTGTCTACGAGAACAAACCTAGCCTACTTCTGCTTTATAGCTCCACTAGAATGTTTTAAGATGCCAATATGGCCTATCACCAAGGTTTTAGTTCTGGGATGGGGGTCAGACTGTGAACACACACACACACACACACACACACACACACACACAGTTTGTCCTTGGCCTGGCACCTCTTTTGGCAATGTGGCAGTATGGCTCCATAACAAATGAGGGACACCCTAGCTGTGCCAATAGTCTCAGTCCCTTGGCAGACTCCACAAAATCATCTTTTCTTCCCAGGAGTTGTGACTCTGGAGAGTTGATCATTAGTCAGAAATCACAGAAACACAGACACACAGTCATCAAATGCTATTCAGGTCGTGACCTGAGCGTTATTATCTAGGACAATGAATCACTGCAGATGCATTAAAAGTCAAGCTCAGTTCATTAATTTTTCTCAGTTGCAATGAATTTTAACCTACTGCATTTTGGTTGGGATGTGTGAGCCTCAGGAACATGAAAAAGGAAACCTAGCAATCACAGACTCATGCTATGAGATTGTAATGCAATGGTAGCATCTGGTTGAGGGACAAATCAGTGAGACCCCTATTTTCACCACAAATCAGTGACCTTACATTGGCAAAAAGCTCTTTTTTTTTTTTTTTTTACTGGGTGCAAGTGTATTTGTCTTCCCTGTTCCCATTTGGTAACTTCATGTCTTGCCATAAAAGTTAAATGTGAATAGAGCAAAGTGAGATTTTGGTGTGCCAAAACATATTTGCACAGGTCCTGAGTTTGTGCTTGTTTTTGGCTTTAGTTAGTGAAGGCACACCCTCTTAAACTCACCTGTGTATTTAATACTATGGGATATAACACTAAGAGACAATACTGGACTACTACATTTTATGAAGTTAAAAAAACAGGTTGGAGTCCTAATTTCATGATTTTCCAGCCATTAAGTAAATTACAAAATCCAATCCAAGTCTATACAAATATTGCTTTTTACATTAACCCTCGACTGCTTGAAGGCGTTCCCTTCGTATTTATCATACTGTATCCCTATAACCATAAAAGTAGCAGGAAAGGCACATACATTCCATCAATTGATATATTGATAAAATTAATATATATGGCCTCATCCACTGAGGTTATTGTAATTAAAATGGTACTCAATTTAGCATTGCACTCCTATAACACTTTTGGACTAGGATTGATGCAGCAGAATCAGAGATGTTGTCTTTTTTATTCCTTGTCAAAAGCTGGCGCCTACATTACCCACAATACAACTCAACCTCCAATAGTTTGGCTCGGATATCTGGATGTGTAATGCTAGAAGCTGCTTATGTAGCCTCAAGCTGGTACACTCAAGCAAAGATGAGGAGTGGGCTACATAACTCTGGTAAGCTCACTTGTTTCTAACTCCACAGATTTATTTCATTTTTAAACTTTCAGTCTTCATTAAATTTCTGATTAGCTCTGATATAGTCAGGTATTCTGCTCAGCTTCCAAGGTTTTTTCCACTGCTGTGCTCAGAGTACAAGAGCGTGGATAGTGACATCCTGAAGAACCACTGGTGAAGTAGATGAAACACCTCATTAAAAAGGTGTTGCACCATTTCCCACTCTGTATGGCTGAACTCTATGAGGTAAGTACCTCTGTAGCCAAAAACCCCTGGGTTGCTTCAGTTTCATGAGTCATCACTTTCTTCCCAATGTCCCCCCAAAGTAGCACCTAGCATTTGCATAGAATGAAGTAAACAACTCTGTATACATTTGGTAGTGACAGAGGGGCAAGAGCAGTGGGATTCAAATCCAGGTCTACAGGGTATCAACTATGCAACTTGACCACAAAGCCAAAGAGCCAGGCTCGGTGGTATAGCAGTCACAGCGCATACTCAACCATAGTGACAATGGTCCGTCACACTGCCCTCCCCTTTGGGAGACGCCCACCTGTGCTTCACGCGTACAGGTGTCCGTCACAACTCCTGCCAACCGTACTTCTCCCATCTCAGGGTGCCCCTACCCACTAGTGCTTCACTCATCTCTGGGGTCCCTCACACACACACACACACACACAGGGGTCCACCAACCCTGGGGGTCCCTCGCTTCACACACTGGATACGCCTCTGACAATCTCACGTCAAGCCATCCCACCACTGCCACCATATGTGAGGGACCAAGCTGGCAGGCATCAGTCAGAAAATAGGTTTCCAAAAACACAGGTTTTTATTTACAAAACATTTACAAAAAATAGAATGTTCTGGGCCCATAAAAAAGGTCAACTAAACAGAACTTAACTCACAACATACTATAACCTTAACATGAGCTGAACAAAACCGACCTAAACTAACTGAACAGACCTAACGAGACTAAGACATGGGGGAGACTTAAATAGTGACTGATCAGGCCATTCTGACACAAAGGGGGTAGGCAAACACATAATATACGAACAAACCACAATAAGTACAAAACATGTTAAGCCAATGCTACCTAATATGAACTAAAGGCAATCAATAAAATAATTATAACAATAAAAGCATAGCTAGCAAAGAAAAGAACACAACTCAAAATGAAAGACCTGGCCCTCCCCATGATATGGGAGAACATGGTGCAGTCCAATTATCCATCCCCTACTTAAACAGCTTAGATTCAATTGGAAGTTCTTTTGTCAGCCAACCAGAGACCCCCAGCAGCAACTCCCCAGGAACTGGTAACTCAAGAAGAAAAGTTCACAGAAAGTAACTTAAGTTAAACAAAGATATTGAATCTAAAATTAGAGAAATTGACAAAGTTAGTTAACTGAATGTGCACCCAAATGCATAACTAATGTCAAATAATTAATAATAATAATTTTTTGAAGTGCTGGATATATGCTTCTTGCAACTCTACAACACTGATATATAAGTAAGTTGATTTGATTGGCCGTGATACCAGTGCCTAACAATGCAATTATTTATTCCTGAAAAATAAGCACATGAAATGCAATTTTTGCTAATCAGATCCAAGCCATATTTGGAGGGGGTTTGAAACGCAGTTCCAGTTGTATTTCTACAGGGCCGTCTCAGATCGGATGCTCTGTCTTTTGTGTCAACAACATCAAATCCAGAGTGAAAGTGCATCAGAGCAGCTGAGCAGAATCCACGCTGCTACTAGCAGAGTGGTGTAGAGGACAACAGAGTTTGTCTGGTGCAATGGAGTTCTGCACTGCAACTTCGCAGCACTATTTTAAAGGGTGAGATGATGCTCTCCATTGCTTCTGCGTTGGAAAGCTGCATCACCACCGTATGTAGTTAGTGATGCCTACGTTGTTACTACAGCATCCCATGTAGACAGGTTCATGATGTCTGGACACACAAATCCGATCTGATTTGAGATCTATGACAAAGCCATAGTTACCATCTTTTGGTCACACATGTATATGTACACCATGATTTTATTCCCTGTTTCTTCCTTACTTTTGAAAACTGGGCCTTAAAATCTTCACTTTACAATGCTAGTTTCTATGAGCCAACAGGAATGTCTCTTTAATTGTAATGCAATCTATCAAGTGTGTGTCAGACAAAACAAAGAAATTGCCAGATTGGTAATTTTTAACAGACTTGATAAATGTATGTCCATATTGCATGCACAGCGGCAGCCTGGTGAAGTTAAAGCAATCAGCAACACAATCAAAACGACTGGGTTGGCAGTACAATCAGGACCACTCTGCATTCTAAGTTTACGGTTGGGACTGTGTAATTATTCATGCAGAAATACTCGCGGGAGAATGTAATATGTAAGCTGGTACACCTGGGGTAGAATTTCAGTGCTCAGAGGTGAATTGAAACACACACAGCAATGACACGATTGGGGTGCTGACACGTTCATTAGCACATAGGCAGATTTGACACAGCTGGAAGATGTAGCGAGGAGCTGCTGTCAAGGTCTTGGAATGCTGCAAGACTGGCACAAACTAAGGGTTGGATGCTCATCGCCGTGTCATAAGAGACCTGGCGCTGTCTCGTCTCCTTTTTTAAAAATATTTTATTTATTTTCCTCCCTCGTTGTGTCGTTGCAACACACGGAGTGTCATAATTTGCATGAGTTTGACACCCCAATGTCTAGCTTCTTTGTCCTCTCTCCAACTTGTTTCCTCTCTGTCCGTCTCCCCCCCCCCCGCTCTGTTCATCTCAGTCGTCTCTCTCCCCCTTTCTCTCGCTCTCACTCCCCCTTTTTTGCTCTCTGTGCCTCTCCTCTTTCTGCTGATGGTGGCGGTGCCATCCATGCCAATTATGGCAGTCGAGCAGGTGGCTCCTTGCAGGTGGTAGAGGATTAATCCCTGTAAAGACTTCACTTCATTAGGAAATCCGTTTAATGTGGCCAGTTGATTGATAAATCTCCCGGACCTCTCTCAGAGTCCCTAGATTACTGCCAAGTTTGTCTATTATACGCTAGATTGACCCTGATGTCAGAGACAGACAGAGGGAGGTAGAGGAAGAATTTGTTGTCTTTCCAGCTGAAGTTAGTTTATAGGACTGTAATGCTATTTGCTGACTGGGATGGATCGTCTTAGTATTTTATGCAAAAGGTTGGAAACTGTGCATTATTTTTAAAGCAAAGTCTCCAAATCCCTAAAGGTATAACCTGAATAAGTGACAGATTTAACAATGCAGACCCTAATTTGAAAGCACAAGCGTATTTTACCACCTCTATCCTTGTTTGCAAAAAAAACAAAGAAAAAAGGTTTGGCTTATTAGATTTAATACCAGAGTACATGTAAGTGCTACAACTATCACAGCATTTAAGAATGAACTGTAAAAACTTGCCCTCACAGACCACCCACACTCTACTCACTGTGTCAAGCCTCTGCATTTAACTCAAGTATCTCCTTAACTCACCCCTCTATAATTTTCCATCCCAGTATTATCACAATTACCCTGTGAGCCAGGAGGGGAGGGAACTCCCCGCTGCTCGTGACTGTCTATGTGCCACCCGCGGGCTTGTGGTCTGGTTGGATTTGTGAAACACTGACAGACAAACCCTTCATCAAGCCTGTCAAACAAGGATGACAAATGCGTCTCCACATCCCCAAGATGCCTACAATATTTAAAACCATGGGAGAATGGCGAAGTCGACAGAGAATAGCCCCTCCTGGCAGACGCAAAGTTCAAGCCGCGTCAGGCTGTATCATTCTCAAATTCTGAGGAGAGACTCTGAGTTGAACCTGATGGCATGTTGACTTAATGATTCTGACAGAGCATATATGGTATCTGTCTCAGGTTTCTACAAGGCAGTGAAGTGAAGTCAAAATATATTTCATCGACTTAAAGAGGGATTTAGTTACAATGCTGCACATCAAATATGGATATAATTATCTTACTATTGCAAAGTATCTCATGATGAAACTCTCTTTTTAATCTCTCCTTTAGCCAAATGAGAAACATAGAAAAAATAAAATTCAAAAGTAATCGTCACAGCTGCAGAGGTACTGATTCACATAACGTGGACGTGCTCACACATGTATATCTAGACACACATAACGTGCACACAACTTTGATCGCTATCACCAAAAACAATAGCTCGGAGATACAGTCTGGCTATCAGGCAATCAAACATACAGTCATTCTTCTTCCAGCTGCTACCAAGCATGTAACTATATTGCTTTGCCTGGTGCTCGCAGGCTTGTCAAAATATGACAGAAGATCACACCTTTCTTCCCAGGGTGAGTGCTTTAATTACAGGGTGGCTTCTAGATTTACCACATCTGTACAAATGTCAGTCCAAAGTTCACCGCTCCTTGTGGAGGAAAGTTCCTCAAAAAATAATATATTGTTCTCATTGTTAGACAACCGAATATTGTTATACAGAATCTTTACATTAGAGGTCACCCCTACCATTCTTTTTTTTTTTTCTATTTTTGACAAGTCATGTGTGCCGTCATTACTCATGCTTGCTATCATGTTTCTTTAACAGTCCCTGGCATCTGCACTTTGATATCTAATATTTTAATTGCTGCAGGGTTATACATTTTGCTGTCCGTTGCAACAATAAATGGGTTGTGAAACAATAAGCAGGCGTTTGGAAAGGGATAATTCACTGCATGCAAGTTCACCCGTAGAGGCCACAAAGTACCTAAGACACTGCATGAATCCCAACAGGTAGGAATATGCACCAGTGTTTTCCTCATGTAGAATAATTTTGGGAATACATAACATAATTATATTGGAATAGTAATTTAAATAGATCCATGTTTATTATGTCCAATGTCATACATCTTTATGTTTAATATTGTTTATTGTATGTAATTTAGCAAAAATTTATAAAAACAGTTAACAATAATATGTACTTATCATATTGATCATGGAAGCATGGAAGCAAAATTCTTCAATATCTGTTCAGTTTTTGTGTAATCCACTAAGAGCAGTTACTGTAGAGTATTAGCATCCTTATTTTATATATAACACAATGCACAACTCCTTGTTTGAGTTGTCTGCAAAACTGCTACACTCTCATCTCAATGAGTGTGTAGCTTCAGATTAGATTCATATTTTAATGTTAATTGCGCATGACTTTTACACTATGTGACTTACTAACCCGCCTGTTATTCCCCTCAGCAGTCCCCGTGTCTTTGTTTGTACCCAGAGCTGCAGGTGGCAGCATAGTCTTAGAGGACATTAGAGAGGCTAGATCCCTTCAAAGGTACACATACACGCACAGACACACACCACTTAGCCCCGTTGAGCTTTTCCCTATTCCCCTGAAGTACACACTTTGACCTTTGGATATTTGTTACCCAGAGAAAGTGACATTGGGAGTCAGCCAGTGGCTCGCCGCTTAGCTTGACTGTCTCTGTTTGTAAGGGGGTGTAATAATTAGCAAGTCCTCAGCCTGTGATTTTTAATGTCCCTAATTTGGCTCAGACAGAATCTGTGTTTGTGCTACGTGATACTGCCTGCATTTTTTAAAGTGTTTTTCGATGAAGCAGCGCAAAGCTGAAGCAGGTTTTTGAATTTTTTCTTACACACTGTTTTGCATTTCATTACCATTGGTGAGGGACGGTGGGCTGTTTATGATTTCAAAACAGGGACAGGGGGTTGAAGTATTTTGGTTGGGGTGAAGAGTGTTTTTTACACTGATTTACCAGACTTGGAGGCTTGCATCTTATTATTTGGACTATTCTTTAACCTCGGCTGTTCAATTGTGTGAGACTGGGGGGTTTACGACCTGCTTGGGCAAGGTTTCCCAGGGGTGTGAGGGACAGGAGGATAGGATGGTTGATGAGAACTTGCAACTAACAGATAAGGAAATCTATCACATTTTTAAATATAGGATTTATTTATCTTGGTTGTTCATCATTTATGGAATTCTTTTATGCTTACTGTCATGACGTGACTTTTGATTGCAATTATAATTTGTAATTGAATTACTGGTTGTTCCATTCTTTCTCATACAAAGGAAAACACATTTTACCCTAGAGCTTGATTGGCTAGAAAAAAATATCCTGGAAAAAAAACACACCTCACAATGTATTGTCATTGATTTCTCATAAATGCAAATGGTTTAGAAATGTCTCAGCCCTGTTGCTGCTCTCAGCAATTCACTGGGAAATGTCTTGGGTGCCATATTCTGTCAGCTGTACTGAATAAATACAAGTCCAAATGTCTCAAGGCTGTACATTGTCATTCATATAGAAATAATGTGATTCCTTACTGGTGGTGACCCCACATCTGGCAGAACTGTTAACCTTTTGGTTATGTGGCTTTGAGGTGAGTGTAGCTCAGCCCCAAACCCCCCACCCATGACTTTCACCTCTCTAGAGCTGGAGCAGTGTTACGGTGCAGAGTAGGAGCGCTCACGCTGCTGAAGTGTGTGTGTGTGTGTGTGTGTGTGTGTGTGTGTGTGTGCATCAAGCTGGGGGTATTTGAGGCTGCCCATTTGAGAACAGACCCTGGGTGTTAAACACTGAGGAGCTGGAGGAGAGGACTCTGTCAGCTTGGAGGACACAGCACAGCCAGCACAGAGGTAACTGGAGCACGCACACACAAACACACATGCATCCATGCATACACACTGTCACTGTCCCCCTCTCTCCTCCATATATGCACACACACACACACACACACACACCACACACACACACACACACACACACACACACACACCACACACACACACACACACACACACAGTAAGCACTTCAACAGCATTTTTTTGCTGGTCTCCCCTCTCGTCCCTTATCCTGTCAAAACTCCACCGTGGGGTCAGAAAAGCAGCGGTCAGGGGATAATAGGAAAACAGCTCAAACAGGGAACTGTTGTCACATTATGAGGAAGTAAAGGATAGACACCAGGAGCAGAGACAGTGAATGTCTGTTAACTATCTGCAGCCTTCTTTAAATTAATTAAATTCAATTCTCAATCTAAATGCATTGTTGAATGCATGACAAACATCAACATTTCATTGTTTTATTTATTACAGAATTACATATCAATCCCTTACATGATTCACATCACATCAATCATGTAATCATATTTGTAAAGAAAAAAAAAACATTAAATATCTAATGCAGGACAAGGTCAAAAATCCCTTTCTCTTTGTGTAAAACAGTTTGTTCCACTCGATTCAGCCAAAAGACACTCATTAACTATTTTTAACCATTCTGATTTGCATCATGTGAACTAGTCAATCAGTATAGCACATAAAATGTACAAATGCGACACTGCCAAATTTCAGCAGTAAAAGTGTATCAACGCTGGAGGCAAAGAATAATGATTGTGCTGAAACTAAATGACTCTAGTAGTAGTCTCGTGCTTTTTTTTTTTTCTTTTTTACATATGAACACACATAGGTACACACACGCTTCCTCTCCGCATAGGCGCAAGTTGACATGTCAGCTTGAGATGGCTTCATCTACCATTCATTTCTTTTATGTCCTACCTTTCACCTAAATGGCCTTTGCATATTCACCATGGGACCTACTAGTGCATCTTGGGGAGAGGACTATCACACACACACACACACACACACACACACACACAGAAAAGCACACACACATGCACTGTCAAAGGTTTGCCAAGTTAGATTTACAGCCTGGGACCATCACCTGTGACTGAGCGCCTCTGAAATTAGTCACAAATAGCATATTAGGGCAGCTAATCAGGCACGCCTGAACACTTGGCTTTCTTTATGTGGTCATAAAGGGGAGAGTATATGGGCACCCTCAGGCCTTGGGCTGAATGATCGTCCTGACCTCCAGTGAACCAAAAGCCACACACGCTGGGGAGGGATGGGATGTAGGCAGGGGTACTCCCACAAAATTAGTCTTTGATACACAGAGGAAGATGACCATGCTGCGTTGGGAAGTGATTTCTTTTGGTTTTGCTGCTGCTGCTTTAATTCCAAGAAACAACATGACTAAAGCACACAAAGAGAGGATGGCAATTACACAATTAGGGACACATACAGTATTGTATGCCTCTCTTTTAGTGTAAGATTTAGGTATACTTTGTACAAAACCACTCTATAGATCTGCAGTAAATCAGGACATATTGTGTGTGTATTTTAAAAAGAAGGGGAAAATCCTAGAGTTATACAACAACATGCAAAAAAGCAGGTCACTGTAGATGGTCACTGGTCTCCAATTTGAATACCACAAGTATATACTATTTTGAACACGTGACTTTAGTCTCATGGTACCATCTCACGAGCTAGTGGACTTTGTTGGACACGGAAAACTCTGGCACCGCCAAGACACCTCACACCTTCATAAAATAGTAACGCTATCTCTTGCTCCCTGACTCAAGTCTGTCAGATGAACAGGAGAGGGCACGAGGGGTTGAGAAATGCATAAAAGAAAAGTAGATGGGCTGGAATTGAGGAAGAAAAGCAGAGAGATGGAGGGAGGGAAAGGAATAAGGAGGGGGGGGGGGGTCATTCTTGTATCGCACACACTCTTTGTTCCCCACCAGGGGAACAGTATGTTTTCATATCAGAGTGATTGTTAGACAGTCAGATCCAATATGGTGACTCAGTCACTACTTAAACAGAGCTCACATATTCTGCCCCTAATTGACTTGGTGTGGCCTCACTAAATCACAGTCTTTATTTAAAATAGCTCTCTGATATAAATGAGTTGTTCTCTCCCTCTATCCTCTCTCTCCCCCCTCGCTCTCTCGCTCCCATCTCTCTCTCCTTTGTGATTTACCATTGAGGAGATGAATTTGAAATTTCAATCATAGAGTTGTTAAATATTGATGGGTGTTCTAAGTCGTTAACGAGGTCTCGGCAAGGACGGGGGATTCAGCCCCTCCATTCGCTGGCCCGGCTTCGCCGCAGCTCAGCCATCGAGAGGGATCCAGCCAGGTCAGGAGGTCACTGTACCCAACCATAATCTCCTAACTTCTATGAGATCTTTTAATGTCCTGCCAAGGCTATTCTCTCTAACATCTGCTCTTATCATACATTACCATATGCAGAGAAATGTCAAAAAACTTTCTAATTATGCATTATGTAGAGCAGCCTTTATTCACTGTTCAAGATGTGTCAATTATAATGAGATCACTGGTGTGTGATTTGATATGATAATAGAAATCTTTAACTGGGTCTCAGCAGACCTCTTGCGTGTCAGGACTGATCACCGTTGAAAAGAAGAAGCGCCTCCAGGCCACCGTAGAGCAAGGCAGCGCTCAGATGGTTCAATATGCTACACCATAAAACCAAGATGAGACTTCTTTTATTATCACTGCCGCCAGAACAAACTCCTACCTTCCAATCAAACGTTATGTACTTTGAGATGCGATCATTACATCTTACAAACGATGCCCCGCCAAATAAGATTTGTCTGTGCAGCGGGGTCACATTAATGGCTTGTTTTCTTGTTGAGTCTGACTTCAAACACCTAAACACTGACTGATAGCAGAGGTGGTAGGTACAGTTGCATTGATCAGAATCCCTCTGCAGTCTGTGTATTTGGTCTTTGAAGACTGTCTTTAATATCCATTTGGTCCTAAACTACTGGGTATGACTGTACACATAAAAATCCAATTTGTTAAACACAACAAAAACTTCCAAATAATCACACTCACGTTCTTTGTGTACTAAAACAACAACAGCAACAAACTAATTGCAAATGATTTTTCAGAGGCTCTCATTACTTTTGTTGGCTTCTGTGTGTTGGTTTACAGCTTGAAAAATATATATTTATATCCACTACTGAAGCTGGGAACTGTGAGTGCCATAGATGTCAATGATGATAATGCAATAAAAAGCATTTTGGGGGTATCTCCACTTCTGCACTTAGCCTCTTGGCAGTGGTTTGATCAAGACGGAATAAGCTTGTGACTTTTCAATTCCAGCCATAATTTGTTTCGATATTACATCTCCTGGATAGAGCAAGTGATGGAATTTTTCCTATCCGAGGCCGAGGCAGTCGGGAAGCTGACGATGTCCCATAATAGGTTATCACCAAGCATATCTTTTGCAAAATAGAAACCCAACACATGTACATCTGTGGCCTAGTGTCAGGGCCTTAAATATACATCAGAAATGCATTAAATTTGCTGATTACTATTCTTTTCCAACAGCGTGTCAAGCCCCAAATTTATTTTTGTAACGTGGCTTCCCGATTACTTTGAATTGCCAGTGGTCTCTCTTGACATTGACGGCTTTGAAGGAAGTGACAACATTAAATTTATTTTCTGCGTGCATATGTGTGTGTGTGTGTGTGTGTGCATGCGACTGGACGATGTACCAGTGTTTTCTCTTAGATTGTTTGAGCGAGATCCGAGCCCTTTCATATTGTATGTAATTTACTGGAACCACATGCAGTATAGCACCAGCACTGCTGAAACACTGATCAGATCTCTGGAGCACCGTTCGCTTCTCACAGGAAATGTAGCTGACACAAAGTTAAAGCTATATTTGATTGTGTTTCCAAAGGAATATCCTTGTTGAATCCAGCACCCCGCTGACCCAAAATCCTACCTCTCAATCACATGCTGTAGCGTGTGTCTCTTCCAAATTTTGGACAGGTGGGATTTCCACACAGCTCTGAACCAAGTTTCTTTCAAGTATAGCAAATGAGTCCCATGGTTTCAGGCTGGGTTTTCACACTGCATGGTAAAAACCCTGTGATGATATGTGACATGATCCTAATAAGATATATGGTAAGGTATAATGCAGACAGCATAATTAAAGAGAAAGCTGGAAAGCAAGAATGGAGCGTGAAACACTAAATGTTTCAACGAGAGTACATTAATTTCTATTAGATGTAAAGCTTTTCTAAGAGGTACGCCAGTGAAGGTAATTTGGTTTGCAACAACAAACAACCAAGTATCCTTGTATTCCTCCCTGTTGTGCAAAAGAGATAAAAAAACAATGATCTAGCTTAATGAGAACCCCATTTGGTATGAGGCATCAGTCTATTGACCTCTCTTGGGGCTGTGAGGAGTGAACACTTTCACATGTTACTGTCTATAAATTTTGGCCGTTGACACACCGCCCTATTTCATTAGGGGCCAGGCTGACGTTCCCTTCGGATTGATGTCCCCCCTGCCCATTTGTCTGTTTTACACTCCTTAGTGTCTTTGTGCTCCGCTAGATATGCACCTCTTTGCCATGATTGGGTATTGACAACAAATCAAAGTGGATAATATATGATGATGTTTGCCAGTATCCCAACAAGACAAGATAGTCGTACGGCTGGGCCGGCTAGTTTACATGTGTTCTATGTGAATGTCAGAGAGGCTGCATATCGATTTCCCAGCGGACAAAGAGTCATTTTTCTTCTAGTGGCCAATACTTAGTTTAGTTAAAAGTGTGACAATGAACAGAGCTGGGGGCAAGGAGTTTAGAATTAAGCCATACTTGACATGCACTGAAAGACCCCCTTCTGTGGAGGGAGCTCTTCATGACTTAACTAATAGACTGGGAATGCATTTATTGCTTAGCCTTCAGAATTCCTTTGCTTGCAAGGTAATGTGTATATCAGAAAAGTTTGTTTTCTGCCCCTCAGGCCTACTCAGTAAATGAACATAACAGCAGGTCCCTCTCTCTACCTCTCTGTCACACACAGACTCTCACACACACACGCTCGCCGAGCATCTTTGAAATGGGTTTTGTATTGATTTTTGTAACTACCCTGTTAGATGACGTTGTGCCTTAGCGTGTCATTTCTAGATGGCCCTGCCCCGAGCAGGTCATTGAGGTGCTAACTGTCATTTGGAGGGACAGAAAAGCAATCATAGCTTTTTCATTACTTACTGTTTTCCCTCCCTCCCCCGCCCCGTTTTCACTCTCTTTTTACCCCCAGTCGTGGGATCGCTTGACATATTATGGCTTCTGTGATTTAACTGCACTCTTAAATTAAGTGCTGGAATATCAAGCTGTAGCTTTAGAAAAATAAACTCTGTGTCAAGGGATCAAATACCCTGGAGGTCAAAGTCATGAACTTGTAGTGGCGCACTCATCAATTTCAAACTTGTATGGGCTTGTTCTGTTTTAGGTGTATACAGGAGGAGGAGGTTGTGGCTTGATTATGGAGTTTTCTTTTCATTCTGTTATATCAATATATAATCCTGTGCAATACAGACTTGTGTGGAATTCTGGGAAATCAACACAAGTGTATACACTCAAATTAAAGTGGCCCAAATTTAATTAAGGTTACTACGATATGGCTGGGGTTTTGATTATGTTAATTGTTAATGGTTTAGTCAAATCACATGTAACTGTGGTTAAGGTTAGGCACCTGAACTGAAATGTGTTTAGGTTTATTTTAAGTTTAGTAAAATTAAATTAGCAAAACCCCAACTACCAGTGGAAACTTCAAAGTTGGAGAGCTCAGAGTGAACTGAAGTCAGAGTGACCCCACCCAACTGCATAATTAACTCATCATGTATTTGCTTTTCATGACATTGTGCTTATTTTACTACATCATGGGAACCTAGACTCATACAGTGCGATCTGTAACATGCAACAAGGCCTGCACCTGTCAGGGTTTAGTAGGTGGTCTCATTATTTATTTATTTTGTTTTGTCTTAACTTCCTTTGCACTTTAGAAATAGTGGATCCTTACAGAAATCAGCAATGTTAATGTTCTAGACCACCCATATCATCACCTCTTCATGATTTTGTTTAATTTTAGAACGTGCATTTGACTTGCATTTTTATTTTCTAATATCAGAATATCGAAAATGTGTGCTGACTGTCTGTTAGCATTAGTGAAAAACAGGAACAAAAATGAACACAGTAAATGACCTACAATATATTTGGGATATTAAATTGATTTGAACCTGCAGTTCAGCAGAGGAGTCATGATACTGGTCTTCTATCACTGATGCTGAGGAGTGCTGTTCATGGGCACCAGCTGCCACAGAGAAGCGGGCTGATGGAGACAATAGTCAAAGGAGGACAAGATCAAAGACAAATGATGTGTACCAGTTACTGTGAGCAGTGCTGCTGCCGCCCCTGCACTGTGCTGAGGGCTCTTGTTTGGTTTTAATCAATGAGCCTGCTCAATGCCGCGGCCTTGCACTGACTCCCATCTCTTTATAGGGAACTTAATCACCTGGGCCATTTTGAATTCAGTGGAAGAAGGAATGAGGGTGATGTCACTGCTTCCTTGGGTTACAGTAAGAGCTTGGGAAGCAGGCCAGGAGGAAATAGTCACAAATGACTAGTATGAGCCCCATTCATTTACTTTATTTACTTTGAGTGTAAACTAAAAAGAACATTCATATTATTTATAAGATGCAGTTTTATGAGAATTTATTGCAAATATGTACATGCACTTTGGGTTATGAATAAATATGTAAGTTATGCACCCTTCAGAAATGAATCAACTTTTTTTCTTTTACAAACTGAAACGAGAGGCGTCTGTAAAAAGGAAAGCTCACTTCAACTTCTTACTGACTTCACTCACTCGCTTCTTGTGTGGGTCACCTTCAGCTCAGCATTGCGCTAATAATGACTGCAGAGAACGACAGAGTGTTAGGGATGAGGAACAAAGAGATTAGACCAGTATGCATTTCTCCGCCACTACCCTCCACCTACCCCAGTCAAAATATTGTTCTTGTTATACGTTAAGTGGGAAAGAAGAATTGCGCTGCCAGATTGATAATGTCATTAACAGTTAGGCATAAGGTTAGCCTTTACATCGAATGTTCAATGTGACCCCATTACTCTCCATCAACTTATCCATCCAGACGTCCTGGGGACCTGGGCTATGGCCCTGCACACCCCCTGTAAGCCTTCCAGAAGCTGGCGAAGCCTGCCTGCTTGCCCACCCGCCCCACCTCGCCACAGGTCCCTCACACATGCACTAGCACACACACAAAATCAAAACCCCACGCAAAATCTTATATACAAACACACGCACAAAGATGCCCATATACATATACAAGCATTAGTGCATGCATGCCTGCCACGACATGGAAGTTTTAAAGGTGTCTGTGAACACTTACTCAGGGAACACAAATTCACATACACACACGTGCGTTTACATGCACGCTCGCCACTCTGCTCGTCCATCGTGCCACTGGAAGATTGTGCTCCATTCCACTGAAGGTGTTATGGGCTGTTATCAGCAAGACCATTCCATGGATGGCTGCCCTAATTGAGAATAATGAGGGTCACATTGAACATATGGTCGCTGTTGTGTCCCCTTTCCCCCCTTCTTCTCTCCTTTTTTTCTCTCTCTCTCTCTCTCTCTCTCTCTCTCTCTCTCTCTCTCTCTCTCTCTCTCACTTTGTGTCTCTCTCTCCCCCGGACTCCCCCAGACAAAAGGTTCAGTCAAACTTTGCCACAGCCAAGCAAAGATCTGTGTGGCAAGTGGAAAAAGAAAGGACATTGTCAAAGTTGTTCTTTTTTTTCTTCTGACAAGTTAATGCCCGCACAGTAAGTGAGAAGGGCAGTGACCAGCCAATCAGTCGGAGGCAAAATGCTAACCCCGCTGGGAAAAGCTGTGGTGGAAATACTGGCCTAAGCATTGTGCTGATATCAAGCTCCTTTGTTCTACATGCGAGTACGGACATTTGCTCTTCGTTACCAAGGTCCCTTCTGTCATTGAGAGTTGAAGAATAGAAGCGCAAGCATATTTTAACATCGTACACCTCACCAGTATGCTGAAAATGATTAAACTTGCATTTGTATAATAACAAAAAGAAAATTGAATGTTATTTGACCCGGTGTCATAATGCA
Source organism: Micropterus salmoides (assembly GCF_014851395.1). NCBI lineage: Eukaryota > Metazoa > Chordata > Actinopteri > Centrarchiformes > Centrarchidae > Micropterus > Micropterus salmoides. Next base: position 23,709,602 of record NW_024040152.1, on the reverse strand, counting down.
TTCATTGCATTTTTGTAGTGTATATGAAACAGAGCCGCAGGAAGGACATGATTCAGTGGTGGATTAAATGTGAATGTCAGTTGGAGTCAGGAACTAAGTTTACTGTTCTCTAAGCAGTCATGTGATATGGTTGGATTTCAGAATAAATCTTAGTAGCCTGCCACTATCATGTCATGTCTTTCGTCATTCAATATGTCTGCAGAGGAGATATCAAATGTACACAGTTAAAATCTGCCCAACTTGTGTTGCATGGACAGATTCATGTCCAGAACTCTGAGCACTTTATCAACACGGTCTTATGGTGAAATAGAAATCCTGGAGCTGTTCCCGGTAATAACACCGTTGCGACTACGACGAATTAATCTACTGAGACATCTCTCTTGCTTTCTTTCCACTGGTAAAATTGTCTGCCCTTTCCTCGCTCAAGGAAGAAGCCTTCAAGCGCTTCATTAATTGCACAGACACTGTGAAGTTTTATGTTTTCCAAGAAGTTGTCGGGTCTCCCAAGCTCCCTAAGATCTGTCTGTGTTTGGTCAAAATAGAGTTAGCAACTGTCAAAACAGCAGACTTGCAAACCGGCATCACAGAACACAATGAAGCCATTAGATTAACATTTGCTAATGTTAAACAATTGCCTGCTTGTTTATGTGACACACCCCTGTTGCAATGACATCTGCAGGAAGTACCACTGCATGAAATACTCTCTGTTTACATGGGAATCATGATGATTGGATTTAGATGAGCTCATAAAGACGTTTTATGAGCCCACTACCAAACTGTGAATTGATTTGCTGGCATCTCCGTTTCTTGTGTAATATCCTTTAGGAGGTTGGATTTATGACTATCTGTGACCCAGTTGCATTGTCACTGCGCTGCATGGCCCCTGGATGCTGGCGCAGATCTCTGATTTCATGTAGAGACAGGTGTAGTCTTGACGTCTGATGATATGTGTAACATGTGTGTGTGTACAATGTAGACATATGCCTCAATGTACTGACATAGTAGAATGTTAAAGTATATAGACTGTGCACTGACATACACGATATGTGTAACATGTGTGAATGACATAGGAATATACTTTAATGCTTGATGATGGAAGATATCACTATATGGTCACACCTGATATGTGCAGCATATGTATTTGATGTAAAGAAAATCCCAACTTGTCATGTGGTGTACATCTTAAAATTGTATACATGGAAATACATCAGTTGTTGAATGTTCAGTTGTTCTTTTTGCAAACATTGATGAGGATATACTCGCGTAGTTGATATATGCAGTACACATACAATTAACCTCTTGTCCATGGTGTGTTTTTTTTATTCTTATTAAAGGAGAATTTATAAAAAACCACACAAGCACAAACCAAGCCATAAGGCCTCTGTGTCATAAGATAAATGCAGCCACTCCATCCATAAAATATTGCTACTGTACATTAGGGGTGTATTGAGAAAATTCTGTCTTCATTTGTTTGACCGTTGAAATATAAATGTCCATACAGGCCTCCCGACCACTGCAGGAGCCAGCCGTTGACATTTCTCCACTTTGAAAACACAATGAAATCTGAATATTGCCTCGACTGAGCGGATGCCCGTAGGGAAATAATCGGGGGTCTCTGAATAGTCCCTAATTGAATTGTCTTTTACTAAATAGAGTTTGCTCTAATGCATTCTCTCATCGGAGAATATGACAGCCGGTGATGCTTCTCATATCTGCCTAAAAGAGCCCCCAGATCCAAGGACCTATTAACTGTATTACCCAAACCAATATCCCTGCCTAAACCCATTACCCTGAACCCATTGTGTATTTTTGTCACTACATCTTTGCTCAAAATCCGAATCAGCCCATGATGGATGCTTAACAAGACTACACTTTTATCACATATTCTGCTGACCTTCAACAAATTGCTTTGCAAGTTTGCTTCCAAGATTAATGTGACAGAGCTGCTTTCTTTAACGCAGGATTCAGGGTGCAGAGGGGGGCCGTGTAGGCCCACTGTTTTAGTTTCTCCACGCTTGTAAGCCCTAACCTTCATATGAACCCACACCATCCGTCAAATGCTGTTTCTGTGAGGTAGAATGTTGATTTCAGTCATTTAGTTATAGTGCTGTAACTGGAAAATTGTAAAGATAGTTTGGTCAATTAGCCAAAGTTGAAAATAAACAAATGTCCACTTACTCCCTGAAGAAGAATGGAGGTTTTCCAGGCTGAGCTTGACAAGGAACAGGTTAAATACGTGTGTTGTTGTTTCTGGATAAGGCATCGTGCTTGTAAAAAGTTCATAGAAATGATAAATCTTTACACCCCACAACCTCCCATAGCTCCGCTCCACCCTCACATGAGCCAAAATCTCTCCAAAGGTGTAAATCACTTTGACCTGCAAACCCCCCACAACAATATGTAGCAAAACATAACGTATTGCAATTTTCTACCAAAGTAAACGCCACTGTTTCAGCAGACAGGAGACTCATCTCTACCACTAAGTTTGAATCATGATGTCTGAGTTGTCTGTGTTACCAACCCTCCCAACCTATTACTTCATATTGGCTTAGCAGCAGACCTGTGATGATCTTTTACAGTAGGGCATGATGTCCTGTATTGAACAACTCATCCTCATACTTAAACTGCATATATGACCATTCCCCAAAATGACATACAGTATATGACCACTGGAAAGTACCAGTCCAGCGAAAAGCATATTGGATCTTAAGTACGTCACATGATGTTAAAGTGGTTAGCATTGTGAAATGGTTGCAGTTTGGTTAGGCAACAAAAACTACTTGGAAAGCTTTAGGAAAAGACCATGGATTTGGTTAAAATACGTACAGTACACAAGTCCTGTGAGGAAGGTAATGTGAGTAACATGATGTAACTCAACTATGGAATGTTATTCAATTTAAAACTTTAAATAGGTCAATGTGGACTTGGGACTTGGGACTCAAACTTCGGTCTCCTGGGTGAAAGTCTTGTGTTTCTTTGACCTATGCACTGCCTTAAATGGACTTTTTTGTTCTTCATGATAAGTCACCTGACCTCCTCCTTTATTCCTTTCACATGACCACTAGAGGTTGCAGCCAAACAGTAAACGTAAATGTGGGTCATAACAAGTTGCTACACACTCGACCAATATGGACGTTTTTCTTGTGAGGACGAGTTGGTACTGAACTAGCAGCAGGCATTGTACATACTGTACCTTCTTTATGGGATCATCCATCCATCCATCCATCGTGAACCGCTTATCCTGTGTACAGGGTCGCGGGGGTTTTGGGATTACGGCATTTCAAAATATTGTATCTTTTAAAAAAAAACTGAATGGATGTATTTACACTGAAGTACTATTAATTGCCTTAATAAAAATAAGTAACATAGAGTAATGGTGTCCTTTAAAGGAATATAGACAATAGCTTTTTCATTTATTTCCAGCAGGTTTGTTGCAGAAACTGCATTCCGTAAGTATCTCGTCCTTAGTTAGCTTTGGAGAGCTTTTCCTTCCCTTTATCAGTGAGGACCTGTGTCTTATCATGACTAATGCTGGAAATTCCTCCCTGAGATAAGTAAAGGAGCTTAGGATTACCCTCTTGACTGAACACTGGAAAAGAGTGGGAGAGATGGAGTATGCACTACGTGTGTGTGTGTGTGTGTGTGTGTGTGTGTGTGTGTGTGTGAGAGGGGGAAAGAGAGTATGTCTAAAGATGAGAACGGAATAGAACTGAGGAGGGGGTTCAGCTGGCTCCTCTGTATATTTTCTTAGTCGTGAGGCAACCTCACCATTAGTGTCAGACACTCAGATTATCCAACCAATGGAACAGGGATAAGTGGATTGATGAGGTGCTTCCATAGTCCCCGGCTGCTACAATGGAAACCGGCCGCATACTCCTGAAGCAGCTATTTTCCTCAAGGAAGGGCAAAAATAATGAGCTACTTAACCAGACCGTTCACTGCATTTCTGTCATATTACAGCTGGCTTGTTTGTTTATCCCAGACAGATCTATATTTCACTTTTTTTAATTGAATTACTCTGATACAGACTAAAAGCCCTCAGCCTAATAACATGCCAATTACAATGAAGACCTACTTAGAATAAATATGAATATAATTCACCAATTTATTGCTTGGCTCCCCTGACACCCATTGATTAATAATTGGTGCTGCAATCTTAAAGGACAATTAAGAAGAGCAATTTCAGATCTTCACTTAGAAGTTAAAATGCCATTTGTCAGAGAAAGTGGGTACTCCTTACCTCTCTAGCTCTGGATCAACAACTAAATCAAATAGATATTCCCTGACATAATGTATGCCCACGTTCAAGATATTGGACATTATGATTTTTGAATTGATAGACCAGCATAGTCCAGTGGAAATGTTTGTGCTGTGCCCTGTGATTACCTCGTTGCAATCTATTTTGAGCACTCTGCTTGATGATGCCATGCATTTGCATTTCTTTGTCATTTGCATGGATATGCCCTCGAAATCCATACCGTAATGAATCCTCACGTTCTCAATTTATTAATGGAGTTGGGCTTTGCAGCTTGTCCAAATCTAGTAACATATGTTCTCTAAGTATGCATTGATTTATTTTGGTCTTAGATAAATTATTCTCAAAAAGCAAAGTCTGTGTATAGGCTACTTAAGTAATGACCTGTCTACAGCAAAGTATTCACTCACTGGCTACTCGTAAACATAACATATAGGTAACCATATGGACTGATTGCTGTAGATCTATTTGAAGCATTGCATTTGTTTTGCTTGCACCAGCAATACAGGATTGGGAACATGGTGTTTTGAGAAAATGTCTCATATCAGTTGAGACATGCAGCTAAATAAAATTACGTTTTTGGTAGTTTGTTGAAAAGCAGCAGTACTCTGGTCTAAGATCTGAGAACATCTGCATTAATATACAACCTCTGTAAAGATGGTGTTCTTGTAAATATGGCTTCAAGGCATTATTTTCTTAATACACAGAATTGGTTCAATGTTTCATTCCAGTCAATGATAAAGTACTTTAACAAATTAAATAAGTTATTCTAGAAAAGAAAAGAACACAATAATATATCTCATCGTGTGGCTGACAGTGGATATATTGGCAAATATTTAGGAAATGTATGCCCTTTAAATAAAACATTCAACATTTGAAAAAATAAGGTTGGCTGCTTTACACACTGAGCGTTGTAAATACAAGAGTTAATCATTCTTCCGCTGCAGTCCGTAGTTTGTTTAAGGCTCGCCTCATTCGCAGCATGTTAAAGATAGCAGCAATAATAATTTTACTGGCTCTGAACAGTTAACAGCTCCCTTGTCCTGGAGCCATGGAGGATGAAGGAGACGAACTGTGCAAAAACTACCAAAGTGCATATAAAAGTTAACCACTTACCTTCTATAAATAGTATAAACCTTGCTTTTTTCACACCGGTAGTGAACTTGGAAGCCTCTAAAGTGGGTAATTTATTCTTCATGAGTTAACGCAAAGTAAACACCTCTGCAAGCTCCATTTTGTCTTGAAAAAATATCCCATATAAGAGAGGTCGGCCTTCATTATGTGACTCAAGTGTTGGGTTCATGAACATATGATTGATCTAATCAGAGAAAGCGCATTTACGATAAACACTGCACATTTTAAGTGAAGGTTTTATATCAGCAGTAAAAATGTCCTTTATAAATCCCTTCACATTTTTAGCGGTAGCTCCGCTTTAATCTTGAGAAGCTGCAGAGCCTCTATTCATTCAACTTACACTGTGAATTTCCAGCAAAACTGTCTCTCTCTCTCGCATGCCATTCACTGGTCTAGTGCAGAGTTTTGAGTGCATGCAGTACTGCCAACAACTGTATGCAGTATCTCGCGGGTCTATTATTATCCAAAAGTCCCGCAAGGTGCGGACAACTCGGCAGAACACCAGTGAAGCTGGTGCTCCATCTGTTTTGCCACTTCACACATGCACGCTATGCCTACACATGCGCACATGACGACCCAATGTTAGGGTTACAATTTTGGATTTATTTACACACTTTAAAAACATTTATTGAAAGTTTTATTCTTTTTGCATGACAGAAACCAGTGCATTAAACGTTGAAATGTATATTGTACTAGGCTGTATATTAACTTATTGGGATAAAACTGGTAGTTCTATGGAAAGACGTCAGACGTTGAGCACCCCCATATCGCCAAAATGGCATGATTCTCGTTTCACTGCAAAGTTTCGACTGTGAGATTGACAGTCGAATCTGGCTCCGCCCATCGAAGCATTGAGTCTTCGACTATTCGGGGTCAGCCCTAATCATCACTATGAATTATAATTTTTATTTTTCATGCAAATCTTGAGAATGTTTTCCATGTTGTCTTTATAATCATTATAGCAAAATTAAAGACCAAGGAACACAGTGGACTTCCATTGTTATAGACTTCCTTATAGTGGTGTGTGCTCACCTTAGGATCACTGAACCTTATTAGTCTCTAATGGTCACTGAGCATAGTTTAAAAAAAAAAAGAAATTGTAGAATATAAAAAAACCTGGACACAGCCATGACTAATCCAAGATACCTGACCACTTTTGCCACCCCCAACCTCAGTAGCAGTAAATGGATCCCTCCCCTTGTTCCTCTGACCTTGTGTTTTGACCCACTAGGCTCAGCTGTTAAACCCAACACCCAATGGATATCACACAAGTCCTTAACAACCTTCCCAAGGCCATGATAGGAGAATTATCATGCACATAAACATAATTCTGATTCTATCGTTTGGAGCAGTGTTGTGGTTTAGCAGGTGGGAGTGAGATGTTTGACCTTGTTTAAACCCATAAATCTAATCTCATCATCCATCATCCAGTCAATTATTTGTCATTTGTGTTGTGATCAACTGCTTCAGGGGATGAGTTGTGTCCCAGGTTTCCCCACAGTCAATCTCAGCTTTCTCTATGGGGACTTAGTTGTTGCCCTCAGCTCAGTCAGCTTGCTGTCATGAGATATGCTCTTTTTCCTTCTAGAAAAGTGGACTGGACAGTGCTGCCATAATCCACTTAGAACTGTAAACTAAACATTATTTACTTTTTGGTCAATGTTCTCATCTGAAGTGCCTCTCTCTCATGTCTCTTGGGTGGTAGACCATAAAATGTGACCACTTGAATTTTTATCCAATAAAAAAAGATTTACCAGATTGTTGAAATGGGTATTAGAAAGTAATAGATTCAATTAATACAACAATGCTGGCCCCGATCTCATTTCAGTCAATTAAAAATGTATGCAAGTTTTATTATGAGTTATATCCTGTTTTTGAGTTTGAAGAATTAAGTGTAAACGGATGGCATCTCCTCAAAACTGACTCCTGTAGGAGTAATTAATCCTAAACCTCTGTGATTTATTAAATAATGGAGGAACTATAAAAAAAATGTCTGATTATGTCAATGAAGGATTCTCCAGTTCTTCAAAAACTTTTTGTCCGCAATACCAGAATGATTTTCTGACATTTTAGTGAAGGGCTTTAGTGCAGTAGTTTGAAGGGCGGTGGGAAACAAGGCATTAAGGAGGGAATACAAACTGAATTGTCCTAATGCTCAGGTGTAAGATAGGGTAAGTTATACAAATGCTGAAGTTGAGTTCGGTTTTCCTTCTTTAATTCCTCCTTTATCTTTGTTCTGCCCGGACTGCCTCTCAGCTTCCAGTCTGTCACAGTGAAGGGGCATAATGGGCCTGAGAAGATCAACCCATCTAAAGAGGGATTTGGAACCTTTCACCTCTGAGAAATCCAGGCTGGGGGAAGCTCCAGGGTTCATAAATGTGCAGAAGAGCACATTTTCAAGAGGTGTTAATACCTTTACCTGCTCTTGTCTTGAAAATCTCATGAAAATGTAAAGGAAAGAATGGATTCAGTGTTCTTTTTGGAATATAAATTTATGTCTCATTCAAATAGTCCAACAGTGAATGTTATACAGTCTGCAGACTCAACCAAAAGGCCTAGTTTGGATCATTGGGTAACATTGCATGGCTTCTTATTAGATTATTTTTAACAAGCGTTTTATTGAATATTTTGTCAATCTAATCAGATGGGCTATGATACACTCCTTTAGAACAGAATTGGTCTCCTATTCCTTTTCAGTGCAGTAAAATCCATAAAGCCAATAGAAAAGCTAAAGGCATGAGAGCCTTAAAAACATTATCAGAATCAGATTGTAGCTGAAAACCTACATGGGGAATGATGTTATGTTATGAAGGATTGATCAGTGTGTTGCTTGAAATAATTAGCAATGATTTTTGTGCGCATGCATTGTGTGTGTTTGAGCCATTCTCTCTGGCTCGAATGGATCTGTTTACTTCTTCTTATTTGCCTCATGGTGTTTCATTGAAAGTCTTTAGAAATATGTATAAGCTACGAAGGCGCTACCATGCATATTATGTTGTTAATAATATTTTTTAGTGTGTGAATAAATAAACATTCACTCTGTACCTTCTTTGGGGTTTTGAACCATTGCCTTTGTACAGTAAGATTTATTCAATTTGAACAAATTAAGCATACCTTTTCATCATTTCAAATCTACTAGAGTGAGGACAGGATGCGGCTTCACTGTTACACATCTCTGCTTTATAAAAAGGGTAAATATGCACCATGTACTCATTAATTTTAGCAAAACCTTGTTGTGCTTGAGGATTCCATCCACATAGACATTTCAGAATCTACAAAATCATGCTCTCATGTGGGAATAACACTCCGGATATACACAGGGTATATTTTTGTCTGTGTGTTTATTTGATTAAAGCAGAAGAAACCATGCTACTGACAATCATTAATCACTATATACTAATTACCGGAAAGTTCTTTCATGTTCAGCTCAAAGATGTTGAAAAATGAACTCCCTTGTCATTTGCTGTGATGTTCAAGGCAAGGGACAAACAAACGATAATAAGGTCTGTCCCTTTCAAACACACTCTACTGCTTCTCAATAGGTGTAAAGACCATTTGGTGATGTTGAGCTATATATAGTAAGGAGGAAATATACCTAATTATTGGACTTCCTATCCTCGGTTAAGATGCTTTCATTAGTATGAACATGGTTTGGTCTAAAAGCAAGAAATATGTACAACACTGGGACAAAATCATGTATTGTGTCAAGTAGTGTAACTATGTTAGTGAAAACATAACTGATATTGTGTGACCGTCTGTAGTGAGTGAGCAGTACACATATACCTGAATAAATCTGATCTTCCTCTGTCCGATGCAATAGGCTGGGCAAATGCATTTATGAAATAAGCCCTGATTTGTTGGCTGCATTTGGCAGATAGCCAAAGGCAACAAAGCAACATAAGCAAAGGTCGTAATGTTGTTTACTGAGACTCAATCAAATAAGAAATGACAAACCACACTGTCTGATTCAAAAAATTACACTGAACATTACTGTTAAATTGTCTTTATTGTTTGTTGGAGTTCCTTCTTTGTGGTTGGGACATATTTTTTTTGCACCAGGGATAAGTGGGGGCAGCAAAGTGGTTTTTGATGGCCCAAAGCATCTTTGTTTTTGTTGATAATTTGAGGCACATTAAGAAAATGTTGTTGGGTTAGAGGTTAATAGTGGTAGAAATACTGTATTATAATAAATGTGTATTGTTAAAATGATTCCCAAGTTGTTCATATCATATTTTGAGCTTTCCCCTTGTCAAAGTTGATCCATGACTCATTTCCCTCTGAGCATTGTGAAAACATCTTGTGTTTTTGAAAAGCTAACTGAGTTATGAGATACAATGTGAAGAACATGAGATTTAGCCCTGGCGCTAACACAGTATCAGCCAGGCTTTGGTGCGAGCAACAATAGTGGGGCCTCCACAATATCAAATTTTAGAATCAGGAGTTTATGAGCAAAGCTTTCGGTGGACAAGAGGACCTCGGGGCCTTATAGCCTGAAGAAAGGCAATTACTTGTATAGGTATTATTGTGTGATGGATCCTATTTGTTGGTGACCTGAGAAACATGCAGTACAATACACAATGTCTGTGGGAGCTAGTACATACTGGTAAAGCAGTGCTTTGTATGTTATTAGAGAGCAGATGGGGGGAAAAAAGATATGAAGCAAGAAGGCACGGTGGCAATTAGAATGTGGCCATTTTCACTTTAACTCAGCAACTGAAGACATTTACTTTAGTACAGAATCTCCTTCACCTTCCTTGCAATTCATACCAAAAAGACTGTTTTGTTCCTGAACACTGTTATGACAGTAAAATTAAAGAAAAAAAACTAACAGTATTTATAATAATAAATCCTATATAATACAAAATTTGCATAGAGTCAGCTGCGCTACATTACTAGTCTCGACATTATACCCTGAATATGAATAAAAGTCAAAGAAATGACGCCAGTGGGAGCATTTCAACATCTCCTTAGTGTGGAACATGGCCCACACTTTATTGCAGAAGACTGAATCACGGCTTGCAAATATTCATGACACAGGTGATTCAGTTTTAGTGGACCTTTACAGCCTTTAATTAAAAGTAGCACTTTGGGCAATTAAATAATCAAAAGGTTGTACGCTAATACACAGGCGGTCATTTATGACCCATGATATGGAGATATCAAATGACCCAGGAAATCAATAGCCCCATTTGTTTAATAATATCACAGGAAGTTCAAGGTGGAGACGCGGAGCATAAGAAAGCCAAGCAACAGCTGAAACAAACCAGAGGCATCTTGCCAGAGAGCTGCCGTCACTTTTCAACACATTGGATCAGGCAAGACAAGGGCAGCCCCACGGGGGGGCCTAATACTGACTTGTATCCTGAACCTTTCATTTCTCTTCAACACAATGCAGGTTTCTCTTCAACACAATGCAGGTTTCTGTCATGCAGATGGCTGGTTATTCTACTGTAGCTGCTACACAGCAGTTAGCAGCTAAATGTAAAGTATCCACTCGAATTGTAAGAGGTTCGGGATATAATTGAATATAAATAAAATTGAATTGAATAAGTGTACACACCACATATGTCCACCTAACTAATGTCAACATATACTATACTCCCTATGGTTGTCAAATACACTTAAACACATTCAGTAATACATTCACAATAATACCCTTTCTAATACAATAATTTATTATCTACAAGCTGTCTGGAGATTTATACCAGAGCAGACAAGTACATCCTTCTCTCTGTCACATGTTTTACACCACCTTTTCCCCAACCAGTCCATCCAGTCTCATCCAGGGCCCTCTCTGTCACTGTACAGTATATGTAATATGTCCCAACAGAGCACCTGGGGAAGTGGCCATGCTAACACCTGGGAAACACACACACACACACACACACACACACACACAGATTCTCCCATCAGCTCTTGAGGTCCTGCTGGATAGATGGAATAACACCCCGTGGAGCTGCTCCAGCACCACCTGGGTCCCCCCTCTCTCTCGCTCTCTCTCTTCCTGTACCATCCCTCTGCAACATGGTCGTGTCAGTGCCAATCAGGCCTTCCTGTCACTGCACTGTGGTGCGCGTGTATGTAAGGCAATTGCACTGCCTCACCCCTGGAGTGGACACGGAGAGGCAGAGAGTGATGGAGGCTGCCACCTAACAGCCTCTAATAGCACCTGACACAGCGTTACACACAGCTACAATCTCTGTACCGCCCAGCTGAGTTTGGGTTAGGACAGGACAGGCGAGGTGGGGGCTGGGTGGGGGGATGGAGACAAGGGGTTTCGGTGGGTGTATGTGCCTGAGGAAAGACAGCACTGAATATGAGACTGGTCGATGTCAGAGAGTGTGTGCATGCTCAAGATTAATACAGAGTCATTGCCCTCCCTCATTTTTATTTGTTAATTCAGTGCATATAAAAAAATAAAATAGATATCCCACAATCTTTAACATGACAGGAATTTCCCACATTTAGGTCTTCTTTGCGCTACTCCCTGGTGATAGTATTTATACAGCTTCAATGATACCCAGTTCTTCCTTTAATTCCAAATGGATGTTTTGTGTCCTTCACTTTTGCTACAAATCCACATTAGAGGATTAACCCTAATCCAACCCTAAACCCTAACCCTAACCCAAATAATTCATCTCATCCTGTATGACTTTTTCTAACATATTCAAAGTTTCTCTTTTTTGCTTCCTCCTCAGGATGAAACCAGTCATCCTGTACACTTCAAACGGGGGAGGATGCAGGGCTTAAGTGAAGATGATCCATGCTGCCTATCTTTCTATGCCAACTGACACTGCTGGTGACCCCCGAGCAGATGTTCCTTGTAATAATCTGCAGTTGAGAGAGGCATGCACACCAGGTGGAGATCCCGGGGTCCACTCCCAAACGATTTTCCCCTTATAAAACAAAAGGAGCTTTGAGGTATCAGCTTTCAGTAACACAAAGATTGGGGTGTAAGGGCCTGCAGAGGGGAGTACTTTTAATACAATTAGAGGTCTTCAGAGACAGGCAGCGGGGCCATGCAGGCAAACAGGGCACTGAGTGCCTGCCTGGCTGACTTGGCAAGACAAAGACAAGTATGTTTAGATGACCACAAAACAGGCTTTTAAAATGACACAAGGTGCAATGTCGTGGGGAGGTGTTGAGGTAAGAGGAAATAAAGAGTCGGAAAAGAGTTAGCTGTTGGAAGATATGCCATAATATCTGTAAAACTATCTGGATCTGGTTTTAGTTTGGGAGGGCAGGGAGAGAGGGGGGAGGCTAAGCAGAGGGAGAGAGTCAGCAAGTCAAAGACAGGAGAGAGAGAGACTAGGGGACTGGAGCCGCCTGAGCCAAAGTCCCCTAAGCAAGGGCACAGCTCCTGTTACCTCCTGCTAATGGAGTGGGGCTATTTCAGTAGCATTGATTGACTGCTTTCTTCCTCTGAGCGAGCAACTTTCTCATATCTGGGGGAAAATGGATCATAAGCACCCCGGCAGATGAGGGCAGGCTGGTAGAGAGGAGAGGATGATGTTGGTGGCACGAACACCCCTATGTCTTCTCCCTCACCCTCACCCTCACTCATCACCCTCACTCTCGCTCTGCCTCTCCATCTCTGTGTGACTGTCTGGTAGCTTGGTGGCGGGGATGGGGTGGGCATGGGTTGGAGGCACAGGGAAGCTGCTGTGAAATTCCTCGTAAGACCTTTAGGGGGTGCAGTCATTCCACCTTGAAACCAAACAAGCCCCCCTCTGCTTTGTCATAACTGTCAAACGCAAATCCTTCCTGGTTGATTGTTTTCATTGTGGGGAGAAGGGGTAAGGCTGACAGATTTCCTGAATAAGAAATGGGACAGGATATGAGAATTTATCTGACAGGTATACACGGCTGATTTGATACCAATGTGGAGCTGGATTAGCAGGTCACAGCCAGTTTTGGTAGCAAATTAATGATGGGTACTAATTAATTTGACAGGGTGGGATGAGCAAGGGCAACCTCACCCACTACTTTGCTGTTGCTGATGGCCTCCGTCTTGATTAGAGTTTCCCTCAAAATGAACAGGTAACTGACATTCGTAATTTGTGGTGTACTAAAACAAGTTCATCTTAAGCATGCTTTGTAGCCCATCAGCCAAACGTTTGTAGTTTGTTGTATTTTACTGTTGAAAATGGACAAAAATGGTATCCAAATAATACACTTTAGATTTCATTTAAACAATTTTTTTTAAATGAATTCCAGCTCTTTAAAAAAATTTATCAAAATCAAACCATAAATTGGTCATTACACAAACATAAACACACAAGCCCCAGCCAGCACTACTGTCTTTAAACATCTGCTAATCTGCTTTCATTGGCTTTCCCAGCCTGAGGCATGCAGCGTAAATGTGTGTGTGCGCTAGTGTGCGTGTGTACGGAGATCTGTGGTGAATGCCTAATTATCTGATTATATATGTTTATTCTAATTCATCCCTCTGGAGGACTGTGCGAGGCACGGATAAACCAGCCACCACACACAGCAGCTATAAGTGGCATGAGGAACTCCCCTCACCTCTTTACTTACTGTTTGGTTCTCCACATAACATCCGCTCACCCATTCATAATCTGTCATTTAAGTCATAATACGTGTATCTATTTCATCCGCAAACTCCAAGTGCTACCAAGTGTTTGGCCCTTGATGAAGCTAAACACAGAAGTTCAAGATGCTTTTTATTGTGCTAATACTATACATTTCACATACTATATTATTTAGTATGTGGTTGATAATATTTGTATTTGACATATATTTAAGGTGTAAGGCCCATGATTTTTGAAAGTAAATTTATTCTCTTTACTGACAGAAATTCCAACATATAATAATTAACACATTTGCCAAGTTCAGTTTTATAGTCCCTGTATTTTCACACACCATCATGTGTACGTTTACATTTCTGGACAAAATGAATCCAGGCTTTCTAACAAAATAAAAATAACAGGGAAATGTGATTAAGTTTCAACAATATGAAGTGAAGACCAGGGAAAATAAACTCTCAAAAGAAAGCAGCCTGCTTCTGGTGGACTATATAAAAATGTGACTAAAAAGCCATCAAAAACATTTCCCTGAAGTTGAAATTGTATTTTTATAAGCTCAGACAACCACAGCAAATAGCTGTGGTGATTTTGATAAACCAGTTAGCAAGTGTGGATCAAGCCGTTCAAGATTTCAAAGGTGTGTCTTTGAATTCAGGCCTTTACCCCTTCAGAAAACTTTCTACTTTATTTTCCTCTTCACTTTTTAACTATTAGGCATTAATGTTTTCAAAAAACTATACATTTTTGTTTCAATGGCTGTGGCTTTTAAATACGGGCCCCCTCTGAATATGCAGTGTTCTAAACCTGCACATTTGAGAGGGACGTGCTTAATAGGCTTCAACTACTATTGCCTTTGATCAAGTTTAAAGAGGAGCAAAAAGGGCTCTGTAGCTAATGCTGATCCCCATGGCTTTCTTCACACCCTGTGTGCTCTTTTTCCTGTACAAGCATGCACACAGACACACAGACACAGACACACACACACACACACACACACACACACACACACACACACACACACACACACACCCAACCCACCCCAACCCTCGCGCAGAAGCACTCTCTCTCCCACACACATATAACCCCACCAACTGTGAGGCTACAAATAGCTAACCAAGGTGACTCTATCGATCTCCAAACAACAGCGAGAGACACACAGAAAGAGAGAGAGAGAGAGATACTGTGAAAGAAGGAGAGAAAAGTATGTTTCTGAATGGACTGACATTCAGTGGGTTAAGGATTTTGTTTCGTGTTCATCACTGTTATCCAATAGAGTTCTGTTATAAAACACTTTTTTATTTTTTAAAGCCTCCACCACTGTAATCCGTACTGATGTAGATGTGTTAGCCTTAGCGAAGGGGATATTATCCTCCCATTTTTTTGCATCATTTGCTAAAAAAAGTAAAAGGTGTAATTTTTGGCATATTGTGACACACAATATTGTAAGTATTAAAACATCCAATTCAGAATAGTGTACATTACCTATATATGCAGCAAATTAAAACATTTGTCAAAAAAGACTTAATATGAACATTTTTCATTAATTCATCTTATTTTTATGTTTCCATGTTATTTCTTCTACAGTCCATGTAGAATACTATAAAAATATTGTAATATTCTGCTAAGCAGAGACAGTGAATGCTGCTGGTCATTAGCTCAGTGTTTACTTTATATCTTCATTTATGTTTCATTGAGTTTAATGCACACTCAGCATAACAAAGAAAGAACTGTCCTCCCTGACTAAATGGCCATTTTGTCAATTTGAGTCCACATTATACAACAGCCCGCAGAGAAAAATACAAGGCATCATGCTCGTCTAGGAGTAAATCAATAGTAACCTGCTCTTCCCTGTACATTCTTTAGTTTAGGTCAGCACTTCATTCTTCAAACATGTAAATTGATTGCCTGTTGGACATTGAAAATGGCTTTAATGGTTCTTTTTACAAACGTGATTTGTATTGATTGCATTAGATTTTAAATTGCACCCAAGCAAAATATTTGTATTTCCTTTTCTGGAAGCCACAGAGGATTGCTGGGAATAAGCTGACCAAATGTGAAGTATATAGGCACTTTTATTTTGGCATTGAAAGTGTATTCATATTGATTTGTTAAAATTTTAAAAGTTAAATTTTATTTAAATTTCCTGAGTAATAATTTTAAATGAATTTCCTTTTGAAATACTTTATAATTTGTTCTTTCTAAATCTGAAATTTAACTTTCTGAAAGTAAAGTCAACATTGAATTTTTATATTCTACTTGGACCTGCTGTCTTTGGACATCTCTCTTGTTTTATTTCTCTCGCAAAACAAATTAAACAAATTGACTTGTGAATCCAGTGAACGACCCTCCTATTTTTGAAAACTCCAGTAAAACCTGCACAGATAAGATTTACTCTGTTGTCAAATCAGTGACAGTAATTTAAAATCTTTTCACTTGAATCACTTTTGTATTTTTTCCTTTACAGTTTTAAGGAGTTTTATCTTTACAAAGCGAATACTCCATCTCAATAGAAAAATTATTCCTTTGCATATGTGAAGTTTTCACAAGTCAAATTTCCTTTCATAAATAAAGTGAAAATAAAAGGACAGAGTTTTACCACACCAGAATTTTATGGTCTGTGTCATGTGTTTGCTCTCCTTTATAGTCTGTTCTCTGCCATCATTCACTGTTCTATTTAAAGTGCTTTGGTCTACTGTACTGGCTTGTACTGATCTTTGCTGCCGAGTTGTGTGCTGCTCTATTCTGAATCACTTCATGAGATGGAAACAGAGGAGGAGAGACACAGAGCAAAAGAAACAGAGAGCGAGTGACGGGGTGAGAAGGAGAGACAGGGGAAAAGAGAGTCTCCAGGGGAAGTGAATGGTTGGAATGTGCGTTGAGGCTCAGTGAATGAGCTGCACGCTGGGCTGGGGGGTACAGGAGGTATTGTGTTGAGGCAGCAGGGGTCACAGTGGCTGTGACTGACACCAAAACAACATTTCATGGCAGACGACACTAGTTAAAGGCCGTGGCCAGGCCTCTACACGCCGACCACACCTTGAGTATCAACAACCATTTCTTTTTATGGTAAATTCTGTGTGATTGGCTTTGGTGTTTATTTTACTTTGCTTTTTTTGCTTGAGACAAAAGTAGAAATGTTAGTGGGGATGACGTTATGCCACCAGGGCTCTGAAAGATGCCTCCTAAGACTCCAATGTATAATTCTGTCTTTTTTTCTGTCTTAGCCTTTAATATGATGCAAAAATAGCTTAACATATTAACTACAATAATGCACTTGTGCTGCATCTATACTGCAGCACAACTAGGCTTCCTAGGCCAAAACCAAAAAGGAAGAAAATGTAAACGTTGTTAATAGTTGCAAAATTATTTTCACATTTTGTGCATGCGTGTGCAGTGTGCATAAACTTTACCTGGTAACATGCATGTGCAAGTCACATCTATTTGCATGCATTTTATTGTTGTGTTCATGCAACTCACTAACAGCAATCAGACAGTTGCTATTGTTGCTGCTTCCGTAAAAAGATACTGTAGCTGTACTTTTCACAGGTATCGTGTTGCACTGTGATCCAGTTTTGCCCATGAGCTGACACTCACCTAGAAGTACGAATTTAGTATGGCCTCAATAAAACACCATGGCAACATGGTCACTTAAAAAATCATCTGTACATGTTCCTAAGCAGCAGCCACGGGGCAGGACTCTGGAACTGACATGATATCACTGGAAACTAAAGCCCTGCTCTACTCAGGCTCTCTCAAGTTTGCATTGCTTCCTATTCACTTATCAATTCCCTTTATTAGTGAGCTAGCTGGCTGATAGCATAATTAGGCAGCTAACATCTCTTTTAGGAGTCTATTGAGCATTCTAATTAGCAGCAGATTAATGGGCAGTGAAAGCTCAGCTCCACACCGCCAACACCAGTGACCCACTGTTACCTTCAGCTGCGCACCGCCCAGGGGCGAGGAAGAGGGGTGAAGTGGGGGTTGCAGTTAGGGAGTGTGGTGTGTGTGTGTGTGTGTGTACATGAGCTATGGCAGTGACTGTGCGTGTGTGCATTTGGGGGTTGGAGGTGAACTAGGCGTGTGAGGTTTTTTGATATTGTTTTAATAGTTGGCACTGACAAAGAAAGGGTTTGAGGGCCTGTGTGGGAGGTGTACAGAGTGGGGTCAGGTCAAGGATTTTGTGTGTGTGTGTGTGTGTGTGTGTGTGTGTGTGTCTTTTGCAGGGAGTGTACCTCCAGGTCCTTTACAGACATTGTGATGCATTGAAAGTCTCGCCCTAGGGGTGCCCGAGCACTAATTCTAATTATTACCAGATTACAGAGATAATGGGAGACCCCGCTGTCAAGAATCTAACACCTCTCTCTCAGACTCTTTCTCTCCTGCTCTTTCTCCCTCATATGGCCATTTTACAGCCCAGCAGTCACTGGGGTTGCCTGGTAAATGCTAGAGAGAGTGTTCAGGGAGAGAATGAGGTGCAGAGAGAGTAGTTTTCAGAGTATTAGAGAGGGAGAGCGGGTGAGGAGATTGAAAGAGGACCAGAATTGACAGGAGGGTGAACGTGAGTGAAAAGGAGTTAAAGAGAGAGTTAGAAAGAGATAGAGAACGATTTAGTGATAAAGAGAGACTGCAAGGTGAGAGGGATAGGTAAGCACAGTGGAGACAGGAGAAGAGAAATCTCTCTCCTCTACCTTTCTAACTTACTGCAGACACAACAGTATGTCAGCCAGTCTGTCTGTTTGGTGCCATCCAGCAATTCACCTACTCAACCACCAGTCTGAGTCCTCTCTGTCTCCCCTTTCTGACTCTATCTGGTTTATGTACTTTGAATGACCACTGTTTAGCCTTTTGAATATGTATGCAGTGCAAAAAGGCAGGGGAGATGATGAACAAGGGCATTCAGAAAAGTTCATTCAAACACACTGCACTAATATGATGCCCCGTGGCTGTTCTTTGCTGATGACATCAATGTGTCATTACTGAAACCCCACATAGCCTACACTAGCCAGCTACTGGCCAGGATCTTGTGGAAATATGTTATAGGATGTTTTCACGTTGCTTAAGCTTTTTAATAAAAATCAAGGTGAGCTCAATTCATATTTACTAATTTTCTTAGTAACTGTGGCAAAAAGCAGGCCAAAAGATTTCTGGATAGGATAGTGCAGAAGTGGTAGAAACCTACTTTAATGAGAGGGGCTTGCATCTGCGTGCAGTCAGCAGGTGGACTCCCTACACCAGTCTTCCATATTTCTGATCTCACAGCTGGTATACAACACTCACTGAATACTTATATATTTGCCAGAGTATGAGAAACTTTAGCATTTGTTGTCTTTTGCATTAAATTTATGATTAACATAACTGAAAGTAATAGTTAAGAAATATAAGCAAAAAACCAGTAGAGGTAATGTTCTGTTCATTTTTTCTTTGAGTCTCAAATAACAGACTGTCGACAATACTGGATTTTTGCTTTTGTATGCTATGAAACAAATGGAAAATATATCAATAATAAATTATTTTGTTAAAGAAATGTGGGATTTGTTAAGATGAAAATATTTTTCAATATGTAGAGAGAGTGTGAGAGATAAGGTCAGGGAGTCTCTCCCTATGGAGCAGCAAGTGAACTGTAGTCTGTGCCAAATGGCCTACACCACACTGTTCTGCCAATCTGTTGGAGCTTGGCTCTAAAATGCACCTGCGGACACCCTGAGGCCTGTGGTTGGGGTGGTTTATCATTGCTAAGTACTGCACATCAATGGATTTCAAACTTTTCCTAGGGGAGTCAGGTTTTCTGCATCCTTTTTTCTGCATGATCCACATTGAATATTAACTGCTTGGCAGTTGTTTTTTTAATTTCATAGTGAAAACTTCACATGCATATCTACTCTTTGTGACATCACAGAATGGACTGGTGTGTCCAGCCCACTTTCCCTGCTCTACAAAAAGTATAGGACTTACACTGAGGGCCATCTCAAGTAGAATTACTGAACACATAAAGTCAAATGTCAACAATTGTGCACTCACTTTAAATGACTCTTCATCACCCTGATGGATTTATGGGGAGGGGGAATCATGTTTTTATTCTCAAATGAATCTGTTCAGGACTCTGATCGGGGCCATAAAGAATGACATATTTATCTTCAGGCTAGGTGGTTTGACAAGGACAGCCACGGTGAGTTATTACAGCACACCGGATGGGGGCTTCAATGGAGACTTGGCTTCACTGTACTGTGTTGTAACAATGCCCTGCCATACAACATCTACACGGACAGTGCTTTAATAGGAAAATAAAAATGTGTTTGGATTTTATTTTTTTGATTTTATTACAAAAACACACAAAAATAAAAACAAAAGTTATTATTTAAATTACAGCAGAGTTAAACTTCCCCAATTTTTCAGTCATTAAATTGCTGCACTTGAGTTTCACAACCATTGTGCTTTCTTGTAATACTCACTGACATCATTATCAAGCTGTACACACTTCACCCTCCTCCCTCAAGGCCATATTAATAACAAGCACCATTAAAATTGATCAACCACCATTTTATTGCAACCTATATCATATAGATGGTGGTGATATATAACTGTTTGTAGTTTATTATGAATCTTATATTGTTATTTTCCTTACAGGGCACAGTTCTATTGCCTGACCTGCTATAAATCAGCTCTCCTTAATAAACCGAGCTGCACAACATCTACAAGTTCCATTTAGAGAATTAAATATTGACTATCTATGCATGTTGTTGAAATTCTAGGTCCGTTCAATGTCCATTTATATATATGAATACATTACACGTGCTTGTATTAATGCAAAGCAAAACTTTGAAAGCTAGTGCCTCTGCAGACTCCAGCCACACAATGCTCTGTGAGATGTAGACAGATAACAACAATCAGGCCTTGAGAAATTCTACTTCCTTTTACTAATATATTACTTATATTATATTATAACTATACTAGTATCAATTCCCAGTGGGTAAATGATAGAATTTATGTCAGGCTGCACAAAAATAATACCATCGTATTAATGGATGTGTCTACCTTTTTAATGTACAAATATGGTTACTAAGTGTGAGACAAGCGTACGTGGTATCAATCTAATCAAATTATTGTTACTCATAACGCAATGTGAGATCTGTACATAAATCAATAGCCTTGTAAAGCAAGCTTGAAATCACAAAAAATCTTTTTCAAACAATACAGTATCTGTGCCATTTTGCAATCACTGTGCCTCCACTTGCCACCTGCCATATCCCCTTTACAGTATATAAACCTATAATTTCTGCCACATAACTAAGTCTGCTTCTCTCAAGAGAAAAAGAGAAAGATGGGGAAATGGACTTTCCCAATGTGCCTCATGCTTCAAAAGAATGGTACGTTTGTCATTTATGTATATATTTCAAAGGGCTACTCCTGTAAAGCAATCCACTAGCATTCTTTCCCTCCTCCAACTGTTCTGTGGGACCGCTGTGTTGTCTGCTGTGGCATGTGGAGCTGGAGCTGGGGAGTTAAATGGATTAATTACCTTTAAGGTCCTTTAGCGTCTTTTATTTCACAGACAGACTCACTGGGGCTTTTGAAATGCACACACGCCCCCCCTATTCCTAATGACATAATCACATAATTAGGTGATTTTCAAATGGAATCGCCACATAAGTAGGGGGTTAATTTTCCTCCTGGTCTATTCATCTGTTTGCCGGTGTTTTAGGTCACTCGTTCCAACACTGTGGGTTCAGAAGGAGACTGGAGTAGGATACATGACAAAACCTCCAAGGAAAATACAGATGTTTAACAATAGCAGAAAAACTGAATACAAATGGAGTACAAAGTGACTGGATTATTGTAATATAAAATGCTGATGTGTCAGACATTATAGAGGTGACAAAAAACATTGCCACTTTGTGGGTTATTTAACTTAAAACTGATACATACAATATTTGTTGCGTTGATTAAATGTTGAGGCTATCTATATCCAATTTCATAGAGAAAGTACCCTGGATCAGACTTAACTACGACCAGTGGAGCGAAAGGAGGAGGTAAAGCCTGGTTTCCAGAGAAACAGATCTCAAATAAAGATTTCCTCTTCTCTTGGAAATTCTGTGGTGACACGGCTGAAATGCTCTCCTCATTGACTCCAAACACAGGTCCAGTGCTCACAAACACTTGGGCCTGTTCGGAGCGGTCTAATATGTGATGTGAAACACGAATGTGTCCTTTCATTCAGTCCACTGTGGGCTTTAGTGAGAACAATCAACAGCTCTCCACAGCAAGAAGGCGTGAGGAGCAATTCTATTCTCCTCCCAGCAACGGGAGGAGAAGAAATCAGATAATTAAATGTGAGAAACGGCGTAGAAAGAGAGAAAGGGGATGGACCTTTCTGCACGGCTACCTTCCTGAGGCTACCTGCTCAGGCGTGGAGCTAGCTAGCGAGTGAGCTAGCCATGGTGGTATATAGCAAGGGCCCTGCAGCGTGGAAACGGTAACGGATCAGACCGTGACAAAAAGGACGGCACGGCCCCTCAATGCTCCACCTGGCAAACACAGACGGTTGTCAGGGACTGGCAAGTCAGGCATGTCCTCTTCAAGTGGCACCACGTCCATCAGAGCCCATTCTGAATGGGCCCTCTTGCTGTTTGCATGGCCTGAGCTCCAATGATATGCCTCACTCCCCTCTGAAACTCCATAGACTGGTTTCACTGTCACAGCAATGGCAGGAGAGGTGTTGAGCCAAGGCTATTGTTGGAGAGAGATAATGGGAGAGAGAGGAAAGTGTTAAAAATGATTGTGTCTCTGTCGGGGCTCTGTGTAGAGATCTGTGGACTGAATCACATCATAATAAAGAAGTGAAGCGAAGCAGGTCCCTTTTTATTCTCCTTCAACAAGACATGACCTGGTGGGCCATGTTTGGTCTCCTCGTCAAATATGTTGCCACTGTTGGATTAAGCAAGCTATTGTTGAGAAACAGAGGTCATCTAAAAAAATGAAGCCAGTAAATAAGTGAGGAATATAACAAATAAGTACATTTCACACTGTAAAGGGAAAAAGGGAACGTAAAAAGACAGACCCAACCACTTTCTACATTATCATCAATGAGATGCAAAGTAAAAAAATAATCCTACAGATAGAAAAACAGGTAGAATAAAAAAATGTATACTCAATATTAGGGCTGACCCCCAATAGTTGAAGATTCGATGCTTCGATGGGCGGAGACTGATCGCCAAAATGGCAGGATCCTTGTTTCGCTGCGAAGCTTCGACTGTGAGATTGACAGTCGAAGCTTCGCAGCGAAACAAGGATCCTGCCATTTTGGCGATATGGGGGTGCTCAACCTCTGATTTTACATGGAACTACCAGTTTTCTCTCAATAAGTCAATATACAGCCTATTACAATATTTATTTCAGGAATAAAACTTTCAATAAATGTTTTTAAAAGTGCGTAAATAAATCCAAAATTGTAATCCTAACCCTGGATTATCAGTGCGCATGTGTAAGCGTAGTGCACGCACGCGCGTGTGTGTGGTGACGGAGGAAGAGGAACACTTGCTGAAGAGACTGAGCCCTGGCTTCACTGGTGTTGTGCCGAGTTGTCCGCATGAACCACACAAAGAATATTTTATCGTGTTTAAATAGCCAGCTACCTGAAATCGACCCTCGAGGAACCACGACCAGCATACAGTTGTCGGTAGCACGGCATGCAAAACTCACAGAAGACCGGTGAATGGCAGGCGAGAGAGAGAGAGAGAGAGAAAGAGAGAGAGAGAGAGAAGGGTTTTCAAAAAGCACCAGTTTAGCTGGAAATTTACAGTGTAAGTTGAATGAATAGAGACTGCAGCTCTGCAGCTTCTCAAGATTAAAGCCGAGCTACCTTGTGTATCCCCCCCCACCCACTGCACCCCGCTCGCAATCGCCATGCACGAATACACACATGATTCTACTATCAGTCGACTATAGGCAGGACTTGATGATTCTGATTCGACTATGTAAATCCTTAGTCGAGGACAGCCCTACTCAATATATTGTATATATGCCTTACTACCAACAGTGGCCCTACTTTCCACTACTTTATGTATAAAAAGAATAATGCAAACATTGAAGCCATTGAATTTAACTTACAATCTACACCTATTTGGTCCCTTTTAAACCAGTTTCACCCATTTTCTTCTAGAAAAACGTTACTTAAGGTTAAATGATATATCAGTTTCCCTTTAAAATTGAACTGAATATCAGTAAATAGATGGGGATGGAAAACTGCTAGGCTTAGTGATTTGGGCATTGTTATTTCAAATGAATTGTTTTTCAGTGGCAATAAATATCCCAATTTTTTTCCATTTGTGTATGTTGCATGTGTTTGTGTTCACTGGTGTGTATTTGCTCCTGGGTCTCACACGAATACAAATACCACTGTTAAGGGCCAGTGATAGCAGAGCTTTCTTCACTCTATTGACTGAAAATGTAGTTGTCTCATCTCTCTAAGCAGATGTCTTTCCCCAAGCATCTGTTTGTATTAGTACTGTAATTGCTGGTGATAATAAGACCATTGATTCAGTATCTAAGGAAATAGTCAATCAGGGCAGCTCATTCGTCTTACTTTTCCTGACAGTTTTCCCCTCTAGCTAAACAGACAGTGCCAGGGCCTGGGCTTTGTTGACTGGATTGGAAAAGCAGACTGTGGTGGGTTGGGAATGGCCGGCCTGTCGACTCTGAGTGAGTGATGGGATTGGTGCAAACACACCAGTGACCCAATGGCCCTTACAGGAGGCCCTGGGTGATAGATGTGTTGATTTGTTTATTGACGCCTAAGCCCATTCTCTGTTCTTTCTCTCCATTCTCTCTCTCTCTTCAAGTCTAACCATTTACCACTCTATGTTTTCTGTTCTTGGTACTCCTTTCCTACTCTTTCCACCTCTTTAACTCCCACTCTGTGCTTAAGATGGTTTTCATGTTACTTCAGCTATGCACCCCAAGCCATTACAAAGCATAAATAGGTTCTGATAGTTTGTTCAAAAGCTAGTTCTGAGGCCATTACTGTTATAAATGGACACCTTCTGTTATCTTTGCTACAATCTCAAATCCATGCAATACACCACTAGTACTGATGACTATCTTAATTTCCATTAATATGCATCATATTCTAAAACAAAAATGACTTATGCACAGCAGTCATGTTTGTACAAAAATACAACATATCTACAATTTGTGAAATCACAACTTATTCAATTCACGTTGGCCATATACCTCTGGTTTCCTTCACTTCTCAACAAAGAGAATTAAAAGAATAGATGCTCAGTTTTTCTCCTTCGAGGAATAAAGAACACTGAATGTTGAAGTAGTGCATAAACAGCACAAATATCTTGGGACAAGTTGATTTTTAGGCGACAACATGCTATTATGTTAATTCATTTTAAAAATCTCTTAACATTCAACTTCAGAGTGAAAACTCGTTATCTGGACCCCCGTCATTGTAGTCCCATTAGTTTCTCTCCATAAACCAGCAGCAATCTGAAAGGTGAGTGAATAAATACCTTCACAGGGTGGAATAAGAGTAAAAGTGCAACATGTCCTGCCTAGTTAATGATTCTCCCATTCAATGTCCAATGTGTCCAGCTCAACGACTTCAGAAGCCATAACATTGTCAGAAATAAATCACTGTGTCTTCGCCTAAACTAAAGTGTTCCTTGGCTGGGGTTAAAGGGCAGAGCCACCCATTACTCTGTACTGCCAAATGGCCATTATTGCCATGTCAATGATGTTACAAATGCGACTTTGTGATGAATCTTTCCCAGCACTTCAAACATGTTGGGTTGAATTGAAGCTTACAAATGGGTGCAGGCTAAATATGTAGAAGTCTTAGTTGTCCCATTTGATTGTATATTGTGCTATCTGTGAAAAGTGAATAAAAGTGTGGCAAGAAGTTGTTAACAACAGAAAAAAACAACAACTTTGGTTTAAAGTAAAATGTGTGAAGCTGTCTATATAGAATAATATGCAATTAATAAAACATAGGAGCCTGTGATGGCCAACACTAAAAAACAATCTCCAAATGTCACTGTTATCATACAATTTTCCATAAATATATGTATAAATGTTTGCTTAAGTATAAGGGCAAACAAGTAAAGGAAACAGAGAAAAAAACTATTAGGGAAAAAGATATTTACCAATAAAAAAATACTCCAACACACATCGGCACCTCTGCGCACACACACACACACACACACACACACACACACATAATCACAGGAGAGGAAAGAGGAGAGTGTAGAATTCTTTACGGGCCTGTCACAGTGTCAGAAGCAAGTTCACGGTGAGCATGTCTTATTATGCACGGCATCCGAAAACTGCGGTAAATTAGCAAAACATATGGCGACTTAATGATATCAATGAAGTGGCCATGAGAGCTGCCTAGGAGCAACAAATCTGTTCGATGCGGAGTGGTGTTGCTCACCGTGCCCCACTGTTTCGCTCTGACTGATAGAACAAGCCAACGCTACGTCCATTAAGATCAATACGGCAGCCATTAAGATAGTAAAAAGCACATTTACTAGGGTTGTCAGGCTCATTATTGCAAGCAGATGGCAGCCCTTGCACTTACAATTCTAGACAAGGGAAGCAGTGACAAGGCTTCAAATTAGAATCTATAATGCTAATCTATGGCCTGCTGGTGCAGTGGAGATAAAAATGCATTATACAACACAAGACAGTGAGTACAGGACTGGACTCTTCTGAATGCAGGTACAACAGCTGTGGGGCGGAAATGTTCTCTGTTTGCCATTGGTATAGAGTTTAAAGCTTTTTAAAAGCATATACACAAACTAAATACAATGTGAAAGGGCCTCAGTGCATAGAATAGTTAAAAAGTGTTTTTGTATTTTAACAAACAAACACTACAATGACAACTATCTGTCTCATGAGTGCTTATCTCAGGCCAGCGCTGATTATGGAAGTCATGCGATCTGAGCAATGGTCCATGTTGCGTGTTCCTGCATTATTACTGTGCAATTGTATTCCTTTTGGGAATAAAGTGTAAATTTGTGACTCCACTTTTCCCTCAACATAAGAATACTCAAGCCTACATCCACATAGCATTTGGGGTGCAGTTTTCCAACTAAGAACATGGCAGCAACCAGTATAACAGAATGCTGCCACTTTCTTTTTTATTTTATTCATGAAAGGAGGGCTAGTTGTTGGTAAAACCTGTTACACCGGTTTCTTAAGAAAGACACCATAAGTAAACACCTATTGATAAGAAATATGTGTTAGGGATCAGTCACAGCTCACAGCCCAACCCAGCACAAAACCAATAGCTTATAACCAATGTTTATGACCAATAAAAAAATGTATCCGCAAGGCATGTTTAGGTAATGTCATAATATTCTTTAAATAAAAATCAATGCATAGCTGCTGCCAATCATGGCAGAAAAACTTTTTTTGGGGGGGGGAAATGAGCTTGTAAGCTGGTTACAAATAAAATGTCTTGGAGAAAAACATTTTCCAATCACACAAATAACCAAATGAGCACACATAATTATTTCAAATAAAAAAGGTCACAAGAGCAGCAGTTGTAATAAATGGTGGAGGACTGACAGGTGGAGCAGGAGGGAGGAGTCAACTGGTAAGGGTTAATAGTTTGCTAATCATAAGAACAACTGGAACGAGCCATAAAGACATTAACACTCCATTCATTCTGGACATTACCAGACATTTAGAGGACCCTCACCAGGGCAATAACACTGTGACAAATTCAGCAACAAGAAATCAGTGTTAAGGAGCACCACATGAGCCTGGGATAGCCACAGGGAAAGCCACACAGGTATCAAACAGTAGCTTTAGCTCTTTTGGAAAAAGTCATATTAATAACTAAATTATTTCAAAATATCTATAAACAAAGAACAGTAAATCCCAGCTAAATGATGTTTACAAAATATAGAGTTATCATTTAACATTTTACTGGAATACTACAAGTCTTTGAAGGCTTAGATCAGGGAACCTGACATACAAGGAAAGTTTGCTCGTGCATCATATTCTTAGTTTCCCTTTCAGGAGGAAATCATGCTCTCCACTTGTTCCTCCTGCTCTCTCTCTCTCTCCCCCCGGATACTCCGAAAAAATGGCTAAAAAGAGATCTACTTAAAGCTGTCAGAGAGTGTCGGAGCCAACAGCCGGGCCATTCCGCACGACCTACTCCCTGACCCCCTCTTTTCAGGGGTCACTTGTAGGCTGCCTCTGGTGGGAGTGCGGCGTAGTCATGCACTGAATGACAATGTATAAACATATGGATCGCTCCCTCTCAGTTGCTCTCTTTCAAAGGCTGTTGAAGAGCAGCTTCGCAAGATTGCAGGGTTTATCTTAATTTGAAAAGAATAAGCTTTGAAGTAAGATTAAAATCAAAAGGTTGGTTTATGACAAACAGTAAAATTAGGAATATTGAAAGCAATACCAAACTGGATGCTTACTATTCTTCCCTGTGTTGACATGTAATAAAGATGACATGTAAATGAGTTTGCTCTTTACCACTCACAAGTTTTGGAGTGACTTGAGTGTCCCCAAGATCTTGAAGCAATAATAGAAACACAAGAGAGGAACAACACTGCAAGACTAATGATCTGATGTGACCTGGGTTGATCTGACAAGATGTTTAAAATGCATGTTTTCTATATCAATACAATAAGGATTTTACCCATCATTAAGCCAGACACATAAAATCCATAATTGGCAGAGATATTAGCCCATAATTACTGACCTCCTCTCAGAGGAGATCTTGAAAATCCACCCAGTTAATATGGCGCAAATGATAAATTATTCCATTGCTTTGTGTTAATCACTACAGTGGACTCATAAGGGCTCAGCCCCAAAGCTCAATTTTAACATTAATGCCCTACCTCTCATCAATATTAATATGTGCCTTTAGTAAGGGGATGGTGTGTGTGTGTGTGTGTATGTGTGTGTGTGTGTGTGGTGATGGTGCTGGTGGTGGTAGTGAGGGGTTTTAAGGGAGAAGCAAGAGAGACATGTGATTTGGACTCTGATGCTGAAGGTATATGACAGCAAACTGAGCCAGCAGCAATGCTTATATACTCAGAAAAGAGCTGAACTATACTGAGTGAACATATTTAAGTTACAATAGTGTCTATTGATGCTATTGATACTTTTTACTGTTTTTTAGGTCAGCCCATGCTGAATTTTCTGTAGTATGTGTATGTGTATGTTCTCTATGCAGGGCTTGTTAATTACTGACTGTGGAGCATGGACATGAACCTGAGCAAAACAACAGGGAGATAGGGTGTTGACAGAGGGGGCCAGGTAAAAAGAGAGAGAGAAAAAGAGCTAAGCTATACAAGGACAATAAATGATAAGATGATGAAGAAGGTAACGGGAGTAGAGAAGAGGAGATGAGATGAGGAGAAGAGAGGAGAAGAAAAGAGCAAGAAGGGAAGAGAAGATGCCGGTTGGCCACTAGTGAGGGGGCCTGAGTTTGACAGATGCTTTCAGTGATGACCATCTGCCCTGAACAGCAGAGGTGCTGAACTGCAGGTTTTAAAGCTGCTCCTCCCAACAGCTCCAAATGAAGCGGATGAGAGGACCTCTGGACAAAAGGTTGTGCTGAGAGAGGAGCGAGGGCCACGCCACTGCTGTACAACTTTAATTTATGATGGATGAGAGCGGAGGAAAGGTCAGGTGGTGATAAATATGAGAGCGTTTGTCCCAGGAGGTCATCAATTATGCTGTGGCTTCTAACTTTCGATCTTGCGGGTGAAATGGATCTCTTCTTTGTAAGAAAACTATCTCTCAGAAAATTGGAGTGTATTAGTCAAATTGGAGATGAAGGAGGGATGCAGTGTGAGGGGAAACATATCAACTTAAATATGACCCACGATCCATATCCAAGAAGGGGACTCACACTGTGTTTTGATGTGTGCCTCAAAAAACATTGTGAGGTATAGGTCTCAAGTTTTCATTTTTTGAGATAAGATTTTGGCTAAACATCACAAAACATGCCAGTTGGTAGCTTGACCAGAAAGTTTTAAATCTTCCAAGTAGCCAAAAGC
This sequence comes from Micropterus salmoides, assembly GCF_014851395.1. NCBI lineage: Eukaryota > Metazoa > Chordata > Actinopteri > Centrarchiformes > Centrarchidae > Micropterus > Micropterus salmoides. Next base: position 23,679,633 of record NW_024040152.1, on the reverse strand, counting down.
TTGTGGCAAACACACAAGCCTGAAGTATATAGTTGTGCAATAGCAATGCTTTTAAACAATGAGAAGATAAATGGATAAAGCTCGATGGCCTTTTGTGCGACCAAGAATTAATTCAGTCAACTGCAGTCATAGCTGGGAAATCTGTTAATGTCATAAATGTTTTAGCAACTGATTTATTGTTAACCACAGCAGACAACCAAGAAACACATTACATGAATAAAGTTTGAGTGTTTATACATCACTCCATGTCTCCCCAGCCCTTAACAGCATTCATTTCTTTTGAAACCTTTCAGAGAAATAGGTTAAATTCCATCCCAAGGTAATGAAATACAGAGGTCTCTTCTTGAAAGGGGCCAAAAGGAATGGCAATAAGATCACAGTGGCTGACCTTTGACCGAGGCCACCGTCCTTTTATCATCACCAACCTTCCCCTTTTCTTCCCCTTGGCAAAAAACTGCCACTCTACAAAAAGTTATTAGCCTCCCTCTATTGTTTTACAAACTCACCCTGGTAATGTAGAAAAGATTGCGATGATTATAGGACAAACTGAAGAAAGAGACAAACAACAAAGAAACAAAGAAGATATGGGTTGATGGGATGGGAAGTAAAGTCCTATTTCTTTCTTCCTTGGTGGTGTATATCAAACCAGAGCTGAAGGGGTAATGGTCTTTTTATTCAGCTGACAAGAAGCCAGGATGTCGAGCCCCCTTCCAATCGATGGGTCTCCATTGTCTCCCTGCTAGCCCACATAGACAAAAAACCTTTACTTGAATTATCTGCTACAGCCCCAAACAGCTGTTTTTAACTGAGTTGAAAAGATGAAGAAATATATTAGTGAGGTCTCTGTAGCAGTGGTGACCCCAATGAAAATGTATTACCCTTGTGTCGCCTCTAATTTCAGCCCCGAGCAGCTTTTACTAGAAGTATGGCTTTTTAATTGTGGTTCCCCTTTGTGTTTTGTGCTCTAAATGAGTCATTCCTTCTTTTTGAATAACCAAACATTTGCACCATAGTGGCTGTTGAAGGTGTTATGTTATACTGTGTTTTGAAATGCTAACCAAAATTGTCAGCCAAGAATAAATCAGTTTTTTGGTATGTACAACTTTTCTTTTTAAACAAAATATAATTTTGACAGATGCAGCATTGTCATGTCATCACTATTGTTTTTTAAATACTTTTATAAAAAAACAAAAAACAAAAATAATAATACATTTCCTGCTGTATCACAGGCAGTTAGCTCTACATCCTTTTTTAAATTATTGTGTTGCCCTTTTTTAAAATAATATTGAGGGATGGATCTTAAACAACAATAGTATATTTCCACTGCTGCTTTTAATTGTGTTTATCTCACCTCCCCACCTGCCCATAAGTCTTTGTTTGCAGGGGGACATCTTGATTGTTAGACGCCCTGCAAAAAACTAACAAAAAAGCAGCCATTAAATCCTGGGTCAACAGTCATATTTTGTATCTGTCTTACTATTGCAATAAACAGCCTCCGTGAAAACCTAAGAGACAAGTGCCACATAGAAATACCAAATAAAAGATTCGCAATCAAGAAATCCTTTCGTTCGGTCATGCACTTGAACAAGGGTATGGAGTATCGGGCCAGCTATTATTGTCACCACCCCAACCCCCCCTCCAATCAGCAAAAGAAAGGGGTGGAGGTGGTGGTCATGGTGCAGTGAGAGGCTCCATTCTTGCCTCTCTTGTCCCAGGGTATGGTGTAGGGATCTCTTAAATGTGCCATGTCGTATTGATCCATATGATCCTTCAAAAAAAAAACAAAAAAAAAAACAGCCAGACTAGCACTTACACACCACCCCAGCTGAGTAAGGGCTTTTGCTGCGCTACGAAGCTAATCAATTGTCTCTGTATGGAACGGCTTGTCTTCCGCATGACAATGTCAGTTTTTTTCTCACTGCATCATTTCCCTTTGCAGAGTCTGAGCAAAATGCATCTTAAGAATACTCAGGGATGGGTTAGATAGCAGTTGTTTTGTTTTTTTTTATGTCAAACTTGCATTCACTTCATGTATGCATAACAATTTGTCCATCCCAAAATTTGCAACGAGGATTCCTCTTGTACATAAGTACACTGGAGGGCATACATCTTACAGAATAACATACTTCAGTTTGTTTGTGTGAATTTTATTAATGTTGCTCTATCAATGTGGTAAAAATAACAACATTGTAACATAATTAAGACGCTATGCGTTCTTTTAACTGATTTGAGCTAAAATGATAAAGTGATTATGAAAAAGTACCAAAAAAAGCAAAAATGAAATACCCTACAGCAACCATTCGGCTGCAAGTACCAAGTTTCTGGGATAACGTGTATGACTAAGAAGGATTTGTGAATGATTATTACTTTGTTGCCATCTGTGCCTCATCAATCAATGTAGTTAACATCTTGAACTTTAACCAAAGCCACGTATGCCCAAATTTGTGATCCAATATTCTCCCTTCTTCTGCATGCTATTTCAATTGCTTCTGCAAGAATCTGGGTTTGGTTTTGACAAAAACACCACGCCTTAGCTCCCACAGCTTGCAAAATGACATGGATCTACTTCAGCTGACTAAAACTATTTCTCGTCTGCAAAAATGACAATCAAAACAACTTCTGTTCTGTAATGTGTTATTTCAGATTGTCAGACAGATGCGGAAAATCCCTACAGAAAAACCAAGCAGAGCCTGAATTTGGTTGACCTCAAAACTTCTTACACTGTTTGTAATGTTTTGGCCCAACACATAGGAGATACTACCAAGGGTCTGGTCACTGTGTTATCTAACAAGTTTATTTCAAGTGAGGAAACATGGTGATAGAAATTGATGAAAAAATATATAAAAAGACCAGTTTTCAAAACTACATGTCTGCTTTGGAATTGTAAGCACTCGGGTTCACAATGTCATCCTCATACCTGGACCGTGCAATGCGAGCAAAAGGGGCTGGGGGAAAAAATGAAACTGGCAGCACTCCGTTTTTCTGAAAGCTAATATGTGACCCACTGATGAAAAGTCCCTCCTTCGGAATTAAGTTGAATGTCCAGCGTTATCTCTCTTTTGGAATTTCTCTTATCGCCTCAAGGGAAGTGAGTGACAGATTGATGCAAGTTCTTACCTGAGCCTCCCCACGTACCCTCTATATGTATCCTGCAATGGACAGATACTGTTAGTGCACCTCGCTATTTTATACTTAGACATCTCAAAAGCTGTTGAGAGACAGGGGTAAGAGAGATGGTCCAGGGCATCCGTGTGCTTGGGTGGGAGTGGGATTTGGTTTCAAGAGTGGTGGGGCTTTGTCTGCACAACAAAATAATGCTGCACAACATACAGCCATATTAAATTATTACAAGTAACATATTTCACATTTTATTGGAGTTTTAGCTTTTCACTTTCTATTGTTTTGTTGTTTTGTTGTTCTCAAGATACGAGTTCAAATAAATTATAACAAAATGCTCTTTTGAAAAGACTAAAATGTAGGCCTAAGCTACAGAGCATGTTACTGAAAGTTAGGGCTGATTATCAAATTTCAGATTTTATCAACTGTTAATTTTTTTTACCAGTTCTGGTTCAAAATCCTGGTTCTGAATCTTTGTCATTATTCTCAAATCAAAAGTTGTGTTTTTTGATGAATAACTGGCTCTTATGAAAGTCTAACCAGTTTCAATTCAGAACTGCGTCTTGAAACCCAACCCTAGTGAAAATAATTGTTTCCTTAGGTTGACATTTGATATCCTTAAAATAACCTTAATGGCAAAATGAGCTGCAGACAGCCAGGTGGTGAACACATTTACACGCACAATCTGTAACAGGGAACAAATCTCAGTAAATGTTTTGACACTGGCATGAATGTCAGTTTACAATGACACATTACATTAGCATACAATGTATCTTGTGATATCTGTGCTCTTTATAACTATATTTACATTGGGCAAATATCATTCAAGGGTTCAAATCGTCATTGATATGCAGTGTTGGGGAGTAACTAGTTACATGTAATTTAGTTACTTAATTTAAGTACAAAACAAATGTAACTGTAATCCATTACAGAAAAAAATGTGTAATTTAATTAGTTACTTAAGAAAATGTTCATGATTACATTGAGTGTGACATCTGAATATTTTCTGTAAAAAGCTAAGCTACATGGTCACAAATATTAGTTTTGTTGCTTTGCATGTTTTTCATGTGCACAATGTCTTCCATTGCCATTTCCAGTCACAGTCGTTTAGTAAAGTTTGATGCTATTCTGATGCATTTAACTGGTTCTCATTTTTGAATTTGCAACGCCGCCCGTCTGCCAGTTAAATTGCCCCTCAAGAAAATGGTCAACAGTTGACAACAAGTAATCAAAAAGTGTTTAAATGTAATAAGTGACATTACTTTGATAAAGCAATTTAAATAGTTACACTGCTATTACGTTTTAAATAGGGTAACTTGTAATCAGTAACCTATTACATTTCCAAGTAACCTTCACTACACTGTTGATATACCTCATGCATCAAAGTAATTGGATATATTGTATGGTCTTTTTCATGAACCCAAAAATGCTGTATTTTCCACATTTTTAAAGCTAACACACGCTAGCTAGTCAATTTAAAGCCACTGCTTTCAATTTAAAGCCACTGCTTTAAATTGACTGATTTCCTCCCCAGGTGAGAGAAACTTAAGATGCCTCTGTCATCCAGTTTAAGATGCACTTGGATTGGCTGTGGGTAACGCCTGATTAGTCAGCCTGCCAGAACAGCTTGAGACAGCTTTATTCGCTAGTAGGAGTGCTGACTGCATGCCCCTGAACCAGGACCACCAATTACTGTATGAGAGGTTATGATCCGAGATCAGTACTTCTGTTTAAAGATGCTTTGGGAGTATGGATCATGGCACTTAAGGTCTCCACATCCACAAGTAACTTTATAACCTTTGTTGAGCTGTGAGTAGAGTTAAACTTCTGACTTGTACATTGTGTGATCCACTCTTTTTAATGGTGCAATAACTGCAAAGCTTGTACTCTGTGAGCTGGGTGTAGAGGTTTTTTTTTTGTAATTACAGAGTTATAGAGTGCACAGACATTTGTGATATTTGAGGAAACTGCATTAACAGTGATCAAAACTTGACATCCTGACAGTTCATCTCTAGCTGGAGTGCAAGAGAGCTTACAATGACCTCTGGCCTTTTGCTAGTCTGAGGAGATCAGAACAGCGAAATACATCTAAAGCTGGGGTGCTGAAGTTGAATCCCTTTTGCAGAGCTATCGGAAGGATCTGCTTCCTTCTGCATACCAAGGCAGGGCTTATACCTTGCCAATAATCTGCACCTGGACAGTGTTGTTCTACTTGTGGGCTTATCGGAGAAGTCATACATTTTATCATTCGCCAGGTGCAGCCAGGACATGGTTTAAGGCAGACATGGTCTCTGTTATCAAGAGTAGATATCTCAGTGTCTGATGCCAGGGATTCGGAAGGGAAATGACGGCGTTGGGATCTTGTGCGATGGATAATGTACGGTCTGGTCTTTTGGTTGAGAATTAAGTGAAAGCTAAACTATATCGAAAAATAGTTTCAAAATATATATTTCAGATATATTGAAGCAGTTTTTAAGCAGTGTAATAAAATATAATATAGAACATAATTGTAGTATGAAGATAGTCAAACAGTGTAATTGTTTTTCTCGTCTTTAAAGTAGATTGTGCAAACAAAACTAAATATCAAAAACATGATTGCAGAAGTTATATGGAAAAAGAGGATTTCCAGTGCACTGATAGACCACAGATCAGATACAGAAAATATGTGATTTTAGTTTAATTTACAGTGCCTAAAACAAGAGACAAGAGAATTTGTATTGTGTTGTAATAAAGATCCTCAGGTCATTGACCATGCCATTTGGGAAAAACAATATTTTCTTCAGGTCAGTCAATAACGCCTGAATATCTCTTTAAAGTGCATTTTTTTAATTGTGTATATAACTTATTTAAAGTCAAATTAGAGCTCTAAATACTGCTTCACAATTTGGTCCCAGCTGACAGATCATCCATCTTGATCATATTCAGAGAACACAGTACCTGTAACCTATATTCCAGTGAATATACCAGGTCTCTCATGGCTAGAATAGGAGAAGAAGAGAGGACAGAAAAACAGAAGGAGATCCATCAGGTGATGTATTACCCTGTAGGCATTGTAATTTGTTATATAAGCTTCATGTAAGCTCAGCAGCAAGATTAAAGACCTCCAGCTCAATGTATCAGTCACCCGTCAACTGCTGGGTCAATTTCCCTTTAACCCTTGTTTTGTGGTTCATAACCCTCTTACAAATATGACACTGTCAATCAAAATGTAGTGGCCGAGCATTCACTGACTGCCCCGGTTTCCTCTTTTGGTGTGTTTGAAATCATCTTGTCCACAAACAACCAGAAAAGAGAAACAAGCCAAATATTTTGCTTAATACATCTATCAATTTTATTTTGCCTTTCAAGGTTATTTTAATTTGTTATTCTCAAAATGATATAGTGTGTGTTTCTAATGCTCAAATGTTCTCCAAAATGAAATTTAAATTTTAAATTGTAAATCCCACAAATAAATATTGCTTTTGACATTTGTTATTTGCTTTGTGGCGTGCCTCCCAGTCAGTTTTCCCTGGATTTGGGAAACAGGCATCTTGAGAGGCTCACTTGTCATTAGAAGCCAGCAGACATTGGACGCATTACACACTGTGACATAAATGACTAAATGAATCAGCACATCTATTAAAGGGTGTGTTCCCTCCATGGTGCCGCGATACGATAAGCCCATATTTTGTTTTGAATCCTAACGACTGGCGTAGGTGTGCATTCATCATGGATTATTGGGGACTTAATTTAATTGAGCTGAAGTGATCGCCTGTAAATCACATTACACTGTCATTTCTCTTTACAGCAAGGAGACAAAAGCCCCGCTGGCTGTGACTTGACAAGACACTAAGGTGGGTGTTCCAGCAGGCAGCTACAGTATATTACACTAACAGAAAGATGCAGTAATGAGGATTAGAGCGGTGTATTTATAATTCAAAATAATGCCTTTGATAATTCAAAATAATGCCTTTGAATATCAATAATGGAAATTACACACAATGAGAGCTGTTATAATGTTTGATTGTTGATATCTGCTCAAGCTGCTGTTGTAGCTCTTTGTCTAAATCCAGTTAGCATGGTGATAAACTGGGGTCTGATGGTGTTTACTCTGAAGTAGCAGCAGCGCGGCTGGAGGAACGCTCTTATCGCTGTTATTGCCGCCACCGCTTCACACACTTGGTTAACAAACTGACCGGGAAAATAAGAGCTGACAGCGTTCAGCCGGCACAGGTGCCTGCAGCCTCATTCGCTCAGCTAATGTCCATCAATACTGCTCGTTATTCAAATGGGATGAATGGGATATTGTCAGACAGTGAGACCTGAGTGGCAGTGTTATTTTGACCTATTGTAAATGTCGCAACCTTGCCCTGGTACCTCCGCTTACAGCAGCTGAGGCTGGAGAAGTGCTTCTTGGTGTAAATAATGGGCCCTTGGGTGTCAAGTTTTTACAAGATGCCTCCCTATAAATCAGCTTGGCTTGGCCGTGACATCAATTTTAACATGGGAAATTGACACCTGGCTAATTTACAAGTAGTTTGTGAAATGGAAAAGTGATAAAAGACTAATGCTGATGCAACAAATGTTGCAACAAATGCGGCGAATGTTGTAGTTCTGGCAGACCCACAAGTCCAGTGCCCATGAAAATGATTCATCAATCATTGTACAAATGCTAAATAATGACATTATACTAATCAAATATAATCCAGACTGAAAATTTGGAAGCAAAAACATTAAACTCACCCAATATGGAATGTTTTATGAAGTGAAGCAAGTGTTGTGAACTGCAACAAAGGAACATTGAAGAAACTGCGACAGAAGCGACAGTGTACTGCTGCATAGGCCCTCTGTATTGAGAGGAGGAGGCCAAGTGTATTGTATCCCATAACCTCCTGTTATTGCCACACAACACAAGCGGCGGTGGCGGCCCCAGCCACTATGATGGAGCACCCTTCTCCTCCTGAGAAAGAATGTTTGCTTACTATTTCATCATCCCCCGGGGCCACAGGAAAATAAGCCCATCAGTTGTCATTGTGACAGGATAAAAATGGAGCCGTCATATTTCAGTAACACAATGCAGGCGAAGGGAGAGAGAGAGGGACAGTGAGAGAGAGTGCCATCCGGCACCATCTCCCTATCCAGCAAATGAATTATGGACCAGCTTCTTTCTCACGCAAAGACTATAAGTTAATATTATCTCCTCAGGATAATTATAGCAAAGTTCAATTACTGACCCAGCGTTGCCGTGTGGCCCTGCACCACGGGTTCTGACACACACCTCTTTTACACATTTATCTTCTCACTCCAACACAGTAAATCTGCATGATGGCAGTGATTTATCTGCTGGTGCCCGGTCCCTGGCTCCACCGCCATTCTTCTTCGCATACAACGATTGGCCTGGGTCCCTTGAGTCCCCTTGAGCTTAATGTAAGCTTTTCTTTTTACACTGTGTTTTCGGACCAATTTGTGTCCCCCCTTTTGTCTTCAATGAATGGGGCAGAGATCTGGGATTTTGAATTTACTGCACAAGATGTATGACCTGGTGATTCCTATAAGAGGGGGCAGATGAACTCCACTGCAAATCCTCTGGGTGCACCATAAGAACTGCATTGTGTAGGACTACCCTGAGCTCTTAACAATACCGCTCCCAAGCACGCACCTTGGATGTTCTGTGTGAAAACCTTGACATTGACTGCAATTGAAAGCAACACGTTGTCTTGTCAGTGTGGAAGGCATCTTGTTGGCTCTGTAAGCGTCAGGCTGTATTGGTGTTCTCCAGCACAATGCGGATTGTTAAAGAGTAGAGTTCCAGCTACCCCAGAGACAAGTCCTCAAGTTCACAAGGATAAATTGTTGGATCCCCCTCTAAGGACCTGTAGTTACAAATGCAAGATTTCACAAGGCACCTTATTCTTAAAAAAAAACCTGTTTGGTTACGCTTAATTTATTCACTTTTGCTTAAAATAAATTAGGAAATTGGTAATTGCAAATTGCATTTTTTTTAACTGGATTGAAAAAAATCTGTCAGTCTCATTTTATGTCTTCATGCACATTTTATTCTGTACATTAAAACTATTTTTACTCAGTAATTCTTCGCTCTTTATTAAAAACTATACTTGTTTTTTCAATGATTAATTGTAGATTTACACTTTGTTACAGAATAACATCTGCTAATGGACAACAAGATAAGCCAGGTTTAGGGATGAAAAAATCAGAACGACACCAGATGTAGTCATGACGTATTTCAAATGTGTCACAAACAACTCAGAGGATATCTTGCATGTCACCTGCTTTCCTATACAACTGTACATTTGGGAGAATTACATTAAAAGATTAAATAGGAATATCAAATTAGGAAGCATATATTACTGAATAATATGTAAGTCAGCCATTTTTATATCACACAGACTCTTACTCCCAGTGTGACTTTTGATCTACAGCATATTATATCCCATACTCAGTCATAGGCTATTTGCATAAGAATTGACTGTCTGCCTACTAAGCAATGGCCCGCTTAAAGACTCAGCTGAAAATGTGTGCGTGTCACGAATATGAACATCTATATCAAGTCAGAGTCTAACCCTCATATTCCACAACAATTATTTGGCAACACCGTGATGGTCACATTCAAACAAATCAAATTTCATTTTTATGAGACACATGTTAAAGAGGTGTACACTTTCAGTAATTATTCTGTAAACTCAGCCCCACATTTTCATGCAAATGTGTTAGATAGTGACACGTCAAATATGAAATCCAATTTGTTGGTTATGAAACACATGTAGGGAAGAAATGTGTACACTAATTATTTCTGGGGCATCCTCCTCCCTCCCGTCCACCCATTCCATACACAAACTGAACTGGATATTGCATTTGCTTAAAACTCAATCACGAAAAATGAGGACTCGATTTGAAAAATTTTAATAAAGATAAGTTGCTTCTATCATTGAATCAGGGAATGCTAATCGGCGCTTTCATTCGTGTGGCGGCAGATAATGTCACCCTAGCTTGAGGCTCTTATTTTGCAATAAAGCATTTACATTCTAATGATTTTATTATAGTTTATACAGGCTGTCAGCGACAGACCAACTGAACCAAAGCACCTTCCTCCCAGCCTCTCCCATTCAAATCGGCTGGCAAATTGTATCAGCTATCAGCTCATAGTGCTTTTATCAAGCTGGCCCAGTGGCAAGCCAGGGCCCACCACAATGAGATGTCTATTGCTTGAAGAGTCTGTATTTAATCATTTCTGCTCGCCAGTATTGTTCTGCTTACAGTGCATAAATAAGTGCTTCAAATAACCCCGGAGTGCCAATGACAATGAAACAAAGTATCTGTCTTATTTATCTTCCTTGCATTCTTCACTGTGCCCTCTTATATATATATATATATATTTTTTTTTTTTTTTCCTCTTTGCACCACTTTCTTTATTTGCTTCAGGCAATGTTTCTTATTCACTCACCTATCATCTTGGAACAGTCTAAAATTACTCACTGATGAGTAGAAAGCTTTTGAGATATAGATAAACAAAAAGCAGTTTTGAGTGGCAAAAATCTCCACTCTCCTGACAACTCTATTAGAGGAAGAAAAAATTGAATTGGACTTGGGCCAGTTTCTCTGAAAGTGAGGAATTGTTTAATCTTTCTGTTATGGAGAAATGAGAGCAAAATGGCCATATATTAGCTTAACGCATACCTAAATGACAAAATATGTCATTTGTCAGTGCCAAATGTACAGTATTTTCTGATCTCCATATGATTAAGATACCGCTGCATTTAGGAAAACAGAACATATTTAGTTAAAAATGAAGTTAAACATTCTGTAAGCCCCTGCGTCCACCCCAGTTTATATATAATAATTCACTGTGCTATAAGAATATCACATTATATCCTGCCTTAAGTGAATATGAACATTGATTGTAATAAGTTTTAAAAAGATACTGATGCTGTTGTATGTCTCGCTACGTGGCGTGCAAAAGCTGATATGAATGAATTAACTGCCCAAAATAAAGTCGTTCACACACGTGTAACAATCACACTGTCCTATGTCTTCCAAGTTCAGCAAATAAATCGATTCCATAGCTTAAAGTGACAAATGTGTAGACCACTAAAGCTATTGACAATCATACTACCATCTTGATTTAAAACCATGCTCTAGTGAAACAAATTTTATGAACTTCTTGTGGGGCCGAAGACCAGGACGGAAACAAGATCTGTGACTCTGGGCATATTACACTGAAGCTCTATATTGGCCATGTGTGTATGCAGCCCCGGTGTAACATGAGGCTCAGGTAATATAAAGTATTAACAGTGGGAGCTCTTTCTAGAGCGCAGCCCAATTACAAGATATGGGGGAATAGCCTAAGAAAATATGTCTTTTGGATAGATTTGTGCTTTGGCTCCTTACAACAGCTTATTATTACACCATCCATAAACTAGCAACATAGCCTAGCTACTCTCACTCCAATTCTGTAGTGTCAGCAGATGCCAAAATGAGCCTGATGAGTTAAAATAAAATAAAAAAACCTCATGTTTAAATACTCTGCTGATGTGTTATTACAGCTTGGGATTTTACTCTCATGTCTAATAATTGTCATACAATCATCTCTGTCAGTTAAACACTGAGGACAGTGATGACATGATGCCCTCATCCATGTCCTTCTGTAGTTTTCAGGTGTTCTAATACAGCGTCTGGCCATCAGTGTATCTATACCCTTGGCAGCGTGGTATTGTGTTCCAAGTTTAACAAGAGTGCTTTGAACTCACTTTGGAGTTGGATCACCTAACCCCGGGGCAGGTTTGTCACCGTAGCCTCATGTATCAACACGAGATAGAGAATGCCTCAGAGGGACTTTGACTAATTGGGGGGGTTAAACCGCTGTTCATGAATCTCTGGCCCGATCCCCTCAAAATATAATGAATCCGGGCAGGTTTTGAAAAGCCAGGAAACATTTCTTGTGACCTTAGTTGTGAGGCGTTATACTGGGAGACATGACCGTAAACCCATCCCTCTTCTCCTAGGGCAGTTAAATACCTGCCATTGTGCACCATTGTTCCGTTATTGCTGTTGTCCCTTTTTCTTTCAAGCTCAATTCTTTATTTTGGTGTATATTGTTACTCCAGAGGAGCTCTTTTTATCCTGAAGGCAAACATCAGCTAAGAGACAGTATCAGCTCCACAAAAGACCTCCAAACTCCATTATGTTTTTTTTCTCTTTTTCTGTCTCTGCCTCTTACTCCTTCCTTCTCTAACTCTCGTCCAATCTTTTGGGGAGTATCAAAATTCTGTCTTGAGTTTAAGGAAAGGTGTAGGAATCTTGACCCCACTGAGCTCATATTTATACGAGATTTGACCAAGAAGAGAAGTTAGAAAGTGGAATCACAATTTTATAATTATCTGTGAAGATTGATACTGACCAGGACCTTCATGACAAAAATGTAACAAAGTAACATAATACGTCCTCCTGAATTTTGTGAACACTTTGCTCATTCTGTTCTGCAACATTGGCAAGTCTTCATCCAAAAGCAACAAAATATGGGATTTGTTTTCTTTTGCAGTGGATTTTATGTTGAGAAATGTTATTTGGTAATGTGTTTAACCTGATGCCATCGGATATTATTGTACCTCACTGTGAGCCAAAAGCTTGTTTTGGCACAAGAAAAACTACCTGAGGTGACTGTGTCAGTATCCTTGCAAATAGCCGGCCTTCCATATATTCTAACTTGCGTTAACCCATATGGTTGTGCACATTTAGGGTCATAATCATTATGAATTTTCAATTTATTTGTCACCCCACTGAGGTAACAGGTAATAAATACAGTCATAGAGTCACTATGATAAGCCAACGTTTCAGTGGAGGATAAGAGTTTTTTTATGCTTTTTTTAAGAAGAAAAAACTGTGGGGGAAATTTACATTTGGCACATCAACAGACCAAACCGCTCTCCTTTCAGTCATTGCATTATTCACAGTGTGTTCATTTCCTGTTGATCAGATTGACTGTTTGATGTATTCCCCTAACTTGACACAATGATGCTGATAAAACAGTGGCAAATTTACTTATTCTGGTGACAGACAGCAATTTAGTGGGAAATGAAGTTGTCTTGACGACGACGCCATATTACATACACACCCTGGCAAATAACCTAGTTTGAATAATCACCGCCACTGTCTGTTTAAATGATTTTTATACCCATTTTAAAGGAAGCCTTTGATGTGATAATACTAATTCCCTGCCTTAGAGAGAGGGAGGTGGTGAAAAAGTGCAAATTATTTCAGTATTAGAGTGTCAGTCAATCTTCTACCACACCTAGCCCCCTTATTAACTGGTAATGATTGAGCTACTACATCCACTACACTGCCTTCAGTGCTTTCGTGTGCAATGCATTCAATTTCAAAAAGGTTCAGATGCTGTAATCTCATTATTTTGTTACTTGGTGCAGAATATTCAGTATATATGAAAGAGTCTTTTTGTTGTTTCTTTTTCCCGCTACATCTTTCTCTCCAGACATCACCATGTACAGATTGTAAACCACATCCCTATATATATATATATATATATATATATATATATACATAGGGATTAGTAAAATTCATTTTAAAAGAAATACAGCCTACTTCAAAGACAAATGCCCCTGTTATCCCCAAAAATAGTCTAATTCACTGTCTGTTTTACATAGCACAATGCCCTAATACATGATTTAAGGAGCTTTCACATATCACATGCATTATGATAATGGAAGGGAATGATAAAACTTTCAGTAGCATTAACATGTGATGCATAAAATAAAAGAATGAGAGAAAAGGTTCAAATGAGACTGTTGAATAAAAAAAAAGATTTTTTTTTGACAGAATGTGCATGTCACAAAGGAATAACTAGGCTGCCAATTATACATTATTCATCTGCTTATCACATACAGTATATTCAGTTTTTCACCTAAAGTGGTAGCACATGTGGATTGAAATGTTTATAATTATTTGCAGTTTAAAATCTTTCTCAGACTGTTGAGGAAAAACAGTGTAGTGCTTAAAATGTAACATCACGTGTTGTACAGTTAACATGATGAATCCTGACAAAATGATCTTGACTGTGAACTTTTTTTTGCTGTATGTGAATCTGACCAATTTATATATTTTTCATTCATAATGTTATTTAAAAATATGTTACTTAATAAAGTCATTATTTAATTTCCATTTTCAAGTTAATGGAAGACTGATTCACAAAAACATATTAGAATGGGTTATTATATATTTCACTCTATTGTGAATCAAGGGCAAAAAAGAGGCTAGAAATTTCTGCAATTGGTTGTCTGAATTGCTTTTTGAAACACAACATAAATGCAAATTTTACTAGGTTTAATGGCAACTGATAAGTTTTTAACCAGACTGTCATTTTTTGACATGACTTTTCTTCAGTTGACCTACCCAGTTAAGAAAAATCTTCTTGGTGGGAATCCCATATAGTGAGATCTCTACAAGCATTAGTACTTCATTTACGGTAGTAGAAGTATCCTGAATATTGATCGGCTGTAGCTTCATTAGCTGAGAACTGACATCCCAGATTGATGTCTCTTTAAACTGGGTCCTGGTCCGGGATACCTGGGGAATCACACTATTGACTTAGGACTGTTTGTGCTGCTAGGCCTCTGGAGGCTTTTTGTTAGCTTTAATGGGATCCATCAATTCAGCTTCCCTTTTAATAATTATTGTTTTACCGTTCACATGAGGCTACAGGATCTGAAGTTAAATTTTTTTCCCCCACTGTTGCCTGGAGACAACAGAGACAGTCTTTTCTTGGTCTCTGCATAAGGAATTTACAATGTGGGATGGATTTCGTTCATTTTTTTTAAGTCTTGACAAGTTCCTCCTTTCAACCTGTTCTCTCAAAGAACAATACACATGGGAACAATACAAAGAAAAGATAAAATTCCATATGAGTAATCCAGAAATCCCTTTTCAATGATTTGACATCATTAACCTGTACATTGAAGTGAGAGAAAGGGATTTTCCCTAAGATTAGCATTGTGTAATTGAAAGAGTGTATTTCTCTGTTTGAAAGACAATTGATTTTCATATACTTGATGCCAGAAATCCTGTTGTTGGTCTTAACAGTGTCTTTGATTTTGCTCCGGTTTAACACACAATGACCACAGGAAGTTAAGACACATAAAAGCATAACCTTGCAGACCTTCAAGTTCACCTTGCAAGGTGGGGGAAGGGACATGGGTTGCCTCAGATGGTTCTGGATAGGCGTTTGGAGAGAGAGCAAACGAGAGAATGACAGAGTGATAGAACAAAAGAAAGAGAGGGAGAATTAAGTGATCTTGCTACATGATGAAAAGGAATGCTAATGTTAAGTACATTGATCAGCTGCTCCACTACAGCCAACCCAGCTTTTGCCCCCCACGATATCAATACATTGAAAACATCATTTGTATCAGCAGTTGTTTCTTTAATTAAGATCTGGCCCAAATCTTTGGTATTGATCTGTGCCATTACCTTATCGACATTGTCTCGCCGAGCTGACTCAGTGGCTTTCTCTCTACTGAAATGACCAGGCTTAGGGGTACAAAGTGCACTGCCGTATTATGTCATATAAGCGAAGCCACGTCTTTGTCTGCTGTCCAAACGAGGTATTCAAGGTAAGTGGTACAGACCGGTATTGACATCCGTTTGCCTCACTTAACAAAATTAAACATGTGGGAAAATAGCCTGCAAGACTGGAAGTCTTCAGGGACTCATGCATTTGAATCTAGCAGACATGTGATTTGAAATGGAATGCCTAGCAGCCTGGTTTTATACAGTGGCAATGTCAATTTCTTATTAAATGATAGAAGCAAGAGATATATTCATAGACATACATATGACCATGACAGATGTATAGATGAAAATAAAGGCATTTATTCAATAAATAATAGTGTGTACTGCAGTGTTTTTTGCTCTTCACCAGCAAGTCCTCTAAAAGAATCTTTTCCCAGGAGTGCAGCAATAATTCCCTCTGAAATAGCCTCCATTCCTCAATTCTGAGAATAGTATTTACTTCATCATCATTAAGAATCTATCCCACAGTCATTACAATGACTGATACCGCCATTGGAACCTTAAAGGCATACTTCCTATAAGGAATATCCCTTTACTTGGATCTCTCTCCTGTCTAATTGAACAATGACACATTTTCTTGTGCTCTGTTATCTGGGTTTTGAGGAGCTCATCCCTACATCAGCCAACTCAGCCCCCACCCCTTCACCCTCCCGAGTTTTCTGCCTTCCTCCGAGGCATCTGCAGAGCCGCCTGATATCTCCTCCCCAATTCAGCCCCTCACATGTCGTGCATGGTGTAGGAGAGGCTCCTGAATCCACAATGCCTCGCTGTGCCTCAGGTGAGGTTTCTGAAGAGCCTACCGCCGCAGCCACCGCCTCGCAGGCAGCCGCAAACACTCAACCAGCCCGCGCCCTGCTGAATACCGCCAGTCAATCCCACTTGTCTCACTGCGTGAAGCAGTCCAGCATCCACCCACCTGATAAAATACACAACTCCCACCTCCCTCACCAAGCCCCTGAAGTGTTAAATTTGTTTCCCCCAACTCAACCCCCACCTACCCCTGCAGGAGCACCCCACATTACACTCCTGAAAACCCCCCAAGAAGAGTATTTATTTATTTTTTTTTATGGGTGAAAGGATCGGCGGAGGCTTTGCATCTCCATGGGCATTTTGAACAACGCCTGCTCCGCTCCGATTGCAACCACCACAAACAAATCCAATAGCCACCACTAATCTGATCATCTCATCCCCAGCACTTTTCATGCTGGGTTCCTTCCTCAGAACCCCTTGTACTAGTTCCAGTCTGGGAGTGTGTGATAAGACACTGGAAATTTAGTCATCATCTTCCGCGCAAAGGAGCTCAGAGGAGGGATTATGATATTCCTATAACCTTACATTGGATATGGACAGGGGCAGCTCCTAGTGCGGATACAATCCTGTACATAGCGGCCCGTCCAGCCCTTTTTCTCCCAGCCCCATCTGTCTGCTGTTTCCTTTTAAAAGGTTGACTTTACAAGATTAGTGCACGCTAGCCGTCATCATGTTAGCAGAGATAGTGAGGAGAAAACGCAGTGTTTACTGTTGTTGAATATATTTTGCCACTCTGATAAGAGGCCTGATAAAAATAAACTAATAATTCTATTTTTCTTGTGTATTGGTTTATAAAAAAAGTCAGTAAGAATGTGTGAGTGAAAATGGATGAGTTAGATATGTTTATTCTGAAGAGAAGCTTAAAAGGCTTTACGATTGGCTTGCTAAGATGGAGAAGTACTTGAGAATGGAATATATACAATCTTTGCACAAGTGGAGTTTTCCAAATGCTTGCTACACACAAAATGATGGACGAGATAAAAATCACTCTCATTCCCCACAGACCTAATTTTGCTCAGGTTGGCACATTTAGATATCGGCATCGCAAAGATGACTTCTTGGCATTTGTGGTTGCCAAACAAATCAAAACACCATGTTCACATTTCGCAAGCATGTGTCTCATTTAGTTTGGCAGTTGCATGTGACTTGCTGTGTAATTATTGTGGAAGTCATTCAGAATCGTTTTTGGCTGGTCAATAATCTGTAATTTCAGTACTGCATATTGCTACATTTTGAATATATGAAAACATTTCAATATCATATGGTTGAACTCACAGGAGCTGCATCAATTATTCCCAGCTCATCGCAGGGAACTCAAACAACTGGCCCATGCACACGTTTATCCAGCAATTTAGACACAGTGGAATCAAGGACCTGGATTAAACATGTCAGCTAAAAACACAGCAAACTGGAAACTTGGCTGGTGAATTGCAGTTAGTTAGGAAAAGTAATCAAATAGCATTTTCATTTAATTTTAATAGAAATTTAATGTCTACTCTTGAGCTCAGTGGTCTGTCCTTAAACATACAATTTTACATTATTTCAAAGACTCAAAAGAATTATGCTGCTGTAAATAAATAGGCTGTGGATGATCTCCTCTCTGGCCATCATACACCTTTACCAACACAGCTGTTTTGAGAGCTCATTAGTAATGACATGTATTGCCTTTATGGCCTTACATTACAGACCAGTCTTGATTCAAACAATGTGACTCATGATAGTTATTAAAAGACCTCTGCCTCTGGTTCTGTGGTGAGATGGATGCACTAAATGGTGTCAGAGGCAGGTAATTATGTAGCAACCACTCTGTAGAGCAGCTCGTCACTGTCACACAGTTCACAGTTCGCTATCTTTTCCTGAGAAACTTCTAAGCTGCATCTAATCATGAAAAGAATCCCAAGATGTATTTCAGTCCATTAGCGGTGTCACGCTTGCAGTATAACATCAGTCAAACATTATAATAGCCTGAGAAGCGCTGTGTTGTATATACAGTAAGCTCATTGTTCTGTCACATTTAAAGTATATATTAGACATCTTTGACAGGTGATGTTAAATATTGATTATGATGCATTTGAAATGTTTTGGCTGTATATTTTAACACCACATTTATTCTGTCTCTCTCTCTGTCTCTCGGCTCCTCTTTGCAGCACAGTAAGTTCAGATTTTTTACCTCCTGTGATACAGACTCATTCAAAGTCAGATTAAATTAGGGCAGGGTTGTCTCCCTGAGATCCAGAGTGACAGAGATGTCCCAAGCTACAGGAAGCAGCAGTTACAGTTCCAACACCACCACCAACCCCCAGCCAACCAGCCCCCGCACTTCCCACATCTCCCATCAATATTTCATTAGGTAACCTTAGAAGCAAAGTATAAGTGAACACATACGTGCGTGTGAAGTGTGCACACATGTACACACAAGCAGTAATTCTCAGTCACACACACACAGACACTATTCTTTTTTCCCCCTGTTACTGCCGTACAGGTTTGCTGAGTTTCTGTCTAGCCAGACGTGCAAGGAAAGCTAACCCCCCCCCCCCTTCCTTCTCCTGCTACTCTTCTTCCACCTCCTCCTCATGGATTCATTTATCCTCATTCAGGATGACAAAAATCAATCATTTCATTCTCTCTGGATGGCTACCCATTAAGAATGGGGACAGCAACTGAAATGAAATACACATTTCCCTCAGCTGATCCCCTCCTATGATAGATTTGTTCAGCTACAAATGGGTGGAGGTAAGGTTTCTGAAGTCAAAATGGAAGTGTTTGTACTATATGTCTTCTAATCACCCTTATTGCGCAGACACCACAGTGTTGATAACGCTCTTATCTCAAAGCGAATGCATAGTGAGTTGTCAACCATAGTAAGCCAACCGTGTTATATAGAATCAGGCTATGAGTCACTTTTTAATTTAACACCTTGTCAAAGGCCCATGAGTCTTAGGAGTAAAACATATGTGTTTAATATTATAAGATTTATTTGTAAGGGAATTCTGCACAATTCAAGCACAGGAATGATAAAGAACAGAGGTTGGGAGCTGAACTGAATTTGAGCCCCAAAATTTGAAAGTAAATGTTGTTGGTCTCAGCTGACACCCTCAGGATCCCCCCCCAAAATGTATGATTCTGTAAGCCCAGTATATCTGTGTATCTTTTTCACTTATTATTATTGCAATTAAAATCTGTTAAGATATTTCAGGAATTTAAATGAAACTTTGATTCCACAATGTAGTTGTTTTATTCCACAATGTAATTGTTTTCTGTATAAATATTAACATAATACAAATTACATATGTCTGTAAGATAATGTTAATAAACAAACAAATAAACAAGATACCACCAAGTTCATCAGAATAAGCACCTATCATCTCAAACTTATTAGTTAGTTATTTTATCCTAATTTCTGTCAGATTAGCTTCACATTTTTTTGTGTCTGAAATGTATTTTTGTTGGTACTTAATGCAAAGGCTTATCCATCATGTCAATATTCTACCTATCAATCTATCAATTTGGATAAAAATAATTCCCATCCTTTTGACAAAGCTTTGAAAAACATGCATTGTTTATCAGTATTCAACATTGTTTACGGTTTGAACACAAAATAGGTTTGGGATGTATCGCTGCAAATAATGTATAAATGTATTAAAGCTGTCAGTGAGCTACATGAGAGATTTATTCTTAAGTTATGCTACTCTTTTTCACATTATTTTTCTGACTTTATGTATTCATGGATTCTTGATCTTCTGAGGCACTGATGCATGAATTGTCAAAAGCCTGGATTAAATGAAAAAATACCCTTTGTTGAAATACCGATTGTATTTTGTTGTATTTTTGTATTGAAAATATGCTTTTATGTTATTTACACCTATAATTTATTTAAAAACATAAGCACATACACATATGCAGTTATTGCAAATCTGGATCCTGATGTTTTTGGCCTCTAACACCTATGGGAACTAGCATTCTTACCAGGCCTATCATATCTTCTCCCTTTCGGACAAATATTTTTATTTATTACAAAACACATGCATATACTTACAGTAGCGTCTTCCATTCATGTTTTGTTTTCTATAATGTACATTCCTCACATTGAAAAAGGCCACTAAATTCCTCTGTGCTTGAAACAACCTGTGCGAGAAGACTAAATGACAAAAGGGAGCAGAAAATTGGCTGGGACTCACACCTGCTTGGAATGATTAAGCTGTAGCGATTCTTTTTTCCCCTTCCAACAAATGACTGCAGTAGTCGACAAAAGGTGTTGATTCAGAGGGCAAATTAAGCCTTGAACAGGCAAGATAATGTGCCTGTGATCAATTAACACAGACACAAGGTGTACCGGTTTCACTTTGAAACTTTCAGGGCCGGCCAACGGGCCCCTTTGTGCATTTCAGCTGAGCAGCACTAATCATTTCCGTGGCTTGCTTCTAAAGGCAACCCTGGACTCAGAGTATGGATTTTGCCTGGGGACTCTCCCCAGGCAATGAACTGACTAGTCAAACATGTTCACAGCAGCACTAATCTTACTCTAGGACACTGACTTGACATGAAAGACTGTATCTATACTTTTTTTTGACACATTACCTTTGCTGGTTTTCTCTTTTTTGTTTTAATTGGTACAAAATAAAGTGTGGTCTTTCACAGTTAATTTGGGGGATGCACTGAGTCAAGACCAGAATGTATCTGAAGTCCAGGATCCAACCTGTGCATTATTCCATTTTGTTATTCCTGCTGTAAATAGATTGAAAAGCAGTTTGATCTCTTTCTTGGTCCATTTTTCTGCGAAGGACATCCAATAACTTTTCAAAGGACAGTCAATACGGTAGCTTAGTAACTCTATTCCGAATGTGTTATACAATATTATGTTCATTAGAGGTCCCACAGTAAAAAACAGGACACTATTTATTTAAAATAATGAGTGATACATTATATGTAACTAATGTTACATGTAAATAAATACTCAAAATACATGAGGTCTCTACAAGAGCTGATCCGGCATTAATGTATGATCTCCACGGGGTCACACATTAAACAAGATATTGAATTGAGCGTAAGCTTTACATACAGTAGGTACTGTCAGCTTACTGTCACTATGTTTCCTCACACACCAAGTGTGTAAGTATTAATCTTGTTTGAGACAGAATACGCAGGCCTAACAGCCTGCCTTTGGTGGGAGGCAGATGATGATATATCTATGGAAGTGTGAAGCTGAAGTAATATGATGTACCTTATAAAAGCTGGCTCCACAGTGAGGGAGCGCCTTAATCCCTGCTCTAAACCACCCTCTCCATCTCTGAGAGGAGCTGATTTTTCTCTGCTTTGAATCCCCCTCTCTGCTCTCTCTCTTTGGTTTGTCTTGAAGAGAGGGAGATATCTGCAGCTACTATTTTCTCTTAGATTAACTGACTGATGGGCCTCTTCAAAGCACATCACACACACCATATGGATCATGGCAGATACAAATCACATATAGGTGTTGGGGCAAAAGATAGTCCTCATAAAACACTGTCGTCTGACAATGTGTCTGGGTGTGGCCTTTTACAGTATTAGGAGGGTTATGAACTGAGGATTTGTAATTTGTTTGCACAATTTGATGATTGATTAAAAACGGCTAAAAGAAATTTTGTGTGTCTGGTGTGAGAATAGAGAAGATGTCCTGTCCACCCTGTAATTATGGTAGTAAGACCAACATAATCATTTCAGTGCATGACATGTGTTCATACAATGTAAAATGTGGTGTTACTTTTGGCTTCAACAGCCTTTTCTTGAGAGGAAAGTAAACAAACACTTGCTTCTCCTGTGAATTCTTGTGTTAACTGCAAGCTAATGATATTATATGGAACCTATGGCCTTGGCAAAGCATATTATATATCTGGGCTTGAATGTATCATGCCATGGATTATGGTCCAGCCTCTGGAGGACCACAAACCACATTAGCTTGAATTACCAAATTTGAACTTTATGCGCAACCGCCCCACACCCACGTAGCAGGGTTTTAGCATTTTATATGTCATAATCCCCTATTCCCCACCATCATAACCCCCTCCCTGTGCCGAATGACTATTAGGTTATTGAGAAATTCACCACAGATGTCATCCTTAAGATGAATGTCTCCGTTCTGATGTGTGAGGAATGGAATCCGAGCAGAGCCTGAAAGGTGATAGTCAGGAAAAAAGAAGGGAATGGTCAGCTGTGAAAACACGGGCAACGCCAGATAAGGCGCTTGTGTTCTGTCCACTTCATGAAGAGCCAGATCCCAAACCTGGAGGAGTTTGTGGGCCCAAAAACAACGTAAGGTGCTAATTATCTGCTACTTACTGCTGCAGAAAGAAGGAGAGAGAGACAGAAACACCGAAAAGAGAATGCTTATGCACATTTGGGTTATACATACTGTATGAATGCAATATATGCATTTATATTCAGTGTATTGATGGAGACTTAATAATATTTGTAAAACACAGTTAAAACATAATATTGTGTGAAATATCTTGCCAATAGAGCACCTTTGAATTAAATTGATAGGCTTTGTAAATATATATCATCATTGTCATTTCTTACCTCTGTGGTCATATTTCTTCTTGACTTGTATAAGAAATATTCAGAAGACAAAAACTTTAATGAAAAATCCAATAACCAGCAATGACTTCTTCTTTTGTCTTACTTTTGTTTTGTTGTGAAGGTATGCATGGATGGGACACAACAGGTTCTTCTGCACAAACCTGAATCCAGGACTGTTACCCTTGCACTGACAGTTTGTCAACATATTCAGTCTTTCTCATCTCATCCCAATGTTATTGTTTTTCTTTGTCTATTTTACACATCATTCATCAATAGCAGCCAACTACTTCCGATTATAACTCAGCAAAACCAACTGAATGTGTTTTTTTGCACATTGAAGAAATGTAATATTTACTGTAGTTACCATTTCAAATACAAGCCATCCAGGGTATGAAAAGGTTATAAGTATCTTTGCCTTTGGAGTGTGCATCTGCATACACACGGCATCTGTTTGTGTGTGTGTGACTGTGTGAGTGTGTATGCACATTCTGAACATACAGTATCTGCATACATGCCTGTGTGTGTATGTGTGTCCCTCTGTACCCATCAGATGAGAGTGGAGGTCAGTCCCTTTGGGCTGTTTAACAGACATCAGTTGTCCTTTCTTCTTCAGGAAATGGATGCAGCCGATTACTATCCAAGGATTCATAAATTCTTTATGGGCAAGTTGAAGTTATAGGGAGCTGATGAATTCAGTCTGTGAGTCGGCCCATGCCAAATGTCCTCCTGCTAACCCCACTATCACCCACAATGGTTGAGATAAAGAGATGAAGGAAGAGTCTGTCTGTCTTAGTCTCTGTCCCTTTTCTCCTTTTTTTCTTTCAGACATGCTCCATCTCCTTTCTCTCTCTCTCTCTCTCCTACTTTCTTTCTCTTATAACATAAAGACTGTGTCCATTTAGCAGGACTTCTAGGAGCAAACTAAGACTTGTTTTCAGTACTCTTATCCCTCTCTGAGAGTGCTGATAGAATTTTTCCTACACAATGTACACACGCTGTAAAATTGGCCTTGTTCGTCTAATGTTACAAACCTATCCATCCCAAAATGGACTTTACAAACAGATAGTAGCCCGCCTGTCCCCGGAGGCCATTATCATTCTTTCTGCTAGTTTTCTCTGGGTTTACATTGGGGCTTATCTGCAAATTTGTGAACTTTTACCAAATACAGTCTGTCCAACAGTTGACGTCCAACATCCTTTTCCACATCAATCACTGTTTTAGTTTCTCCTTTCAAAGCTGTCCGAGGCCTTGATGTTTTTCTTTTGCAAATGGATATCCAGAGGCAGCCTGATGTGCTGTCCTCTCTTACTCCCCTTCTATTTCCAAACACTTTTTCCTTGGGTTGTCTTGTGTGGGGTGCTCACTAACTAAGCCAATCTGGCTACACCCAAGTATGCAGAGGAGTTATCCACCGGTTGGGGCTGTTTATATAAATGAGGACAGTGTGACACCCCAGGGTGTTTCACAGTGGGTACTATCCCTTCAAAAAAAAAAAGAAGAAGAAAACAGAATCTGTCTGTGTCGCTTGCTCCTCAAAGTCCCTTGCCTTGTAAATAGATTTTGATGGATACGCTTTCCTCCTCGCCCTCACGCTCAAAGTACAAATAATTCTACCACATAAGTCCCACTACCCACTTGTGCACACAGCACATTGGCAAAAACACATACAAACATACAGAATCAAACACTGGCCACCTACTAGAATATGATCAAAACAAGTGTGGGAACAAAAGTTAGTCAGAGGAGCCTCTGCCACATGCACTCAAACAAAAATGTATGGATTTTGTATTGCTGATTGGACGGCCTTTCACCGGGAGAGTGGGAAGTGTAGTGTTTGAAGTGAGCTTCCCGCTGGGCAAAGGTTTGTGCACGTAAACAATCTGACGGGATCATTTGTAGGGTATCACTTATACGTTTGTTAATGGTTTTTGAGTCAAAAACAACACCTCCAGTTGAGCAGTATCATTGCAGAAACTGTATTTCGGCTTGAGAAGTCAAAAACAGTCACTGCAGAAAGAAAAATCCTACTTGATAACATCAATTGATACACGTATATTTCTTCTTGGTATTCCAACTGAAAACTCAATCCCCCTATCCTCCTTTAATTTATTCATTTTTGTATTCCATGTCATATTTGCAAATATAACTTGCAACACCATTTTCTGCACACAGCTTTGCTCGGTACACATTTTTTTCAACTTAAGGATGATCCATTTTGAAGCCACAAGCTTTGCCCCAACATGGTCGTCTAACTGGGTCTTATAAGATAAATAATACTTGTTTTGATCTGGGATTCAATAGGGCTGATGATGTGGAAAGCAGCATTTCTTATTTTAAGAAAAGGTGTTGAAATAACAGTCTACACAGAGGCCCTCTTTACACCCGCTGCTTTAATGCCGAGCAAGAGAGAACAACCCTGCTTGATCTGGCCATGTGTGATGACTCTTGGAGGTCAGACAGGTTAAATGGTATTTGATTAAAATCAGTAGATGGCCAACTCTGTCTCTCTCTCTCTCTCTCTCTCTCTTTCTCGTCTTCACACATGTGCACATACAGGCACACACAGATGCACACGTGCACATATACACAAACAGACCCCCCTATTCTGGCCTGTTGGGAATAAGGAGGAGAAAACAGCTTTCATACTGCTCTCCCTGTCTCTCTCTTAGGTTGTTGTGATTATGGAGTTATGGAGGGGGGGTTCAGAAGAGAAGCTGGCTTGGGAGGGGGAGCGGGAGTGGGGCGGTGATGTCGACCTGTATGTTTGGCTGGCAAAAAAAGGCTTGCCACTGTTTATCAAGCCACGGCAAATCCAATTAGCCTGTGGCCTGCCTTCCAACCCTATTAACCTGCTCAGCTGTGAGAGCACTCAACAGCTCCTGCCAATATCTCATTTCTCCCAGCCGTTGATAAGATCGGCTCAAGATATTCAGTGGGGTTCACTCCAGCTCCATCTCAGATGCTACAGCTGCTGCCGAGGCTTTAAAACCACAGCATCCGTCCTGATCTCTCCCTCTCTCCCTTTCCTTCTTCTCTCATTCTTTTCCCTTCTCATTCTTTACTTTTCACCCCGCTTCTCCACCATCCACCTGTCAACTCTGTCTCTTCCTGTCTTCCTTCCATTTCTTTTCCACTCACCACACCTCTTCCACCATCCCACCCTCCGCCTCTATCTCTCTCTCTTTCTCTCTCTCTCCTCTGTCATGTAGCTACACCGAGACAACAAAACAACTAGGACGGTAACTTCCAGGTCCATGGCTTGTTTCCTCCCAGACAGCGATCAGGGCGCAGGCCCCACTGTCTGACAGGAGGGGAAACTGATTTTCCTTATCATGGCCTGCCCACAAAGGGCCAGGCCAAGCCCGTGTGATTAGCATTCCTTGGTGGAGATGTGTCAGCCCTATTTCTATCACAGAGACAGATTGAGGCTTTCACTCAGACTGGCGACTGAGTGACACATGGCCCTGACCGGGGGGACAACATTGTTATTTGAGTTAAGAAATCAATTTGTATCAAATGTACACTGTAATTTATTTGTTGCCTTTGAAGGGAACCTGGCTAAGATAAATGGGAATGGACTTTTTTCCCCCTCTCCCTTACCTTGAGCCTGAGCCGATAAAGTTCTTGTGAAGCCCATGATAGTTCCCTGCGTCAGAGTAAAAAGTGACAAACATGTTTAAAGTTGTGCAGTGATCTTTAAATCTCAAAAAGAACACCTTGTCGGACATGATAGAACATTTTTACCTCTTCCCTCCCGTCTGTCAGCCAGCTCTGCTGACATACAGCTTTAGTATTTTTGCTGACATTTTGCTTTATCACATACATCTAGCTGCGAATGAAGAAGCGATATTTGTCCCTTTTTAATATTTTTTTCCACTCGATTCACAGTGAGCATCCAAGCTCTGAGATCAAGATGGTCTTTTGGGATTAGAAAGATTAATCTTTTTTTTTCATGTCATATTTTAAGGTCCCTGAAACAATATTCATTTTCTGTGATGTGCGTCCTTTACAAGAGAAGGAGCTCTAAAGTCCCACTGATAAAAAACTTGTTTACGCTACTTTTATAAGTAGCATTTCAGAATGCTGACAGAATTACTATTTATCACCAAAATGAATAACTTATAGTACTGAAATAACTCTTCCCTTTGAAATGTTTAGATTACAGTACATTGTCATAAAAAAATAAATGTCAACCTGCAACAACATCATTTTTTGTATTTAATTTGTATATAATATTATGTTCGATTTTCATATAATTGTGAAAAATCTCGGTTTGTGTGTATCTACATAATAGAAACTGTCTCTTCAGATACAGCGCATAGTGGTAGCTTACATTGCAAGCAGTTGCACAAATATGAAGAGGAAATCTGTTTTCATTTAGTCTGCTGCTGCTTCCCTGCTGGCTAAATCTGAGGAACAAATGTCTTCTGCATCATCGTGCCATGAGGACTTAACACTCAATTCAACGGGGACCACTTGGAATGGAAAACCTCTCAGCACTTCACAATTATTTTACAGATCGGTGCACGTTAACTCTTGCAGGTAATTGCAGCAAGCCCAGGTCTGTGAGTAAAAACCAATGAGGGACATGAATGTGCTTTTTTTGCAACACCGTTTTGTAGAATAAGATTGTTTGGGTGATGATGTGGAGTGGTGATTAGGTCAAATTCCCTAAAGTAAGTATAAAATTAAATATTCTATGTTTGAAAAGAGAAAGTCAAAAGTTTCTTACAACTTTACATAGGGGTTTAGCTCTTACTTCCTAAACTGTAGTTTGAAAACACTCATCCAATCAAATTCAAGTTTTTTTTTTTTTTTTTAAAGAAAGAAGGGAGAAAACTAACAAACATGAAAGCAAATATGTCTTGTATATATTTATTATTATTTGCATAAAAGAAAAGAAAAAACTATTCATGTCATCCATTTGGGAGGAATATACTCAATGTCCTTTCTACATCTGTGGATGTGAATTATGAAGAATGGCAGACTATCCCATTAACATCAAGAGGGAGTTTAGCATTTCTCTGAGACTGGAGTAAGAGGAAAAAAGCAGGTGGCTATCTCTACACATCAAACATATATTAAGCCTCCAGGTTGACCCTGCATTGCTTCTTAGTTTGGGTTTTTCAGAGGGCCGCAAAGCAGAGCCTGTCCTGAATTTCAGTACAAAATTTAGATATGCAAATGTCCTCAAAGGATCCACGATTGAAAAAGGATGCCATATTGCCTCAAAGCCACATACTCTAAAGCTAAACAAGATTAGGAAAATTGAATCATTTCAAAAGCTGTGGGCAGAATGTAAACTGGTTAGCATTCTAATCCTCTGGGCCAGGTGACCAGCTCAGCATGTATACAAACATACTGTATGAAGAACAAATGAGACGAGAGTCTGCAACTGTACATTGGCTCATTTGAATGAAATAATACCTGAGCGGTTTCCTACCTGAGAAATACATTTATTTACCAGCTTTGTACCAGACGTCCTCTGTAGGCTTCTGGACACAAATATTATTATAATTCTGGCCTAATTTCCATCCTGGCATTCTATTGCCATATGTTTGCCTGGGGAAGGTTTTGTTTGCTTTCCTGCATCTTCAGTAGAGGGAACACAGTGTGTCTTTTTTTTCTTCCTTTCCTTTTTTACACTGAATTTGCAGAAAATAATTATGTATTTATTTTCAACAATAACAATATTTTCTCAACATTAAGTGGTTTAAGCTGTTGGAGTGTAGGTATTAATGAGGAGTTTCTGCAGTTTATCTGAGATCTGAGACATTTTGAGGAGATTTGGTTACCCATCAACCTAAAAATAGGTGAAATTGATAGTGATGTTGATGATTGGAAAGGGGATGAATAAACACGTCCAGATTTAACCACCACATGGTTGCTGTGGTAAGTTTTGTGCTCAAATGGATATTCCACTGAAATGTCTTTGCCATGAGGATGAGATTTGCAAAGGTCATTTAAACAAGAACTGACCTCTTGACCCTTGAAAAGCAATAAGTAAACAAGCAACTCTCTAATAAAGTATTACATTTCAAATGTTTGTTTTCACAGAAGTTGACATTCTGCAAGGAGAATAGCTTAGCGTTAGCTTAACTGTATAGCCAACAGCTTTGGTAACATGTTACCATACAGAGGGCATCTTTAAAGCACTTTGATGGTCTTGGATGTATACATGTCTTATCGGTTGTACTCTAGCTGACCTTCATGCTACGTTCTCAAGGCTCCACTCTATATTTGTCATATCAACAGCAGAGTGATACTCTTTCCATGCTGCTCTCAAATGACATTGTGGGAAACAAATCTTGGGTCAACACTGTAGTTAAGGTATATTTTGGACACAGAGGCACAGACTGACACACAGAAGGGTGTTTTGCAGTGGATTTCGATTAGACATTACAGACCAGATAAGGCAAGTATCTCAAGGTTTTCATTATTTGTTTAGCCCATGTGATAAAAAGTACCAAACAAAACTAACTATAATTTTTTTAACCTGTTGTCCCCCGCATTACTTAACTGTAATGGGAGATTATCACTCTAACATATTTAAAATGTGCACTCGCTCTTTGAGGCTACAGCAGAAACTACAGTGACCAGATGTAACTTGTGTATTTACAACCTGTCAACAGAGATCTTGTTGGAAGCACTGGGGTCAGCAAACTGCTTAATCCTTTCCGTCACTGTCTCATACTGACAAACTGATAGATGTACCCAGCTTTGTAAGAGGAATGCCTTCTTTGTTAAACTGGTGGTGCTAAGGGAAGTTAGGGTGAGTTCAGTGACTTACTCACTCAGACTGTAATAAAGTTGAGAAACTAGATTGAATTTTACCAAAATTAACAGAGGTAGACTGTGTATATGTTATACATTGTTAATTGTTAATGTAAATACAACATGAAAACACAAATAAACCATCTTAGTAGAGTATCTAAAAACATTACCTAAATGTTAAATGTTGTCTGAACAAACACAGGAATATTCTCATAAAAATAATAAATAATATCAAGATAAAATCTACCAAATTAATTTTAGAGGAATTACAAATTGTAAAAAAATTGGATCCCTTTTTACAAGATAATTCAAATCAATTCCAATATTCCCCAATAAACGGAAGCACTTCTTCTTTTACCTTAATCAAAGAAAGAAGCTGTAATTTTATAATAAAGTGACTTGCCCCTCTTCTTCCAATCGCATTTAGTGTACCACAAGCTTCACTTCCTGGGCCTCTGCTATTTTTGAAGTAATAGTTTGTTAATGATCCTTGTAATGTCACTAATCAACTGTCTAAGCTTTTATTTCCCACTTGATACAACAGACTTCTGTTTGTATATGAATCATGTCACAACTGTGAAAGGATCAGTGTGTAAGTTTTAGTGATTTCTAGTGGTAAGGGTTGCGAATTGCAACCAACTCACTCACCTCTCACCCCACCCTTTGCTAGCACATAGGATAAGCTACGGTGGCCGACATGCTCTGTCAGAGAGTCTGCCATTTGTCCAATTTTCTCTTCTCTTCTTACTTCTAACAAACCAGACTAATACTACTACTTATTCTTCTTCTTTGTACATATTTAAAGTAGTAATGAAACGCGCTCTGAAGAGCAGTGTGGCCTTTTGTGCTCCTGTAGAAACATGGCGGCCCAACATGGCAACAGATACAACAGATAGAAATAGCTCATTCTAAGTTAATAAAAACTTAACGGTTCATTATGTAAGGTCTTTACACAACACTGAAAACATAGTTATGGATCTTATATTGCATTTCTGTCTATAGATCCTCCCAAATATTACCCACTGAACCTTTAAGGTGTTAAATGGAAAGCTCATGTCTGCCTAGTGTAATCAATCATCATTTAACAGAAAAAACAAAATCTGCATATTTTCATATAATTATTCTTTGGGCAATGATGTATAAACCTTTCAAACATAATGATTGCTAACATTCCTACAAGCCATTTGACAATAATAAAACATGCACTGAAATCAGTTTAAGCTTGGAAGACAATCCCCCCCTTTATTTAGTATTTAGCACATCCACAATTATTCCACACACACCCTCAGCCAGCTATGTCCTACCGCATCTCAAAGTATCCAATTACAGTTTGATACATCTTACAGAAGCTCCATATTGTGGAGCAGTGCCGCCTCAGAAAGGATTTCAGTAATTAATCCATTTGTTGTCTGGGACTTTCTTTCAATATCCTGAGTTGTTTAATAGCATGCCCTTTGCATTGTGCATTGAGATATACATAACATAGAATATACTTTATAGTCATTCCACAAGTTTATGCACAATGAAATTTGCTGTACCGTGCCTGAAAATAAACTAATTGAATGTAATGTAGCTTGTTATGCATGTGAGGTGTCTTTATTAGATTGTTCTAAATGTTTATATAAAGAATTTGTTACTGTAAATATTGATCTTCCATTTAAACAATTGTATTTATTGGTTGCTCTGGAGAATGCCTCAATCAAGCATGTGATGAGTTTTTGCCTTTCTCATTGTAAAATTGATCTAAAAATACATAAACTAAAGGTTTTTAATATGTTATTTGAAAGATAAGTCAAAGTTGATTTTCACAAATGTATTTATTTATTATTTTAACAAACATTATGACCATTTATTTTCAGCATAATTTAGCAAACAAATGCAGCATGCCTTTAAGCTCACCGTCCTGCTAGTTTGCATAGACCAATTGAAATGACACTTGAAAATGCCAAGGACAGTGACATTATTCTAGTTGAAGCAGCTAAAGCATGCAGCTATCATAGATCAAGGGAAGTGGGCAAACGCAAATAACACAGTGAAAGGGATATTATATTTGGAATGGAATCCATCCTTAGTTTGGAAAGGTTCCCAAATGAGTAAAATATATAGCGTTTGAATTCCAGTGAGACAAATTCTTTAACACATAAGGTCCAAACATGTGTTCACAATATGTTTCTCAAAAATGTGACTAACCTGTGACACAGTAGCCTCCATGGCCAATTTTTTTTTTTTCTCTGGTTTTTACAAAGCAAAGGGCTAGGTTAAGGTGAAGATTCATCATGCAGTCCAATCTCTGTTAATAAGAGTCTTTAACAACATGCAAAAAATGAATGTGTTGCCTGTCCCTAAGCAACCTTTCAACCAGGATAACATGCCATTATTTTATGCCTCCTGACATTTGGCATTTGGTGATTTATTGTTTCCTGGGTCATACAGTAGGAATCTGGTGGTGTAAAAGTTTAAAACGAGAGACTCGCATACGTCATTTGCACTACAGATGTCCAACCAAGTAAGACTATGCAGTTTCATTTGCTGCAGTGAAACTTGACTCAAACATAAACGTTTTAATATGTGCACCTAAAAATAATCTGTAGCTCCATAACAACAACGAAATATGACCCTGCCTGCCCCCCCATATTGGACGAACTATGTTTCCAGCCACCAACCTGTTTGTACAACCCTGTTAATACCAATGCGCTATTTCATACATCAAGAGCTTAAAACTATAACTTGGTTGTGCTTTAGACAGATATAGTTTGGCTTTGATAAGAGGGGCTCAAATGCCACGCTGCTCAGTATTAATCCCAAAAACAGATTTACTACTTGTAAGATATTTGGAAAGTATTCTGGTAAGTGAAAGAAGGAGATGTTAATTGCGAGGGGCATGGGTGTCCCGGGATCATTGCCTGAGAGCCTGAAGTGAAAGTTTGGTCACAGCAGTGCAGTATATTAACTGAAGAGCCAAGAATGTGTGTGATAAATCTTGCTCAACCCGGTGCTAAGTGTCACATTGTGTTTATGGTGTACAGATTGCATACTGCTTGTTTTCTCCAGGCTTAGGCCAGCACAGGCTGCTTTGGCTAGCTGACAGTCTGTTTGACTGACTGACTCCACAGGCAGACTTGACTCTAGCATTGTTGGGTTGACTTTGTCGCGCTGACCACCGGATTGGCTATCTAGCTGACTGAATGGCTACCTGACTGACTTACAGCCTGATTAGCTGGTTTATTCGCTGGTTGGCTTGCTGCCCCAGTGCCTGGCTGGTTGAGTGATTGGTTGTCTGGCTGGCTGTCTGAGTGAGGCTGTGTGATATATGATGTGGTTCAGCGTGGTTGCGATTAACGGATTGGCAGAACAGTTGCATCCATTAATAACTCCACCCTATAGGGCTGGAGCAGTCCCCAACTGCATGCTGTTACTTACTGCACTCACATCACTGTTTTTGGAAAAGAAATTAATAAAGCTAGTTATATGATTTGTAGATTGTGATTTTGAAATGTGTTTACTCTTCCATTTGAG
Organism: Micropterus salmoides; assembly: GCF_014851395.1. Classification (NCBI taxonomy): domain Eukaryota; kingdom Metazoa; phylum Chordata; class Actinopteri; order Centrarchiformes; family Centrarchidae; genus Micropterus; species Micropterus salmoides. The sequence continues at coordinate 23,646,288 of NW_024040152.1, read as the reverse complement.
AGTAAATATCAATTTTGAGTACTGTTTGTGGTGAAAAATACATCAGAGGTGTCATCATCACTTCGCCTGACTGTCAAAGAGAGGGAAATGCACCATTTCCCTGCGCTGCATATAGATCTCCTTTGAATCTCACCCACTCATTGCTTCAGGGTTTGAAGAATTTAAGTTAATATACTGGCTCATAAGGCAAGATTAAAGATGCCGTGTAATTTGATTAACTGAATGGGAACGAGACAGAGAGGCCACAGATGGGAAAATAAGCTTTTCCTGGGCCTCATTAAAGGGAACAATCCTGTAAAACCTCCTGGGTGAAATTCTGCTGTGAAGAAGCTCTATGAATGAAAAAAGAACATTTTCATGGAGTTTCAGCATACTGTTGAAAAGTGGCAGCAGAGGAACAGTTTGTAATAATTTACATGCTGAATGAGGAAAATGTTTCCAGTCGCAGTGGCCGCTCTGAAGGGAAACATCATGTACCTGATCCCCCAGTATTATTTTTGTAACAAAACTGGCTTAGCTTCATTGTTCAAACATGATAAATTTGTTTCTTCATTCTTAGTCTCCCAAAAACAAAAAAGAAAACAAAAGAAATACTTAGTGACAATCCAAAGTGGGACTAATTCCACTGTAAGCACTAGCCATATTTTATTTGTGTGTCCATTTTGTTTGAGAGTTCTTCTGCATATTAAACCCAGAATATCAAGTCATTGGCATGTGTAGTCATATATATGTTAACAGACAAGGGATAGAATGTAGTTATGTAGCATAACATTATATATGTATACATTGAAAATGGAACCATATGGTTGGGAAACCACCCTCATGTCATGTTTCTCATCCATACACATGTATGAAATACAAGTATGCATAGCTGCTACGAAATGTACAAATCCAGACAATGTTTGATATTCCACCTCTAACATGCAGGTGTCGTGTGTGCACATGCATGTATTTAAAACATGCCTAAGTCCTTACTTTTGTCGAATCAGGTAATACATATATTTTTTTATTAGTTTGGGGATGTTCATCTGGGAACTTTCTAAAAAAAAACATATTTCCAAGTTCATTCTAATTCTTTCACATTTCCAATGCCGTCTGACTTCACTCCCTCATCCACATGTGCAGGGAGATCAAGATTAGGTGTCTGCAGAATGAAAACCCAGGAAGCTCACCTGCTCGCCCTTGATATTACGCTGGAAATATAAAATCCATTCCCAGATTTAGACATTTCTCGCCACCAAAAAATGTTCTATTCTGTCTGGAGCCACAGACTGCCTGTCTGCGGCATCGTTCCTTTATGGCTCAAACTAGATGTCTTAGTTATTGGGATGAAGAAATCCCTGTCAGTGGACATTCATGGGAGAATCCCCCCCTTTTCTCACTCTCAGCAAGGTGAGGTTAATTTATATTTCTCAAACCTGTTCCTTTCTCCTTAGAAATGGATTCAGTTGAAGTGTTGGTGCCGGATCGTTATCGGCATGCTATCATTCCGCCGGGACAGCCCAGCCATCATCACAAATGGCCGTTTTTCAGCGGAATAAAACATATGAATTAAACTTCATAAGCTTATCTAGTCTTTGATATGTAGAAAGCCCAAGGTTTATTTCCACATTAATCCCCACACCCGTCTATTGCTTTGGCTCTTTGATGCATGAAGGCGGGTTTAGAAGCTGGAATCTGCCAGGTATATATAACTGCATGTTTTACCCATCGCTTGAGCTTCAGGCCCTCTTTTCTCCCTCTCTCTGTCTGTGTCTCTCTGTCTCTTACTCACACACACACAGGTTTTCCCTAAGAATTTCATAACAAAAGGCAGCCATATGCATTGAAATACTGCCGGCAAGCAGGGGTCATGTAGCTCGATACTGAATTTCCCTTGCCTTTGTGCAATCTTAATTGTCTGTCATTTCTGTCTGCAGCCCCGTCTGTGTGCGCTCCAAATAAAACCTATGGAAACATGAAAGGTGGAGCACTGCCCTCACTTTCATCAAGGGATCGCTTACCAGGCCTTGCCGTGGCTACCCCAGGCTTGTGTTACGTACCTCATAAAAGTAGCTCTTGTTTCACCGATGCACTGCCCCATCTGGGCGCTGGACTAATCTGTCAAGCCGAGCTCCCAGGCAAATTCTTCTGCAGCGTAATAGACACTGTTACAAACTCTGCTGCCTTTCTCCTCCGCTCGTTTTCCCCCCTCATTTTTGCAGAGGGCTCCCCTGATGCCCTCTGATGCTGCTGACAGTTGGAGCTGAGGCTGGATGCCATGGTGAATTTATATCGTGCTACTGCATCTGTCATTGTTTTCGCAGAGGTGTTGACCTCCACGCGTCCTCATCAGAATGTTGCCTCAGTTCTGCAACTCCAAGCAAAATAGATACCTACAACTCGGTTGATTGTAAAGGGTATTCATGCTGCAGGAACCCCTTCCTATTTCAATAGTTGGTGCAAAACTTTGACAGGCAGTTGAAAACCTCAGGGGAATTAGGTCACAGAGGGGTGGGAGAGAGTCAGAGGGCTCAGGGGAGTTGGGCTGTGTTTCTACAGCTCAAGTTGTACAGTGCCACAACAGAGTACATTCAGAGAATGGGAAAAACTCTTTCAAACTGTAACCTATCTAGTGTATACTTCATCCCTGATATCGTTTTGATCATCTTAACCTTGATCTCTTTTTTTAGGTCTCCACCCTTGTTGCCACTATTCATAAAATATCTTCTACGTATAAATGTGTGTGGAAAGCGCTCTATGAGGAAACGTGGGTGTATAGCTCACAACATTCACTCAATGTATTGATTGCTTACTTGCCACTATAGAAGTTGATATCCTACAGTGAAGCTTATCCAGTGTTGAGGGCATCAAGGCAGATTTGTGGCTTGAAGTGGGAAGAAAACAGTGACAACCTCTGTCTTTTTGATGTCTCGTGCCAGTCACTGGGCTTTGAACAGAGGGAGACAGTCACCGTATTGAGTTTATTACTGTTAAAGCAGCCACCAATGATCACACCCTCCATAAGCCAAATACAAGACAGTCATGGTATTTTAAGCAGATTTCCTCTTAAAGGGGAGGAGAGAGGCGGATATTTCTCCTTTAAAGTGGTCTTATCACTCGGGCTGTCGACTCGCTAGAAAGCCTGACAGCTACAGCCCGCTGAGGCACCGAGTGGCCTTGCTGTGTCTTCTGCTGTTAACGATAGACAGGCAGGACAGCCGTGCGACTCTGCTATTCTTCTCCTCCTAACACAGAGTGGCATGAACCTTTTTGCCTTTTTGATATGTTTATGAGCATAGCAATGAAGAAAATCTACAATACATGTGCAATATTTTTCAGTATGAATAAAGAATTTGCCCCACCACAGCCCCTTACAACTCATGCCAAGTTTTGCCAAGAATTATGACCATATTTTTACATGATGTATATACCGTATAGAGTTTGTACACCATACATGTGATGTCCTTATCTTATCTTATAGTTTTTAACATGACATTCCCATCACCTCTACTTTGAAAAGTTGCCTGTGAGTTGACACCTCTATCATTATTCTAATTCAAGTCTGTTATTTATGCGTAAGTGAATTCTCTTGTCTTAGCCAGGGGTCAGTGTTCAGTTTAAGGCCTCAGCCATGTGTAGTAAAGCAAACCAAACCTTGGAATTGTATACAGAGGGGCCTGTAATATTCATTATGCTTAACAACACACTGAGTTGAGAGTTAAGCTCTCCTCACATTCCAGGCCAGTTATTAGTCAGCATTATAGTTTATTTGTTCAGCGGTAAAATAAACCAGAATGCTCTTGGCCCCCTGCTCCGGACCTGCAACACTGACTGGTTTGTTTGAACAAAGGGAAGTGCTCTCTTATGACAAATAGTCTAAAAACAGAAGATAATGCATACTGTACATGGCCTGAAAACCAGATAATGCCACTGTCGAGCTGTGACTGGGAATTATTGGACCTCCACTTATTTTTTTATTTTATTTTGTTTTAACATGCGCTTTGATGTTGTGTTTTTTGGCATTGGTAACAGGGTGTTTATCACCGTGCTGACCAAGGACGCACTGTATCAGTGAAACTTGAGATTCCAGCACAGGAGTGAGTTTGTTGTCTGGAAAATATTTGAAAGAGTCTGACATTTTGGAAATGAGATAGCAGCTTTCCATGAAACAAGCTGTGCCTTAAAAGTATTCTAATTCATCATTTACACACATCTCCCATGCTTAACTTTATAGATTTAAATTTGCTGCTGTGGCTGGGTCTACTGCACAGTCTGAGCAGTGTTGTGTTCTATAGAAAACCACATGTACTAAAACTTAAATCCACCCATACGCCAACTTTTGGCTTCGGCTGAAACAGCACATGACAGTTTCTCTATAAGTGAGCTCCCCTGACACATGAATACACTTAACTAATCAGAACATGCAACAGCAGTCACATTAGCTACATGTAACCTCAGTGGATCAAATTTGTCTCTTAAGAAGTTAAATCTATACAAGTGTTTATGCTGTAATATCCTGCCAGTGGTCCTCTTGACTATAAAAATGTTTTTTTAAGCCTCCAACCTCATTTGAAATGTGTATCTCTACAGTGCTGTGTTTAAATTATTAATTTTGAGTGTGACTACAGTGATAACTTTGCATGAGCACATTTAGTTAATATTTTAATGCAATACAAATACAAATATTTGACAAAGACTTGGTACACATCTATTATGGAAGTTGTAAGTAATGTCTCACTGTGAGCAATTTTCATATGTAATCCCAAGATAACTACAGTAAATAAACAAGTTAAATGTAAGGTGTGACACACACATACACAAAGCCACATGGATCGTCAAACAAACCAAACCACCCATGATTCCACCCGTTTGCTCTGAGTGTCTAAATGTTTTTAATTACCTAGAAGTTGTGGTGTTCCCTCTGTGACTGCTTACTGCCTGCCCATCACAGCCACTTCCTGATGTGTCCTGAGGATGAACTTTGAGAAAAACACGGATTGAAAAAATAGAAGCATCTTCTTCTTAACCAAAACCAGCCCTACAGTGAAGCGGCTTGCGGGCTGCCTGCTGCTGCACAGAACATTCCCATCACAATCATGTTCAATTGTCCCCTAATTGTCCTCCTCTCGCTCCCCAGAAGAAGTTGCTGACATGAGAAATTAGGCAATCAGGATGGCATTAGTGCATGAGCGGAGAACCGAGGCATGGTTATACTATAATGTATAGGCCCCATTGGGGGTGCAAATAAGTAGGAAAATACTCACATCTCCCTTTGAAGTGATGGCTGCTCCCAAATTAAACTCTTAGTCACACTGCTATCAAAAGGATATGGTTGTTAGCTGTACCCTGCTCTGATCTGAGCACACTTCTGGATCTTATTACAATGTGACTTCTGATTGATGCCCTTTAGGGTGGATCATTGTAAGTAAACATACATATTCCTGTCCTTTTCAGGAGTCCGTCACAGGAGAGCTGTGGACTGGGTTATTATTCGAATTAGAATTACCACAGTTGCAGAGCAGGTATGGCGGCATAATTTGGAAAAAAAACAAACACATTGGGAATTGCATTTTTCTTTGGTATTGTTTTACATTGATGTCAATGTTGATATATTTTTAAATGTAGGCAAAAAGGAAAAAGGTTTTGTATTTGTTTTGTCACAGTCTCCTCTTTCAATAGTGCATTTTGTTATGTTAATAGGTTACAACTGAAGTTAAGGTAGTTTGAATAACTTATTAGTAGAATTAATTATTTGCATGACTTACAGACAGTGTTATTTACTAAAATGTGTACCTTTCATGAGAGCAGTAGGAAGGGAGCTAAAACAGCATTTAGGTAGATAGGCGTATGATAAATTTTGTTCTGTGATTATATATTGTTATACAACAATTACAAAAACTGTTTTAAGATCATAACGTAAGAAAGAAACTGATCTACGTAAACTGGGTCAAATATAACACATTGTGGTGGGAAAAAAAGAGGGAGAAAAAAAAGGAGAAAAGTTCCCTAAAACCTCCTGGCGGATTCAATGAGATTACCCCCCAAAAAGATTGAATTAGTTTGCCCAACAGAAGGCAGAAATGTTAGAAACTAATGGCAAATAACAAGCTTGTGACAATTCATCAGGCAACTTCACAGAGGGGAGGGCTTCAGTGGAATGCCTGAGACGGGACCTTTCCCCTGTGCTATGTTATTCTAACAAACAATGTCAATGAGATGGCATCCTACCTCTCACCAATTTGCATGGTTGTCAGAGGAGTGAAAGCCAGTTTAAAGGTACATCCTTTATGTGCCGGAGAAAGGATTAGGGCCAGCCTCACAAAGAGGCTTTGATTTTCTTGCAAATATGTATAAGAAGTTTGGCTGAGAAAAGTGAGTTTTCAAAGCTGCAACTTTTTTTCAAAGCATACATTTTTTTTTCTTTGTGTGTGAGTGTGTGTGTATGTGTGTTCAAAAAAGAAAAATTCTAATGATCAACAAAGTTCACCCACTTGTATGAGAGTGGGTGTAAATATAGTGTTACACAACATTTAGATTAGATAGAATACTGTTTTAAACTTTAAATTGCAGGAAATTGTGAAAATGGTGAAAAGAAAAGACATTAATTTGCACTAACATTATGAAAGTTAATTACTAAAGTTAAAAAATTTAAATAAAAACATTACTTCAACCTTGAAGGTATGGCACAGAAAATCTTACAATTCCAAGAGGAATTGTATGCCTTTCCAAAATTGTGTTTAAAGTGGGATTCATCCACTCCTTTTGTTCTTTCTTTTTTTTTTTTTTTTTTTTTTTTTGTTTCAGGGTCTCTGACTGAAAGCTCCTCACCACTCAGTTCAATGATGGACACGCTGATCCCACATGAACGCAAGAAGCAACCCTGTGTGTGTGCCATGTGCACTTAGCCATGAGGTTAGAGTGCAGCCCTCATTAGCATGTATAAACTCCCTGTGTCAAGAGGTCACCTTTGACCCTAACACAAAATCTTGCTCAAAACATGGCTGACACAAAGTGTATCCATGTGGGTGAGGGATGTGCACTGCTGGCTAGTGCTCATGTCTATATAAGTACTCAGTATTGTAAAAGTAGGTCGAAATCCCCTCATTGCTTCAACATGGTTCTACATATTATCCAATAAGTGATTCAATAAATTCAATAAATAAACTACTAAACCTGACTACATAAGTCAAACACTAAGACTGCCAAACTGCAAACTACTGTGTGAAAAATGTTCAAATATTTGTAATGGTAACATATAATAAGAAATTTGTTAAGTAGAACTTCTTTCTTTCTTTTCTATATGTATTATGTGATTACATTGCTAAATAGATGAAGGCTGTTTTGTAGCAAAATGGCTTCCCTCTGTTTATGGATGCATCAGGACTTGCTTACAGCAGACTTACAGAAATCCTTCACTGTCCAACAGTTGCTTCACAAGTTTAAGTCACTTAATCGATTGATGGCTACATGGCAGCAGTATTTCCAACAACCCGAGTTGACATTGTAGGGTTTACACACAAAAAAAACCACCACACTGCTTCATGCTTAAAAAAGATCACCGGAGACACGATGTCCCTTCGGTGGCAGTCCAGCACAATGTGTTCCAGTTCACTTTCATCATGTTGTACCAGCTGAACATGGTGTAGCTTTCAGCCCTGCCCTGTGGGAAACCAGCCTGTCTTTTCTCTGCTGTGTGTTTTTGTGTGTGTGTGTGATGCTGTCGAGCTATGTTGTCCCAAGCTTTCAGCGGCACAAACTCCCTGTCCTAGGGCCTCCAGCGTGGATTGGCCACAGAGACTCTGTGTGGCATGCTCGGATGAATGCTACCCTGATTCTCTACCAGAATGCCACCAATGCAACCCCTAAAGCATGTCTGTTGGACAGCGCTGGGCTGCCAAGAGGGGGCCACTTTCTACAATTCTTGTTCTACTTCTTTCCCTTTCTTATTTTTTTAAATCTTTTTTTCTCTCATTCTTTTACTTTAAAGGCAAACAAAGCAAGTGCCTGCCTGAGAGCAATGTGTTGTGTCTACATCTCCCTCATTTACATTCATTCAGAAGTTCTCCACCCTTCCACGGTCTCCTTACCTCTTTTTGTCTCTCATTTCTTCCTTCCTTCTTTACATGTCACACAGTGTAATTGCATACATAAAAATACAAATATCGCATAAAGCCTCACACTTGTATACACACCCACTATATCTCTTTTCCTCCCGTGATTAATAACTGCCTCACATGAGAACTTATTGCTTAGGTCTTGTGAAAATTCTCTCCTCGATGCACGTTTATAGGTCAAACCATGAAACTTGATCGTATCTACTAATAGTGGTAATTATTCTGTTTATATCACGTTTGAGAGAGTCGACCATGACACCAACAGACTGGTGCAGCAGTAGTCAACCAGTAAAATGCTCCGCTGTAATTGTTTGATTACACTATACTGCCTGGGACACTGGATAATTTAATCATACTTCATTGAGGTTTTACACATTCATTTCTATTTTTCTTTTTTTTTTTGGCCTTTACCCCCGAGTTCATGTCGAAACAGCTGTTTGGCATATAATACAGTCCTCAATGACTCGTATCAACAGGTTTACGAAAATAACAATGTTCTCATTGTTTAGATAGGCCACCGTTCCAGACGGTCTGAATCTTGAATTGTTGACGTTCTTGAATACTTTATGATATTAATTCTCTCCCCCAAGATGACTTAACATGACCTAATAACAAGTGCCCTTATTTTTGTAAATATACGTGACAAATTCTAACGCTAAACTTGATCCCGCTCTCCGTGCACATTTTGCCTAGCACAATAAATCAGAGCACTAAATAATATAAATGGGAACAAGAATAATACACGAGAGATTCTGTTCAGCGTCACACATAAAGTGTGTAATCTAATTAGATGGTTGTTTAATTCAAGTATCAGCCCTTGTCTACAGAGAGGGGATTTTAATCAGTGAGTCAGACGGTCATTTCTGGGCCTGGCTGCTTTTCAAACCCTTATAGAGAGCCGTAAAAGCCTGTGTTCGGTTCATGTTTAATGCTACGGTCAGGCTAATTTTTAAAATGAGACTAGCCACAGTGTACATAACATCTGGTATTTACATTTCTACAGTTTCCATAAGCAGCTGTGGACATTCTGCCAGTTCACCAATTAATACATAGGGGCCAAATGTTACCAATCCCAGGGGAGACATCTCTAAACAAACCCCAGGTTTCCATTTTCAAGCAACCTTAGAAAAGAGGATGTGAAAGTTTGAATCAAATATCTCCTTTCAGATGTCTAGTTTGTTTACATTTTGTTTCCTCTTGTATTCCTTTGGGGAAGCTTGGAAATGGTAATAATGTCAAGACGTGCTATGTCTTTAATGGTTCAGGCGAGGAGGAACTGGCCTCCAATGTCCATGTAAAACCAGCACTGTGCTGTGGGTGTTTGTACGAAAGGCCTAATCAATTCTGAAGCTGATATGTAGGTAAAATAAATGAGACTTCAAACAAAGTAAAGTAGTCCTCGAGGGATGAAAACAAGGCACAAAGGGAGACGCACTCTGTGTGACATATGCAATGTTTCATCTCCAAAGAACACCAGAGAGCCGCGGCCTGTTTAACATAAACTCAGAGAGGTTGGATTTGTTTGGTGTCAAATCTAGTAAATAATTAGCTGATTCGGAGCAATGTGGAGTTCTTCAGAAACCTAACCTCAAGGCCACAATAACATAAAGATATAAACACCTATGGCACTGACTGGGAGTCCAGGATGTGCTGGGGGAAAAATGCAAAATGTAGAGAGGTTCCTGCACTACAAATGTTTTTTTTTTCATTGAGAATTTATTCTCAATTATTCAGCCAATGATAGTAAATAAAATATATAATAAATATATTAAAATAAATTTTTTGCATAGGATCTTTGTTAGAAGAAGCCCTTTTTTTTAATTTTAAGAAACAATATCATTGTCGGGGACACAGTTTGTCAATTTCTTTTCTAAGACGTTATATCTTATATCTCTGTGTAAATTACACAATTAATTTAAAATGCTCTTTTGTTTGACAAAAACACAAGATCTCCCTGACTTTTATTTATGACTTGAATAAAATGATTTATTCAAACTTGAAATATTTGTGTTGGAAAGTGTGAAGGAAACCATCTGCAACTTTAAAAAATATTGTCCCAAGGGACTAACATTGATCTATATATCACTTTTTGCTGTCAAAATGTACCCATGCAATCTTACCTCATACAATGGCCCCAAGCTGTACAAATGTTCATCACTGTTAATTTGATTCATGTTAGGGTTTGGTTCTTCAATAATGACTGAGAAATGACCAACTCAGCTCCAGTGAAGCCACAAGAATAACAACCAATAGCACAATATCATAAGTTCCAGGTTTGCAACAGCAGCGTTTATAGCCGTTTGCCAGAGCTAGTCTGAAACACACTGCCCTCGAGATCAGCGGTGAAATAAGTCCTCAGAAATGTCTGTACTAACCAAGCATTATCTGTTGGTGATTATCTAGCACCACTGCTGAGGTAGTGTGATCCAGTGCACAGAAGTGGCCCCGGGGAACCCTCCCTTTTCTCAAGAACTAATGTTTACAATCATTTAGGAGCGTCCGTGGAAGGCATACAGAAGACACTGGCGTATGTTTGTCTCCGTTTTGAGGATTGTGGTTAAGCTGAAGCTCATCTGGCAACCTTATGGGCTGCTCATCCACTCTAAAGCTCCTGCCGTTCCTTCCTCTCCTGTCCTCATCCCTCCATCAGTCTTTGTGTTTTTCCCCACTTTTCTTTTTTGTTCTTCCCTGTTATCTTGTGATTATTTAATCATTTTCTTTCCCTCTCTAATATTGCTGTGTTTTTTCATCCAATTTTCTTCTCCTCATACTATGCTCTCAACACGTCTCGTCTGTTTTTGTGAAACCACTCATCGTATCAGCTGTCTCTAGTCATATATGTCATCCACTGGTATGTGCTGATGTCTGAGCTTTTGTAAGCCTTTCATGTGTGCATCATGTGTTGCAATGGCTGGAATGGGATGTAGCTCAAGTAAATCAATTTGTCATTTGAGTAAAATCTGCTGAGTGCATGGGTTCATGAGCAGGTTTTGTGGTTCATTTTCTGTCTTCTCTCCCATCACTGTTTCACTTTGTCCCAAAATGGCCCCAGAGATCCACCGCTCTAATAAATTTAGGGAGAACAGGAATATCAGCATTGGTTATATCTTTCATTAAAACCAATCCTGCTTCTACTTTTACGGCTGACACATTACCTGACCTTCTCGTTGAGTTAAGTTTAATGCCAGACTGGCGTAACATGTTTAATGCTAGACTGACGTAATGGTCTGACTCAGCACTGATGTCACTTCCAGAAGAAATACATGAGTGGAGCGAAATTAAGTCTTTCATTCCAATTTGATACATTTCCCGTTTGGAAAAAAAAGTGACACCAACTCATGCAGAATGATTGCTGGCATCATTGCACTGTGTGCAATAAGCAGAAAGTGCTGTTAGATGGTGATCTGAAATGAGTGCTGCAGAGAGACCGGCTCCCTGAAATGATTTAAAATGAGCAGAGGCTGGTCCCTCCAAATTTGAGACATTTATTTAAATTCTGGTAATGCACCAAAAAGACACAGCACAATGCAGTGTCATAAAGTGAAGGAATCACAATTAGAAACACTTGGACTCTGAAACATAAGAGTGCTGTGGTTTGAGTAGTGGGACGCCATCTACATCTGTTTGCAACTTCGGAGAATTGGGATTCAGACTCAGCTCATACAAATATGTTTATTACAGTGAGTTATCATTTAGTTAAAGTTTTTTCTTATTCAACCATAACTAAAAACTTTGGGTCAGCCTTAACCAACATTATTTCTGTTGCCTAAATGTAACACTATACTTAACTCTTACTGCTTAGCAACTTTAGTTGTAACTGTGTTCAAGTAATTATTTTGTAACCTGTTTCTGTCACAAACAGCTGAAATTGTTTGACACGTCAGTGTTATTGTCACATAATCCAATTGATAGTGAGGGAATATGTCATTCATGTAAGTTGTGTCCACACAAAATGTGTTGGCCGTAGTCCTTAAAAAAAATTTCATAGCAATGCATAATAAAAGGTTTAGCCAAATAGTTATGTCCTTATCGAGCCCTTGTTTAATCTTGCAAGCAACACATCAAGCTACTGCTCATCCTACATGTTGGATAGACTAAAGTCCAGATGCACTTCAAGCATTGTAAAGCCTCTGCTAACCATTTCCATCAGTGTATATGTTTTTTGTCCAACATTGCATTACGTTTCAGAAGTGAATGTTTTTCATTCTTTTCAGTTTAACATGAAAAGCATGTCCTTCAATCATTCACCCTTGTGCAGTAATTCACTTCACATACACACAAAAACCTGAACTGAGCATGCAGAGGGCATGCACTGTTTTAAAATATGATCCCCTCTGTTGTGTTCAGGTGCTTGTCAGAAGGTAGGAAAACTGGATTCAAAATTCGAAAACTCATTAATAGTTGGATTGCCATATTAAACTGCTGAATTGGGTTTGACTTGGACAAATCTGAGTGATTAACGACTCAAAGGAAACAGATCATATGTACTACCACTTCTTCTTAATTTTTAAGTCTTTCAATTAAGATCCAGCTCCAGAACAAGAACAGATTGGTAAAAGAAAGGTGCATTTGATGAAGTTTAGGTCCTAAGTATTCATAGTATTCATGTGACATCACATTCCAAGGAATACGCTCCCTTGGAGGGGAAAAAGACGTTATTTTCTGCTGCCTGCCAACCAATAAGCAAAAGATACACTTACTTTGAGTTTGTTACTTTTTTACTGGGCTGTGTTAGGTGAGGGATTACCCAGAAGGTAAACGTAAACATACAGCAGTGGAGCGGCGGCAGGGACCTGGTGGTTTTTAACGGTGGAAATGCAGCATCGGATGCTGCAACTTTATACAGACTGGTAGTGCCCAACACTTGCACTTTGTGTTCATATCTTTCTTTTTCTTTAGTTCAAAGGTCATGCAAATAAAATTTGACTGCTTTTGCGGCGTCTCTACAGGGGAGCGGCGGTGTTGGTCTGTTGTTTTTTCCTCTAGGTCACCGCGCATGTCACGTGACTGAGAACTATGAATTGCAGAGGAAGAAAACATGCTTGTATGCTAATTACTGTGACATAAGTACTGTTTGATCTCACTGCAGGACTTAAGCACTGTTAACACCAGCACCAGGTGAGACGGCAACAAAAACTGACTAACACACACACACACACACACACACACACACACACACACACACACAAGAGAAAACACAGCTGAGGAGGAAATGGCATCCCGGGGTCTCTAGCTGGACCAGTGTGTTTATTTTCCTCCCATGGTGCACCAGAGCCAAGCTGCTTAACACAAGGCTGTTGTTTCTGTGGGGCTCTGTATACTGTATGTGTGTATGTTAATCGTTTTGCAACTGTGTGTGCATGCACTGTTGGTAGTATTAATATTACTCTAACACATGGGCAATGTGTGAGTGCATGTTTTTTTTAATTACGTATAATTACAGTCAGTAAAATTGTGCATTTTGTCAAGCCTATAGTACATGTACCTTTATACTACAAACACAACTAGTGAAGTGGTGGGAGCAGAGAGTAAGCTTGGGGCCTGAGCGTCGGATAAACGTTTGGTTTTCCCCGCTGCCTCTGCCTGTGTCTGGATTATGAAGGGCAGATATACAGCACTTCAGAGTGTGCCAATTAACAGCCCCAGCAGCGGCCGCCACACAGGAGGGCCCCTCATAAAGACTCACCCTATGGTGTAAGCCCTGCCACTTCCAAGTGCTTTATCCGGGGCCGAGCCCATACACACAGCTGTTAAACTGGCAGGTTTTTAAGCAGCCCCGGCATCGCCGACAGGCCCAGGAGTTCATAAAGATTTTCTCAGCAAGTGCTTTTCCAAGGAAAGAGAGTGAGATGAGAGGAAGTAGACGTGGAGGGAGGGAGGGTGAGCAAGGTGGCTGGGCAATCATGGGGCAGACCTCGCTCAGAGACAAGATAGAGCCACCACGCTTTCTGCCTTCATCCCTCTCTCTGTCCCTCTATCTCTCCATCTCTCCTTCCGTTCTTGACTGCACTCTTCCCCCTCTTTTTTTTCACGTGTAGAACCAGTGATTGTGATGGTGGGCAAGCCAACAACAGGCAGGGGGTGGCCTGCTGAGGACTTGGAAGTTGGGATAACTCCAATCGTCCAAGCCACTGCCACCCCTGCCTGTCACATACCAACTGCTGGCTTTTGAACAGCTTTGATACATATTTTAAAGGCTGCAGTGCATCAGAACTGTACTAATCTTAGTTAAAAGGCAAACCACCATATACCGTTCTTTTTTTTCCTGCATAGAAGCCCAGCAGCACATGCTAAAAATTGCTGGGATGGAATGACACACGAGCTGTGCATGGATTGACAGGCTCATAAATTTTTTTAAATGAGCAATATATATATATATACTATACACTGTATTCATAAACCCGTTGGCCAGTGTATACAAAGCCAACACAGAAATCTCACTTTTACAGTGAATGCACTGCAAACCGATTATTGCTTTACTATTTCTATGTCAGGAACTGGTTACAAAAATAAGATTTTTTTGTTTACCTTTTTGACAAGGTGCAAGAAATGATCTAGCAAACAACGTACCCATTCACTTTTACTTAACCATATTTAATTAGGATTTTGTTGCCAATCGCTGCTGAATAACCAATGTCTGTATTTCAAACTTTTAGTTTGTCTAAACCAGAAAAGGTCACATAAAACTAATGCATAATTTTATACTACACATATTCTGAGTTATCAGTAACTGCGAGTCTTAACAGTGAGACGAACTTTGCGCATTGCATGAAAGATCCAAATGTTCAGTGCTACTGTGATAGTGGAGAGAACTGCAAGCCGACTGAACGGCACGCTAGATATTGTTTTACCAAAGCCGTGTGGGTTGTGTGCATGGCTGCAAGCTAACTGCATATGCGTGTATGCAGAGATGTCCAAATATGTCCATAATATGCACGTTTGTGAGTCCGTATAGTTTGTGTATGTGTTATGTGTTAGTTTGTGCATGCTTGCACTAGCAGCCGAGGGTCCACTGCCATTGTTCCTGCGGCCTGAAGCAGAGATAAAGCAGTAGAAACTGAGCTGACCACATGCTAGACAGTATTGGCCACAGATGTGCCCAGACAGATCACAGAGAAAACGTGATGGCATTTCCTCAAGATGTGGATGTGTATTTTTAAACTTTGATGTGAACATGATTTGCCATGAAAAAATGCTTTGTTCGCATGATTCACATGGTCTCAATAACGGAGCTCATACATATTGTATGCCTATACAGAACTTTTTTTTGTCTCAGTAATAGTGTGTGTTGATCTCAGCACATTTAGCAGCATGTACAATGAGTTTTCTGGTTAAGAAAAATGGTGCACGTGGTTGAATATTACTTTGACGACAAGGATAACATGCATGGCATGTCAGTGGCTGAGACAGTTGGTATCAAGGCTACAACAACATTGTGTGATATTCTTCACTCTGAGGTCAGTATGGCCACAGGTCCTTTGTGTTGATTTCTCTTTGAATGCATTAGCCAAGCAGTTAAAATACATGACGTGATTTAATAAAATGTGATCAAACAAATGTTAACATCTAAAGGCTGTCATACACATGCAACATCTTAAGGCTGTGTAGATGGATATTTTGTCGGCAGCCAACAAACATTTTTTCTTCTGTAATAGTGTTTTTCCTCACCGAAAACCATTGTGTTATCCATGTTGACTTTATCTAAACTGTCACTTCTCATGTGGTCCTCTTGAACATCCTCTTCTTCAAAAGGTTGCCTGTGTACAATGGGTGTATTTATTACTGAAGTTTAAAGAACCGGTTAAAAATCATAGAAATCATTGTGGAACACAACTTGGTGTCTGGGTTGGGCGAATGGACGAAAATATCGCTGCACCCACACAATCGGAATGCACGAATATATCAGCAGTAGCTGGTTGGAAAAATTTTAACATATCGCCCATGCCTGCTTGGTGCACTATATGTTTCACGTCGATTTGAACTAATGTTGTCTTAACTGGCTAGCATTATTTTTCAGTGTTTACATAAATTTGATCCATACTCCTGTGATTCTCTTGGTGCTGCTCTTACATAATTTTGTGCTTCAAACATTTAGAAATCTATGCATGTGTGCCTGTAAATGATTCACTAAAGAAAATCACCAAGTGGATGCTGAAGGGAATAAAAGCTCATCTCCTCACCATAATTTGCATGACATACTTTAACACCATGTGTTATGGTGGATAGCTCTGCAGTTTATATTTGACATGGCTGCGTTCTGGTGAAACTCCTGGAATTCTGCGCCATGGGTCTTAGCTAACATTACATGGGGCACTGTACAGGGGAACAGCAGGCGTGAAGAAAGAGCCACTGGTTCAAGCAGAGGGGAAAGGTATCACTGCAAAGTAGTCTGGCTGTTGACCGGCCTGCTCTGTTTAGTTCAGGTTTGCGTGTGTGTGAAGTGATAGGTCCAACACATTGTGTTCTTGTTCTGCTCTTCTTCTGTTTCAGCTTTGGCAGGTGACTCATCATTGGGTGTACTGGCTACTGTACACTAGGTGACAGCTTCTGACATTGTAATTGTCTGCTTTGGGCAAGGGGATGGAGGGTGTAATACATCTCATGTTTCCTTTCAGTAGAAATTATTGATAACTAGAGCTGAGAGGTTGGTATCACTAACCTGGCCTAAGCAAGTCTGAGTGATGATGGTAATTTGGGTTTGCAGATAAATTCTGGAACCAGTTAAAATTATCTGGAATCCACTGATCATCAAAAATATACAGAGATTTACCTTTCATTATGCACCTTTATATCTAAAATTTGCCATCTGTAGTCCATATGTGAAAAAGGAATACTCCTGCCGATCATGTGTATTTTTAAATCAAATAGTAGCAACAACTTTCATGCAAGGTGCTGTTCCAACTACACAAACCAAAATATAAATACAGTATATGGAAGACGTTAATGGCAAGACTAAGTAAGTTCCTATACGATCAGTACAATAGTGTTGAGGTCACATGTCAAAAGTTACTTTAAACACTGACATGACACTTTATATTAAGACTTTACA